>NW_028244447.1:0-335000 GCF_964263255.1 Lissotriton vulgaris | reverse complement strand
TTTCATTGAAATAAATATCTATCGATCTGTCTATCTAGCTATCTTTCTATTCATCAATATATATATTTATATATATATATATATATATATAATCAGCTCACTTTACCATTTGCAGCTTATAACTATTAGCCACCAGGGGTCACTACTAACCAAAAGCAGTCATTCTACTTGTAAATTGTGCCAATCGAGTGGAACAGCGCCTAGGATTCACCACTGCTTCATCTCATTTTCCAACAGATTGTAGACGTAAATTGGTTTTGATGGTACGCCTGTGCATGCTGAAATATTCAGAGCATATTCTGAATTTCAGTTAACAAATCAGTAAGCATTTTGGCCATCAGTGAATTCAACCTTTTTTCTCAATCGGAATAGGCAAGGATAATGACAGATATATTTTACAATGTTAGAAAGTACATCATTTTATTTAATTGTGTGAATAAAAGGAATCGCCTCCCCGTCGGGGAATTGAACCCCGGTCTCCCGCGTGACAGGCGGGGATACTGACCACTATACTAACGAGGACTTATTGGCTTCAGTTAAACAGTGCTCATCTCCCTGGGGTTAAGGCATGCCCTCGATCAATTCTCAGTATTGTAATAGGCAGAATTGCTGCTTTTGGTTAGGACAAGTAATCTTTTTTCCTAAATTATTACAATACAGAAATTCCTAGCCAAAAACAATTAGTTTTATGAAGAAATTATTTCATTGAAATAAATATCTATCGATCTGTCTATCTAGCTATCTTTCTATTCATCAATCTATATATTTATATAAATATATATATATATAATCAGCTCACTTTACCATTTGCAGCTTATAACTATTAGCCACCAGGGGTCACTACTAACCAAAAGCAGTCATTCTACTTGTAAATCGTGCCAATCGAGTGGAACAGCGGCCTAGGATTCACCACTGCTTCATCTCATTTTCCAACAGATTGTAGACGTAAATTGGTTTTGATGGTACGCCTGTGCATGCTGAAATATTCAGAGCATATTCTGAATTTCAGTTAACACATCAGTAAGCATTTTGGCCATCAGTGAATTCAACCTTTTTTCTCAATCGGAATAGGCAAGGATAATGACAGATATATTTTACAATGTTAGAACGTACATCATTTTATTTAATTGTGTGAATAAAAGGAATCTCCTCCCCGTCGGGGAATTGAACCCCGGTCTCCCGCGTGACAGGCGGGGATACTGACCACTATACTAACGAGGACTTATTGGCTTCAGTTAAACAGTGCTCATCTCCCTGGGGTTAAGGCATGCCCTCGATCAATTCTCAGTATTGTAATAGGCAGAATTGCTGCTTTTGGTTAGGACAAGTAATCTTTTTTCCTAAATTATTACAATACAGAATTTCCTAGCCAAAAACAATTAGTTTTATGAAGAAATTATTTCATTGAAATAAATATCTATCGATCTGTCTATCTAGCTATCTTTCTATTCATCAATATATATATTTATATATATATATATATATATATATATAATCAGCTCACTTTACCATTTGCAGCTTATAACTATTAGCCACCAGGGGTCACTACTAACCAAAAGCAGTCATTCTACTTGTAAATTGTGCCAATCGAGTGGAACAGCGCCTAGGATTCACCACTGCTTCATCTCATTTTCCAACAGATTGTAGACGTAAATTGGTTTTGATGGTACGCCTGTGCATGCTGAAATATTCAGAGCATATTCTGAATTTCAGTTAACACATCAGTAAGCATTTTGGCCATCAGTGAATTCAACCTTTTTTCTCAATCGGAATAGGCAAGGATAATGACAGATATATTTTACAATGTTAGAAAGTACATCATTTTATTTAATTGTGTGAATAAAAGGAATCTCCTCCCCGTCGGGGAATTGAACCCCGGTCTCCCGCGTGACAGGCGGGGATACTGACCACTATACTAACGAGGACTTATTGGCTTCAGTTAAACAGTGCTCATCTCCCTGGGGTTAAGGCATGCCCTCGATCAATTCTCAGTATTGTAATAGGCAGAATTGCTGCTTTTGGTTAGGACAAGTAATCTTTTTTCCTAAATTATTACAATACAGAAATTCCTAGCCAAAAACAATTAGTTTTATGAAGAAATTATTTCATTGAAATAAATATCTATCGATCTGTCTATCTAGCTATCTTTCTATTCATCAATATATATATTTATATATATATATATATATATAATCAGCTCACTTTACCATTTGCAGCTTATAACTATTAGCCACCAGGGGTCACTACTAACCAAAAGCAGTCATTCTACTTGTAAATCGTGCCAATCGAGTGGAACAGCGGCCTAGGATTCACCACTGCTTCATCTCATTTTCCAACAGATTGTAGACGTAAATTGGTTTTGATGGTACGCCTGTGCATGCTGAAATATTCAGAGCATATTCTGAATTTCAGTTAACACATCAGTAAGCATTTTGGCCATCAGTGACATCAACCTTTTTTCTCAATCGGAATAGGCAAGGATAATGACAGATATATTTTACAATGTTAGAAAGTACATCATTTTATTTAATTGTGTGAATAAAAGGAATCTCCTCCCCGTCGGGGAAATGAACCCCGGTCTCCCGCGTGACAGGCGGGGATACTGACCACTATACTAACGAGGACTTATTGGCTTCAGTTAAACAGTGCTCATCTCCCTGGGGTTAAGGCATGCCCTCGATCAATTCTCAGTATTGTAATAGGCAGAATTGCTGCTTTTGGTTAGGACAAGTAATCTTTTTTCCTAAATTATTACAATACAGAAATTCCTAGCCAAAAACAATTAGTTTTATGAAGAAATTATTTCATTGAAATAAATATCTATCGATCTGTCTATCTAGCTATCTTTCTATTCATCAATATATATATTTATATATATATATATATATATATATATATATATAATGAGCTCACTTTACCATTTGCAGCTTATAACTATTAGCCACCAGGGGTCACTACTAACCAAAAGCAGTCATTCTACTTGTAAATCGTGCCAATCGAGTGGAACAGCGGCCTAGGATTCACCACTGCTTCATCTCATTTTCTAACAGATTGTAGACGTAAATTGGTTTTGATGGTACGCCTGTGCATGCTGAAATATTCAGAGCATATTCTGAATTTCAGTTAACAAATCAGTAAGCATTTTGGCCATCAGTGAATTCAACCTTTTTTCTCAATCGGAATAGGCAAGGATAATGACAGATATATTTTACAATGTTAGAAAGTACATCATTTTATTTAATTGTGTGAATAAAAGGAATCGCCTCCCCGTCGGGGAATTGAACCCCGGTCTCCCGCGTGACAGGCGGGGATACTGACCACTATACTAACGAGGACTTATTGGCTTCAGTTAAACAGTGCTCATCTCCCTGGGGTTAAGGCATGCCCTCGATCAATTCTCAGTATTGTAATAGGCAGAATTGCTGCTTTTGGTTAGGACAAGTAATCTTTTTTCCTAAATTATTACAATACAGAAATTCCTAGCCAAAAACAATTAGTTTTATGAAGAAATTATTTCATTGAAATAAATATCTATCGATCTGTCTATCTAGCTATCTTTCTATTCATCAATCTATATATTTATATAAATATATATATATATAATCAGCTCACTTTACCATTTGCAGCTTATAACTATTAGCCACCAGGGGTCACTACTAACCAAAAGCAGTCATTCTACTTGTAAATCGTGCCAATCGAGTGGAACAGCGGCCTAGGATTCACCACTGCTTCATCTCATTTTCCAACAGATTGTAGACGTAAATTGGTTTTGATGGTACGCCTGTGCATGCTGAAATATTCAGAGCATATTCTGAATTTCAGTTAACACATCAGTAAGCATTTTGGCCATCAGTGAATTCAACCTTTTTTCTCAATCGGAATAGGCAAGGATAATGACAGATATATTTTACAATGTTAGAACGTACATCATTTTATTTAATTGTGTGAATAAAAGGAATCTCCTCCCCGTCGGGGAATTGAACCCCGGTCTCCCGCGTGACAGGCGGGGATACTGACCACTATACTAACGAGGACTTATTGGCTTCAGTTAAACAGTGCTCATCTCCCTGGGGTTAAGGCATGCCCTCGATCAATTCTCAGTATTGTAATAGGCAGAATTGCTGCTTTTGGTTAGGACAAGTAATCTTTTTTCCTAAATTATTACAATACAGAAATTCCTAGCCAAAAACAATTAGTTTTATGAAGAAATTATTTCATTGAAATAAATATCTATCGATCTGTCTATCTAGCTATCTTTCTATTCATCAATATATATATTTATATATATATATATATATATAATCAGCTCACTTTACCATTTGCAGCTTATAACTATTAGCCACCAGGGGTCACTACTAACCAAAAGCAGTCATTCTACTTGTAAATTGTGCCAATCGAGTGGAACAGCGCCTAGGATTCACCACTGCTTCATCTCATTTTCCAACAGATTGTAGACGTAAATTGGTTTTGATGGTACGCCTGTGCATGCTGAAATATTCAGAGCATATTCTGAATTTCAGTTAACACATCAGTAAGCATTTTGGCCATCAGTGAATTCAACCTTTTTTCTCAATCGGAATAGGCAAGGATAATGACAGATATATTTTACAATGTTAGAAAGTACATCATTTTATTTAATTGTGTGAATAAAAGGAATCTCCTCCCCGTCGGGGAATTGAACCCCGGTCTCCCGCGTGACAGGCGGGGATACTGACCACTATACTAACGAGGACTTATTGGCTTCAGTTAAACAGTGCTCATCTCCCTGGGGTTAAGGCATGCCCTCGATCAATTCTCAGTATTGTAATAGGCAGAATTGCTGCTTTTGGTTAGGACAAGTAATCTTTTTTCCTAAATTATTACAATACAGAATTTCCTAGCCAAAAACAATTAGTTTTATGAAGAAATTATTTCATTGAAATAAATATCTATCGATCTGTCTATCTAGCTATCTTTCTATTCATCAATATATATATTTATATATATACATATATATATATAATCAGCTCACTTTACCATTTGCAGCTTATAACTATTAGCCACCAGGGGTCACTACTAACCAAAAGCAGTCATTCTACTTGTAAATCGTGCCAATCGAGTGGAACAGTGGCCTAGGATTCACCACTGCTTCATCTCATTTTCCAACAGATTGTAGACGTAAATTGGTTTTGATGGTACGCCTGTGCATGCTGAAATATTCAGAGCATATTCTGAATTTCAGTTAACAAATCAGTAAGCATTTTGGCCATCAGTGAATTCAACCTTTTTTCTCAATCGGAATAGGCAAGGATAATGACAGATATATTTTACAATGTTAGAAAGTACATCATTTTATTTAATTGTGTGAATAAAAGGAATCGCCTCCCCGTCGGGGAATTGAACCCCGGTCTCCCGCGTGACAGGCGGGGATACTGACCACTATACTAACGAGGACTTATTGGCTTCAGTTAAACAGTGCTCATCTCCCTGGGGTTAAGGCATGCCCTCGATCAATTCTCAGTATTGTAATAGGCAGAATTGCTGCTTTTGGTTAGGACAAGTAATCTTTTTTCCTAAATTATTACAATACAGAAATTCCTAGCCAAAAACAATTAGTTTTATGAAGAAATTATTTCATTGAAATAAATATCTATCGATCTGTCTATCTAGCTATCTTTCTATTCATCAATATATATATTTATATATATATATATATATATATATATATAATGAGCTCACTTTACCATTTGCAGCTTATAACTATTAGCCACCAGGGGTCACTACTAACCAAAAGCAGTCATTCTACTTGTAAATCGTGCCAATCGAGTGGAACAGCGGCCTAGGATTCACCACTGCTTCATCTCATTTTCTAACAGATTGTAGACGTAAATTGGTTTTGATGGTACGCCTGTGCATGCTGAAATATTCAGAGCATATTCTGAATTTCAGTTAACACATCAGTAAGCATTTTGGCCATCAGTGAATTCAACCTTTTTTCTCAATCGGAATAGGCAAGGATAATGACAGATATATTTTACAATGTTAGAAAGTACATCATTTTATTTAATTGTGTGAATAAAAGGAATCGCCTCCCCGTCGGGGAATTGAACCCTGGTCTCCCGCGTGACAGGCGGGGATACTGACCACTATACTAACGAGGACTTATTGGCTTCAGTTAAACAGTGCTCACCTCCCTGGGGTTAAGGCATGCCCTCGATCAATTCTCAGTATTGTAATAGGCAGAATTGCTGCTTTTGGTTAGGACAAGTAATCTTTTTTCCTAAATTATTACAATACAGAAATTCCTAGCCAAAAACAATTAGTTTTATGAAGAAATTATTTCATTGAAATAAATATCTATCGATCTGTCTATCTAGCTATCTTTCTATTCATCAATATATATATTTATATATATATATATATATATAATCAGCTCACTTTACCATTTGCAGCTTATAACTATTAGCCACCAGGGGTCACTACTAACCAAAAGCAGTCATTCTACTTGTAAATCGTGCCAATCGAGTGGAACAGCGGCCTAGGATTCACCACTGCTTCATCTCATTTTCCAACAGATTGTAGACGTAAATTGGTTTTGATGGTACGCCTGTGCATGCTGAAATATTCAGAGCATATTCTGAATTTCAGTTAACACATCAGTAAGCATTTTGGCCATCAGTGACATCAACCTTTTTTCTCAATCGGAATAGGCAAGGATAATGACAGATATATTTTACAATGTTAGAAAGTACATCATTTTATTTAATTGTGTGAATAAAAGGAATCTCCTCCCCGTCGGGGAAATGAACCCCGGTCTCCCGCGTGACAGGCGGGGATACTGACCACTATACTAACGAGGACTTATTGGCTTCAGTTAAACAGTGCTCATCTCCCTGGGGTTAAGGCATGCCCTCGATCAATTCTCAGTATTGTAATAGGCAGAATTGCTGCTTTTGGTTAGGACAAGTAATCTTTTTTCCTAAATTATTACAATACAGAAATTCCTAGCCAAAAACAATTAGTTTTATGAAGAAATTATTTCATTGAAATAAATATCTATCGATCTGTCTATCTAGCTATCTTTCTATTCATCAATCTATATATTTATATAAATATATATATATATAATCAGCTCACTTTACCATTTGCAGCTTATAACTATTAGCCACCAGGGGTCACTACTAACCAAAAGCAGTCATTCTACTTGTAAATCGTGCCAATCGAGTGGAACAGCGGCCTAGGATTCACCACTGCTTCATCTCATTTTCCAACAGATTGTAGACGTAAATTGGTTTTGATGGTACGCCTGTGCATGCTGAAATATTCAGAGCATATTCTGAATTTCAGTTAACACATCAGTAAGCATTTTGGCCATCAGTGAATTCAACCTTTTTTCTCAATCGGAATAGGCAAGGATAATGACAGATATATTTTACAATGTTAGAACGTACATCATTTTATTTAATTGTGTGAATAAAAGGAATCTCCTCCCCGTCGGGGAATTGAACCCCGGTCTCCCGCGTGACAGGCGGGGATACTGACCACTATACTAACGAGGACTTATTGGCTTCAGTTAAACAGTGCTCATCTCCCTGGGGTTAAGGCATGCCCTCGATCAATTCTCAGTATTGTAATAGGCAGAATTGCTGCTTTTGGTTAGGACAAGTAATCTTTTTTCCTAAATTATTACAATACAAAATTTCCTAGCCAAAAACAATTAGTTTTATGAAGAAATTATTTCATTGAAATAAATATCTATCGATCTGTCTATCTAGCTATCTTTCTATTCATCAATATATATATTTATATATATATATATATATATAATCAGCTCACTTTACCATTTGCAGCTTATAACTATTAGCCACCAGGGGTCACTACTAACCAAAAGCAGTCATTCTACTTGTAAATTGTGCCAATCGAGTGGAACAGCGCCTAGGATTCACCACTGCTTCATCTCATTTTCCAACAGATTGTAGACGTAAATTGGTTTTGATGGTACGCCTGTGCATGCTGAAATATTCAGAGCATATTCTGAATTTCAGTTAACACATCAGTAAGCATTTTGGCCATCAGTGACATCAACCTTTTTTCTCAATCGGAATAGGCAAGGATAATGACAGATATATTTTACAATGTTAGAAAGTACATCATTTTATTTAATTGTGTGAATAAAAGGAATCTCCTCCCCGTCGGGGAAATGAACCCCGGTCTCCCGCGTGACAGGCGGGGATACTGACCACTATACTAACGAGGACTTATTGGCTTCAGTTAAACAGTGCTCATCTCCCTGGGGTTAAGGCATGCCCTCGATCAATTCTCAGTATTGTAATAGGCAGAATTGCTGCTTTTGGTTAGGACAAGTAATCTTTTTTCCTAAATTATTACAATACAGAAATTCCTAGCCAAAAACAATTAGTTTTATGAAGAAATTATTTCATTGAAATAAATATCTATCGATCTGTCTATCTAGCTATCTTTCTATTCATCAATCTATATATTTATATAAATATATATATATATAATCAGCTCACTTTACCATTTGCAGCTTATAACTATTAGCCACCAGGGGTCACTACTAACCAAAAGCAGTCATTCTACTTGTAAATCGTGCCAATCGAGTGGAACAGCGGCCTAGGATTCACCACTGCTTCATCTCATTTTCCAACAGATTGTAGACGTAAATTGGTTTTGATGGTACGCCTGTGCATGCTGAAATATTCAGAGCATATTCTGAATTTCAGTTAACACATCAGTAAGCATTTTGGCCATCAGTGAATTCAACCTTTTTTCTCAATCGGAATAGGCAAGGATAATGACAGATATATTTTACAATGTTAGAACGTACATCATTTTATTTAATTGTGTGAATAAAAGGAATCTCCTCCCCGTCGGGGAATTGAACCCCGGTCTCCCGCGTGACAGGCGGGGATACTGACCACTATACTAACGAGGACTTATTGGCTTCAGTTAAACAGTGCTCATCTCCCTGGGGTTAAGGCATGCCCTCGATCAATTCTCAGTATTGTAATAGGCAGAATTGCTGCTTTTGGTTAGGACAAGTAATCTTTTTTCCTAAATTATTACAATACAGAAATTCCTAGCCAAAAACAATTAGTTTTATGAAGAAATTATTTCATTGAAATAAATATCTATCGATCTGTCTATCTAGCTATCTTTCTATTCATCAATATATATATTTATATATATATATATATATATAATCAGCTCACTTTACCATTTGCAGCTTATAACTATTAGCCACCAGGGGTCACTACTAACCAAAAGCAGTCATTCTACTTGTAAATTGTGCCAATCGAGTGGAACAGCGCCTAGGATTCACCACTGCTTCATCTCATTTTCCAACAGATTGTAGACGTAAATTGGTTTTGATGGTACGCCTGTGCATGCTGAAATATTCAGAGCATATTCTGAATTTCAGTTAACACATCAGTAAGCATTTTGGCCATCAGTGAATTCAACCTTTTTTCTCAATCGGAATAGGCAAGGATAATGACAGATATATTTTACAATGTTAGAAAGTACATCATTTTATTTAATTGTGTGAATAAAAGGAATCTCCTCCCCGTCGGGGAATTGAACCCCGGTCTCCCGCGTGACAGGCGGGGATACTGACCACTATACTAACGAGGACTTATTGGCTTCAGTTAAACAGTGCTCATCTCCCTGGGGTTAAGGCATGCCCTCGATCAATTCTCAGTATTGTAATAGGCAGAATTGCTGCTTTTGGTTAGGACAAGTAATCTTTTTTCCTAAATTATTACAATACAAAATTTCCTAGCCAAAAACAATTAGTTTTATGAAGAAATTATTTCATTGAAATAAATATCTATCGATCTGTCTATCTAGCTATCTTTCTATTCATCAATATATATATTTATATATATATATATATATATAATCAGCTCACTTTACCATTTGCAGCTTATAACTATTAGCCACCAGGGGTCACTACTAACCAAAAGCAGTCATTCTACTTGTAAATTGTGCCAATCGAGTGGAACAGCGCCTAGGATTCACCACTGCTTCATCTCATTTTCCAACAGATTGTAGACGTAAATTGGTTTTGATGGTACGCCTGTGCATGCTGAAATATTCAGAGCATATTCTGAATTTCAGTTAACACATCAGTAAGCATTTTGGCCATCAGTGAATTCAACCTTTTTTCTCAATCGGAATAGGCAAGGATAATGACAGATATATTTTACAATGTTAGAAAGTACATCATTTTATTTAATTGTGTGAATAAAAGGAATCTCCTCCCCGTCGGGGAATTGAACCCCGGTCTCCCGCGTGACAGGCGGGGATACTGACCACTATACTAACGAGGACTTATTGGCTTCAGTTAAACAGTGCTCATCTCCCTGGGGTTAAGGCATGCCCTCGATCAATTCTCAGTATTGTAATAGGCAGAATTGCTGCTTTTGGTTAGGACAAGTAATCTTTTTTCCTAAATTATTACAATACAGAATTTCCTAGCCAAAAACAATTAGTTTTATGAAGACATTATTTCATTGAAATAAATATCTATCGATCTGTCTATCTAGCTATCTTTCTATTCATCAATATATATATTTATATATATATATATATATATAATCAGCTCACTTTACCATTTGCAGCTTATAACTATTAGCCACCAGGGGTCACTACTAACCAAAAGCAGTCATTCTACTTGTAAATCGTGCCAATCGAGTGGAACAGTGGCCTAGGATTCACCACTGCTTCATCTCATTTTCCAACAGATTGTAGACGTAAATTGGTTTTGATGGTACGCCTGTGCATGCTGAAATATTCAGAGCATATTCTGAATTTCAGTTAACAAATCAGTAAGCATTTTGGCCATCAGTGAATTCAACCTTTTTTCTCAATCGGAATAGGCAAGGATAATGACAGATATATTTTACAATGTTAGAAAGTACATCATTTTATTTAATTGTGTGAATAAAAGGAATCGCCTCCCCGTCGGGGAATTGAACCCCGGTCTCCCGCGTGACAGGCGGGGATACTGACCACTATACTAACGAGGACTTATAGGCTTCAGTTAAACAGTGCTCATCTCCCTGGGGTTAAGGCATGCCCTCGATCAATTCTCAGTATTGTAATAGGCAGAATTGCTGCTTTTGGTTAGGACAAGTAATCTTTTTTCCTAAATTATTACAATACAGAAATTCCTAGCCAAAAACAATTAGTTTTATGAAGAAATTATTTCATTGAAATAAATATCTATCGATCTGTCTATCTAGCTATCTTTCTATTCATCAATATATATATTTATATATATATATATATATATATATATAATGAGCTCACTTTACCATTTGCAGCTTATAACTATTAGCCACCAGGGGTCACTACTAACCAAAAGCAGTCATTCTACTTGTAAATCGTGCCAATCGAGTGGAACAGCGGCCTAGGATTCACCACTGCTTCATCTCATTTTCTAACAGATTGTAGACGTAAATTGGTTTTGATGGTACGCCTGTGCATGCTGAAATATTCAGAGCATATTCTGAATTTCAGTTAACACATCAGTAAGCATTTTGGCCATCAGTGAATTCAACCTTTTTTCTCAATCGGAATAGGCAAGGATAATGACAGATATATTTTACAATGTTAGAAAGTACATCATTTTATTTAATTGTGTGAATAAAAGGAATCGCCTCCCCGTCGGGGAATTGAACCCTGGTCTCCCGCGTGACAGGCGGGGATACTGACCACTATACTAACGAGGACTTATTGGCTTCAGTTAAACAGTGCTCACCTCCCTGGGGTTAAGGCATGCCCTCGATCAATTCTCAGTATTGTAATAGGCAGAATTGCTGCTTTTGGTTAGGACAAGTAATCTTTTTTCCTAAATTATTACAATACAGAAATTCCTAGCCAAAAACAATTAGTTTTATGAAGAAATTATTTCATTGAAATAAATATCTATCGATCTGTCTATCTAGCTATCTTTCTATTCATCAATATATATATTTATATATATATATATATATATAATCAGCTCACTTTACCATTTGCAGCTTATAACTATTAGCCACCAGGGGTCACTACTAACCAAAAGCAGTCATTCTACTTGTAAATCGTGCCAATCGAGTGGAACAGCGGCCTAGGATTCACCACTGCTTCATCTCATTTTCCAACAGATTGTAGACGTAAATTGGTTTTGATGGTACGCCTGTGCATGCTGAAATATTCAGAGCATATTCTGAATTTCAGTTAACACATCAGTAAGCATTTTGGCCATCAGTGAATTCAACCTTTTTTCTCAATCGGAATAGGCAAGGATAATGACAGATATATTTTACAATGTTAGAAAGTACATCATTTTATTTAATTGTGTGAATAAAAGGAATCTCCTCCCCGTCGGGGAATTGAACCCCGGTCTCCCGCGTGACAGGCGGGGATACTGACCACTATACTAACGAGGACTTATTGGCTTCAGTTAAACAGTGCTCATCTCCCTGGGGTTAAGGCATGCCCTCGATCAATTCTCAGTATTGTAATAGGCAGAATTGCTGCTTTTGGTTAGGACAAGTAATCTTTTTTCCTAAATTATTACAATACAGAATTTCCTAGCCAAAAACAATTAGTTTTATGAAGACATTATTTCATTGAAATAAATATCTATCGATCTGTCTATCTAGCTATCTTTCTATTCATCAATATATATATTTATATATATATATATATATATAATCAGCTCACTTTACCATTTGCAGCTTATAACTATTAGCCACCAGGGGTCACTACTAACCAAAAGCAGTCATTCTACTTGTAAATCGTGCCAATCGAGTGGAACAGTGGCCTAGGATTCACCACTGCTTCATCTCATTTTCCAACAGATTGTAGACGTAAATTGGTTTTGATGGTACGCCTGTGCATGCTGAAATATTCAGAGCATATTCTGAATTTCAGTTAACAAATCAGTAAGCATTTTGGCCATCAGTGAATTCAACCTTTTTTCTCAATCGGAATAGGCAAGGATAATGACAGATATATTTTACAATGTTAGAAAGTACATCATTTTATTTAATTGTGTGAATAAAAGGAATCGCCTCCCCGTCGGGGAATTGAACCCCGGTCTCCCGCGTGACAGGCGGGGATACTGACCACTATACTAACGAGGACTTATTGGCTTCAGTTAAACAGTGCTCATCTCCCTGGGGTTAAGGCATGCCCTCGATCAATTCTCAGTATTGTAATAGGCAGAATTGCTGCTTTTGGTTAGGACAAGTAATCTTTTTTCCTAAATTATTACAATACAGAAATTCCTAGCCAAAAACAATTAGTTTTATGAAGAAATTATTTCATTGAAATAAATATCTATCGATCTGTCTATCTAGCTATCTTTCTATTCATCAATATATATATTTATATATATATATATATATATATATATATATAATGAGCTCACTTTACCATTTGCAGCTTATAACTATTAGCCACCAGGGGTCACTACTAACCAAAAGCAGTCATTCTACTTGTAAATCGTGCCAATCGAGTGGAACAGCGGCCTAGGATTCACCACTGCTTCATCTCATTTTCTAACAGATTGTAGACGTAAATTGGTTTTGATGGTACGCCTGTGCATGCTGAAATATTCAGAGCATATTCTGAATTTCAGTTAACACATCAGTAAGCATTTTGGCCATCAGTGAATTCAACCTTTTTTCTCAATCGGAATAGGCAAGGATAATGACAGATATATTTTACAATGTTAGAAAGTACATCATTTTATTTAATTGTGTGAATAAAAGGAATCGCCTCCCCGTCGGGGAATTGAACCCTGGTCTCCCGCGTGACAGGCGGGGATACTGACCACTATACTAACGAGGACTTATTGGCTTCAGTTAAACAGTGCTCACCTCCCTGGGGTTAAGGCATGCCCTCGATCAATTCTCAGTATTGTAATAGGCAGAATTGCTGCTTTTGGTTAGGACAAGTAATCTTTTTTCCTAAATTATTACAATACAGAAATTCCTAGCCAAAAACAATTAGTTTTATGAAGAAATTATTTCATTGAAATAAATATCTATCGATCTGTCTATCTAGCTATCTTTCTATTCATCAATATATATATTTATATATATATATATATATATAATCAGCTCACTTTACCATTTGCAGCTTATAACTATTAGCCACCAGGGGTCACTACTAACCAAAAGCAGTCATTCTACTTGTAAATCGTGCCAATCGAGTGGAACAGCGGCCTAGGATTCACCACTGCTTCATCTCATTTTCCAACAGATTGTAGACGTAAATTGGTTTTGATGGTACGCCTGTGCATGCTGAAATATTCAGAGCATATTCTGAATTTCAGTTAACACATCAGTAAGCATTTTGGCCATCAGTGACATCAACCTTTTTTCTCAATCGGAATAGGCAAGGATAATGACAGATATATTTTACAATGTTAGAAAGTACATCATTTTATTTAATTGTGTGAATAAAAGGAATCTCCTCCCCGTCGGGGAAATGAACCCCGGTCTCCCGCGTGACAGGCGGGGATACTGACCACTATACTAATGAGGACTTATTGGCTTCAGTTAAACAGTGCTCATCTCCCTGGGGTTAAGGCATGCCCTCGATCAATTCTCAGTATTGTAATAGGCAGAATTGCTGCTTTTGGTTAGGACAAGTAATCTTTTTTCCTAAATTATTACAATACAGAAATTCCTAGCCAAAAACAATTAGTTTTATGAAGAAATTATTTCATTGAAATAAATATCTATCGATCTGTCTATCTAGCTATCTTTCTATTCATCAATCTATATATTTATATAAATATATATATATATAATCAGCTCACTTTACCATTTGCAGCTTATAACTATTAGCCACCAGGGGTCACTACTAACCAAAAGCAGTCATTCTACTTGTAAATCGTGCCAATCGAGTGGAACAGCGGCCTAGGATTCACCACTGCTTCATCTCATTTTCCAACAGATTGTAGACGTAAATTGGTTTTGATGGTACGCCTGTGCATGCTGAAATATTCAGAGCATATTCTGAATTTCAGTTAACACATCAGTAAGCATTTTGGCCATCAGTGAATTCAACCTTTTTTCTCAATCGGAATAGGCAAGGATAATGACAGATATATTTTACAATGTTAGAACGTACATCATTTTATTTAATTGTGTGAATAAAAGGAATCTCCTCCCCGTCGGGGAATTGAACCCCGGTCTCCCGCGTGACAGGCGGGGATACTGACCACTATACTAACGAGGACTTATTGGCTTCAGTTAAACAGTGCTCATCTCCCTGGGGTTAAGGCATGCCCTCGATCAATTCTCAGTATTGTAATAGGCAGAATTGCTGCTTTTGGTTAGGACAAGTAATCTTTTTTCCTAAATTATTACAATACAGAAATTCCTAGCCAAAAACAATTAGTTTTATGAAGAAATTATTTCATTGATGTGAGAAGTTGGCCTGGTATATAATGCTCACTAATTCTAGTGATCACTTTGTACCATGCCAAGCAACCCCTATGATGATGGTTGTAATTCAACCTTGTAGACCAGTTATCCTAGTGGTAACGTGGACAAAGCAGTCTTAGGCTAAACTCTGAAAGGCATGTGAAGCCAGCTGTTATACCATACACAACCCCCTTGAATACCAAATGAAAGGGACACCACACAGATATATATTGAAAATATATATTGATTTATTAACTATAAAATCCCCTGGACTCTTTATGAGCACAGAAGCACAAGCGTAAAATCACAAGACAGTTTAAAATACACAAAAGTTGCACAATATGGATGAGCCCTAGGGGCCACCTAAACCATATACTAAATAAGTGGTATAAGGGATACCAGGAGGAAAGTGAAGAGGCCTAGGGCCTTGGGAATCGCTGGAGCTATTCGAGACTGGAGTTAGCTAAGTCGGGAAAGGCCCACGGGACTCGGGTGCAGTGTCCAAAGTGCACGCACTTCTCAATACAAAGTCTATGGTGCGTAAAAAGCACAAAGTTAGAAAGTTAGGAACCTTCCGAGTGACCTACGGAGCTGAAACTTAAAACACAGGCCCTTGGGATGTGTACCAGTGCAGGAGCACCGGCGGAGCTGAGTTACCTCACCCACAGGAAGCGGGTGCACAGGGTCGAAGATGTGTCGGGTTTCGTCACGCTGGTCGATGGTGCTTGGAGCAGGAGATGCTGCAGGCGGCTCGATGAGAAGAGTTCCGGTGGATCCAAGGGTGGATCTGTAGATGTGAAGACCTGAAAGCAGAGGGGACAGTGTTCAAAGTCACTAGCCAGTGACTGCCGTGGAACCAGAGTGGAACCAGGTGATGTCGGGTGCAAACAGGCGTTGTCGGGTAGCTTCTTTCTGCAGCCACGTGGATACCCGGGGTCGAGGACGTCCAGGAGTCGGTCACGAGCTGTCCCACGTAGGCTTCTCGCTGTTGGCGGTGTCGGCGACCTGATCGGAGCAAACAGGCCTTGGCAAATGCAAGCCACGTAGAAGCTGAAAGATGCTGTTCACTCGGACCAGCAAGGTCAGAGCGGGTGCTCCTTTTCACAGGAGCTTGGGTAGGTCTGGAGCAACCAGACCTGCTGTTTAAATCTTCGGGTTCGTCGCCAAGATGGCCGCTGGCCGCGTGGCTAGTGGCCGGGATGGCGCGTCGAGTGGCACAGTGCAAAAGGGCCCCACGCAGATCGTGGAGATGCTGGGGGGCTGATCTTCGGTGCAAGGGCTGCTCGGTGGTGGGGGTTCTCAGTCCCCAAAGCACAACGTCGAGGATGCCTCAGAAGCTGCGCAGTCAGCTTTACGAGTGTCTTCCAAGAGGTCCGGTCCCACGTCACTCGGTGCCTCCACGGGTCCCTTCTTTGCAGGGACTGTGGATCGGGCTCTGAGAGGTCTGGGAATCTGGTTCTTGTCGGGCTCTGGGCTCGGGCTCCGGCGGGAGGCGGCGGCAAAGCAGACGTCGAGTTGCTGGTTGGTACCTGTGTTCACAGGGTGGTCACTCCTTGGCCACAAGGGAGATTCTTCTTCAGTCTTCTGTGCAGCAGAATGTCGAAGTCCAGTCTTCTTCTTAGTTTAAGTTGATTTCGGGATGATCTGCTGTGCAATGGCACTGCTCCCCCTCTTATTCCAATCTAGGGGGTGGATCACCTACTAGGTCCCTCCTCTGGGAGGAACCAGGAAGGGGGGCGGTTACACCCCCTTTCCTTTGTCCAGCTCCGCGCCAGGACTGGGGCTGGAAGGCCCCAGAACCGGTTTGGACTGGCCTATGCACGGGGACACCTTGTGTGCCCCGGGCATGTCTGATTCTATTCAGCCCTGTCCTACCCAATACACAAAATCCTGTCTGGGGTGGTGCTCGCACCTCCCAAGGCAGGAAACCCTTTGTCCAGGCCACCATCTGCCGAGTTTCGGTCAGCAGCAGGAGGCCAGACTTGTGTCTGTGGTGGCAGCATCCATTTTGTGATGCTGAGGCTCTGTTTAACTTTAACCGGGGTTAAGGCTACACACATGTCGTGTCCCTCTAGAAGGGTGGAATGCTATCCCCGTCGCCAGAACTGGCGAGGGGATAGTATTCCAATTCGTATGACACCTTACTCGACATGTTTTGATAAAGCCAAACCAAAGATAGCATTTAACCGCGAGGATTATAATGCACTTAAGAGTATATGGTATGGCAATATCCCGGAACAGCTTAGGGAGTGGTTCCCGACAGCTGCAGACAGGCTCAGCTCATGCTAGAGCACCATCTCACATATCTCCAAGCACTCTGCCTCCAGGATTGATGAGGCCTTCCATAGGAGTGGCTGATAGGAACATATGTGTCCAGTTTAGGGTTAGGCACAGGCATACTGTACCTAAGTAAGAGGTGGTTACACCGACTTACCCCAGCTGAGTGTTCAGCCAGTTGTGTCAAAGATGGAGGCCAGGCCAGGGGTGGCACAATACGTGCTGCGGCCCCTGGTAGGCCTTGGATACACCTATGCCCTGGGCACCTAGGGTGCACTATTACAGGGGCTCATAAGGTGAACCAGTTCCAATTCGTAATGCACCTAGAGTGCATTGGCATCAATTTAGAGAGAGAACAGCAGGCTGTGGGTCTGATTAGCAGGCCCACAGCCACATTAAGTCAGAAACCAGTGAAGCAAAAAGCAAAAATTTGGGGTGACCATAGGATAGCAGACCCTACTCTCCTACATAACCCCCCCCCAAACGCAGGGACATTAGACTAACCTTGACCAGTTGTGTCTTCATGTTCTAAGTGGAAGTACCTGGAGAGACCATCTGCGTTGCCATGGTCAGTCCCTGGGCGGTGCTCCACTGTAAAGTCCATCCCCTGTAGGGAAATGGACCACCTGAGTAGTTTGGGGTTTTCACCCTTCATCTGATTAAGCCATAGGAGGGGCTTATGGTCGGTCTGAATCTTGAAGTGAGTGCCAAATAAGTATGGTCTCAACTTCTTCAGGGCCCACACCACAGCAAAGGCCTCCCTCTCTATAGCTGACCAACGTTTCTCTCTGGGGGTCAGCCTTCTGCTAATGAAAGCAATGGGCTGGTCCTGGCCATCTACATTAAGCTGTGAAAGCACTGCTCCCACTCCCAACTCAGAAGCATCTGTTTGGACAATGAACTCTCTTGAGTAGTCAGGACTCTTCAGGATAGGTGCAGAGCACATGGCCTTCTTCAGGTCATCAAATGCCTTTTGACAGATTTCTGTCCACTGAACCTTTTTGGGCATCTTCTTGGATGTCAGATCATTAAGGGGAGTCACAATGGACCCATAGTTCTTAACAAACTTCCTGTAGTACCCAGTCAGGCCCAAGAAAGCTCTGACCTGAGTCTGGGTAGTTGGAGGGGACCAGTCCTTGATGGTCTGGATCTTACTCTCCAGTGGTTGAACTTGGCCTCCACCTACAAGGTGGCCCAGGTATACAACCTTGCTCTGCCCTATCTGGCACTTTGTTGCCTTGATAGTGAGGCCTGCCTTCTGCAGAGCCTCAAGCACTTCCTTCAGGTGGATCAGGTGATCCTCCCAGGTGGAGCTAAAGACAGCAATATCGTCCAGATAAGCTGCACAAAAGTCATCCAACCCAGTGAGGACTTGGTTCACCAACCTTTGGAAGGTGGCAGGTGCATTTTTCAAACCAAAGGGCATCACCACAAACTGATAATGCCCACTAGGGGTAGAAAATGCTGTCTTGGCTTTAGACTCCTCAGCTAACCTGATTTGCCAGTAGCCAGCTGTTAAGTCAAATGTGCTCAAATATTTGGCAGAAGCCAACTTGTCAATGAGCTCATCTGCCCTTGGAATAGGGTGTGCATCTGTCCTGGTGACAGCATTGAGTCCTCTGTAATCCACACAGAACCTCATCTCTCTCTTGCCATCTTTGGTGTGAGGTTTGGGGACCAGAACCACTGGGCTAGCCCAGGGGCTCTCTGAAGGCTCAATGACACCTAATTCCAGCATCTTTTGCACCTCAGTCTTTATACAGTCCCTGACGTGGTCAGGTTGCCTGTAAATCTTGCTCTTTACAGGAAGACTGTCACCAGTGTCCACCACATGGGTACACCAGTTAGTCTGACTGGGGGTCAAGGAGAACATATGCCTGTATGCCTGTAGAACTTGTCTGCAGTCATGTTGCTGATGTTCAGTGAGGCTGCCACCTAAGGCCACACCATCAACTGAGCCATCCTCAGGGTTCTGAGTGAGCAGGTCTGGGAGAGGGTCACTCTCTTCCTCCTGTCCCTCATCTGTAGCCATGAGCAAGCCCATGTCTGCCCTGCTGACATATGCCTTCAATCTGTTCACATGGAGCACCCTGTGGGGGCTCCTGGGAGTTCCTAGGTCCACCAAGTAGGTAACCTCTCCCTTCTTTTCCAGAATTGTATGGGGTCCAGACCATTTGTCTTGGAGTGCTGCTGGGGCCACTGGCTCCAACACCCATACCTTCTGTCCAGGCTGAAATTCAACAAGGACAGCCTTTTGGTCATGCCAAGCTTTTTGTAATTCTTGGCTAGCCTCAAGGTTTTTGGATGCCTTTTCCATGTACTCTGCCATCCTGGAGCGGAGACCAAGTACATAGTCCACTATGTCCTGTTTAGGCTTTTTGAGAGGTAACTCCCATCCTTCCTTCACAAGACACAGGGGTCCTCTTACAGGGTGCCCAAACAACAATTCAAAGGGGCTGAATCCAACCCCCTTTTGAGGGACCTCTCTGTAAGCGAACAAAAGGCAGGGCAGAAGGATGTCCCATCTTCGCCTGAGCTTTTCAGGTAATCCTTTAATCATGCCCTTTAGGGTCTTGTTAAATCTCTCAACAAGCCCATTGCATTGTGGGTGATAAGGAGTGGTGAACTTGTAGTTTACACCACATTCCTTCCACATAGCTGTCAAATATCCAGACATGAAGTTGGTACCTCTATCTGATATTACCTCCTTAGGAAACCCCACTCTGGAGAAAACTCCAAGTAAGGCCCTGGCCACAACAGGAGCTGTTGTGGTCCTAAGGGGAATTGCCTCTGGGTACCTGGTGGCATGATCCACTACCACCAGTATGAATCTGTGCCCAGATGCTGTAGGGGGATCCATTGGACCAACAATATCAATCCCCACTCTCTCAAAGGGAACCCCCACCACAGGTAGTGGTATCAGGGGGGCCTTTGTTGTTCCACCTGCTTTACCACTGGCTTGGCAGGTTTCACAGGAGCGACAAAACTCCTTGGTGTCTTCAGACATGTGAGGCCAGTGAAAGTGAGGGACAAGCCTGTCCCAAGTCTTGTTCTGGCCTAGGTGTCCTGCTAAAGGAATATCATGGGCCAAGGTGAGTAGGAAGCCCCTAAATTGCAGAGGTATAACCAACCTCCTGGTAGCACCAGGCTTGGGGTCTCTAGCCTCTGAATAAAGGAGTCCATCGTCCCAATATACTTTATGGGCACCTTGAGCATTCCCAGCAGCCTCAGCAGCAGCCTGCTGTCTGAGGGGTTCAAGAGAAGGACAGGTTAACTGAGCCTGCCCCAAGTCTGCCCTAGAAGGTCCCCCTGTCCCCAGAAACTCAACCTGATCAGGTTCAAGTTCTTCAGGGACAGTTCCTTCAGGGGTCTCTAGATCAGTTTCCTGTGAAGCCTGATCCTCACTTGTAGGCAGTTGGGAAGGCACAGCCTTAACCCTCCTGTTCTTCTTCTTGGGAGGTACTTGGTCCATTGTTCCAGGATCCAAGACCTGAGGTTCAGAGAGGCACTTTTTGGCCTGTGACCTGGTCACAGCAAGGACATGTGATGATATCCCTAACATCTCTGCATGAGTCCTGTACTCAACTTCTGACCATAGAGAGTTCTCCAGGTCATTGCCCAACAAACATTCTACTGGGAGATCAGCACTAACCACAACTTTCTTTAGGCCAGTTACCCCTCCCCAGGAAAAGTTAACAAGTGCCACACTATGTGTAGTAGTGACATTGCTGGCATTGGTCACCAGGTAATCATCGCCTGGCATGTATTGTCCAGGGTCCACAAAGTTAGGTGTCACCATAGTGACACTGGCACATGTGTCCCTGTAAGCTTGAGCCACTTTGTTGTTAATCAAAGGTGTCTGTCTGTATTTGCCCAGGTTACTGGGACTTATGTCAGGGGTCAAATCTATGTCCCCTTCACAAACCAGAACAGCCTGTGTAAGGGTTCTGACTAGGTCAGAATCTCCTTCAGTTCCCAAAGTGATTCCCACTAAACCCTTGGCTTGAGGACCAACACTGCTAACTGTACTAGTGGGTGCAGGTGCCTTAGGGGCTGCAGTGTTGGGGGCTCCACCCTTTTTACACTCACTTGTCCAGTGAGAGGTGTTCTTACAAGTTTTACACCAGGGTTTCTTCTGACCTTCTTTCTTCTTCTTCTTGGAAGTTTGGGACCCACCCTCTGTCTCAGTTTGGGGCCCTGTTGAAGACTTCTGGTCTTTAGCTTTCTGCTCTCCACCCTTCTGGTCTGTTTTCTTCTGGTCACCACCCTGGTTCTGGTTCTGGTTCTTTTGCTTAACTCTGGTTCTTACCCATTTATCTGCCCTCTTTCCCAATTCTTGGGGAGAGGTCAAATCTGAGTCAACCAAATGTTGATGCAACTGCTGGTTCTGACAATTATTTAAAATTTGTTCTCTCATCAGCAAATTGTACAATCCTTCATAGTCTGTAACCTTGCTTCCCAGCAACCATCCCTCCAGAGCCTTAGTGGCACACTCAACAAATTCAGACCAGTCCTGAGTCTGTGTCTTCTGGGTATCTCTGAACATTAACCTGTACTGTTCAGTGGTTAAGCCTAACCCATCAATCAGAGCACTCTTCAGGACCAGGTAGTTTCTAGAATCCCCATCACTAACTGTGAGGAGTCTGTCTCGGCCTCTACCTTCAAAGGAGAGCCACAAGATTGCTGCCCACTGCTCCTGAGGGATCTGCTGTACTCTGCAGGCTCTCTCCATTGCAGTAATCCATTTATGGATGTCATCCCCAGCTTTGTAGGGGGGCACAATCTTACTCAGGTTTCTATTATCAAAAGACCTGTCTTTATCCTTGTGGATATTGCTGCCACCAGTGGGTTCTATTACCCCACTCTCTCTAGGCTGTCTTGCTCTAGCAAGTTTCTCCTTAGCCAGGGCAACCTCTAACTCTTGCCTCTGGATCCTAAGCTCAGCCTCTCTCATCTTGGCCTCATGTTCCCTTCTCTGAGGGCTAGTCATCTCCTTTCTGGAGTGACCATGAGAGCCTCTAGAGACATGGGAGGTGTTGGATTCACCTGAGTGATGCCTTCTCCTCCTATGGCCCTGGTTAAGTCCACCTGGGGGTCTGAATGGGTTGTTACCTGATTCATTCCCAAGTTGACTTAAGTTAGCCTGGTTCAGTCTACTGACCAGCACCTGACTATCTCTGTCATCATCTGACTCACTGCTTTCCACCTCCTCCTCCTCTTCTTCTTCTTCCTCTTCATCTACCTGAGGAGCTCCAGTGGTGGAGGCTTCCTCATCTACTAGGATGATAGGGGTAGGGGTGTCTACAGTGTCATCCTCTGAAGGATGGCCTCCTTCAGCATTCCCTGTGGGGTTTGCTTTAGAGGTCTTTAGAGCCTCAGACTGATCCAAGAGCTCTCTTAGGTGGTCTGTAGTAGGGGTAGGCCCTGTCTTCAGACCCCTTAAGACACAAAGCTGTCTTAATTCCTTAAAGGGAAAAATAGCAAACTGGGATGGTGCCCTTGGAGGGTCACTCTCAACAGGAGTAAGTCCACTGGACCCCTCTGTTCCAGACATTGCTCTAGTGTGGGTGGATGTGTTGCAATCTACCTACACTGGTGTTTACCTACTAAACCTATCTAGTAGTTGTAGCTAGGGTGTGCTACTCCCTTTGCTCTACAACAACTAAGTTCAGTAGAACTTAAGTATACTAGTCTTGTTTTATATGTACCTAGCAGGTACCTGTATGATCTTTCAAATGATAATCTCAAAGATTGTAATGGTAAAACAACAGCAAGCTCAGATCCCAATCCGCTGCTCACCAATGTGAGAAGTTGGCCTGGTATATAATGCTCACTAATTCTAGTGATCACTTTGTACCATGCCAAGCAACCCCTATGATGATGGTTGTAATTCAACCTTGTAGACCAGTTATCCTAGTGGTAACGTGGACAAAGCAGTCTTAGGCTAAACTCTGAAAGGCATGTGAAGCCAGCTGTTATACCATACACAACCCCCTTGAATACCAAATGAAAGGGACACCACACAGATATATATTGAAAATATATATTGATTTATTAACTATAAAATCCCCTGGACTCTTTATGAGCACAGAAGCACAAGCGTAAAATCACAAGACAGTTTAAAATACACAAAAGTTGCACAATATGGATGAGCCCTAGGGGCCACCTAAACCATATACTAAATAAGTGGTATAAGGGATACCAGGAGGAAAGTGAAGAGGCCTAGGGCCTTGGGAATCGCTGGAGCTATTCGAGACTGGAGTTAGCTAAGTCGGGAAAGGCCCACGGGACTCGGGTGCAGTGTCCAAAGTGCACGCACTTCTCAATACAAAGTCTATGGTGCGTAAAAAGCACAAAGTTAGAAAGTTAGGAACCTTCCGAGTGACCTACGGAGCTGAAACTTAAAACACAGGCCCTTGGGATGTGTACCAGTGCAGGAGCACCGGCGGAGCTGAGTTACCTCACCCACAGGAAGCGGGTGCACAGGGTCGAAGATGTGTCGGGTTTCGTCACGCTGGTCGATGGTGCTTGGAGCAGGAGATGCTGCAGGCGGCTCGATGAGAAGAGTTCCGGTGGATCCAAGGGTGGATCTGTAGATGTGAAGACCTGAAAGCAGAGGGGACAGTGTTCAAAGTCACTAGCCAGTGACTGCCGTGGAACCAGAGTGGAACCAGGTGATGTCGGGTGCAAACAGGCGTTGTCGGGTAGCTTCTTTCTGCAGCCACGTGGATACCCGGGGTCGAGGACGTCCAGGAGTCGGTCACGAGCTGTCCCACGTAGGCTTCTCGCTGTTGGCGGTGTCGGCGACCTGATCGGAGCAAACAGGCCTTGGCAAATGCAAGCCACGTAGAAGCTGAAAGATGCTGTTCACTCGGACCAGCAAGGTCAGAGCGGGTGCTCCTTTTCACAGGAGCTTGGGTAGGTCTGGAGCAACCAGACCTGCTGTTTAAATCTTCGGGTTCGTCGCCAAGATGGCCGCTGGCCGCGTGGCTAGTGGCCGGGATGGCGCGTCGAGTGGCACAGTGCAAAAGGGCCCCACGCAGATCGTGGAGATGCTGGGGGGCTGATCTTCGGTGCAAGGGCTGCTCGGTGGTGGGGGTTCTCAGTCCCCAAAGCACAACGTCGAGGATGCCTCAGAAGCTGCGCAGTCAGCTTTACGAGTGTCTTCCAAGAGGTCCGGTCCCACGTCACTCGGTGCCTCCACGGGTCCCTTCTTTGCAGGGACTGTGGATCGGGCTCTGAGAGGTCTGGGAATCTGGTTCTTGTCGGGCTCTGGGCTCGGGCTCCGGCGGGAGGCGGCGGCAAAGCAGACGTCGAGTTGCTGGTTGGTACCTGTGTTCACAGGGTGGTCACTCCTTGGCCACAAGGGAGATTCTTCTTCAGTCTTCTGTGCAGCAGAATGTCGAAGTCCAGTCTTCTTCTTAGTTTAAGTTGATTTCGGGATGATCTGCTGTGCAATGGCACTGCTCCCCCTCTTATTCCAATCTAGGGGGTGGATCACCTACTAGGTCCCTCCTCTGGGAGGAACCAGGAAGGGGGGCGGTTACACCCCCTTTCCTTTGTCCAGCTCCGCGCCAGGACTGGGGCTGGAAGGCCCCAGAACCGGTTTGGACTGGCCTATGCACGGGGACACCTTGTGTGCCCCGGGCATGTCTGATTCTATTCAGCCCTGTCCTACCCAATACACAAAATCCTGTCTGGGGTGGTGCTCGCACCTCCCAAGGCAGGAAACCCTTTGTCCAGGCCACCATCTGCCGAGTTTCGGTCAGCAGCAGGAGGCCAGACTTGTGTCTGTGGTGGCAGCATCCATTTTGTGATGCTGAGGCTCTGTTTAACTTTAACCGGGGTTAAGGCTACACACATGTCGTGTCCCTCTAGAAGGGTGGAATGCTATCCCCGTCGCCAGAACTGGCGAGGGGATAGTATTCCAATTCGTATGACACCTTACTCGACATGTTTTGATAAAGCCAAACCAAAGATAGCATTTAACCGCGAGGATTATAATGCACTTAAGAGTATATGGTATGGCAATATCCCGGAACAGCTTAGGGAGTGGTTCCCGACAGCTGCAGACAGGCTCAGCTCATGCTAGAGCACCATCTCACATATCTCCAAGCACTCTGCCTCCAGGATTGATGAGGCCTTCCATAGGAGTGGCTGATAGGAACATATGTGTCCAGTTTAGGGTTAGGCACAGGCATACTGTACCTAAGTAAGAGGTGGTTACACCGACTTACCCCAGCTGAGTGTTCAGCCAGTTGTGTCAAAGATGGAGGCCAGGCCAGGGGTGGCACAATACGTGCTGCGGCCCCTGGTAGGCCTTGGATACACCTATGCCCTGGGCACCTAGGGTGCACTATTACAGGGGCTCATAAGGTGAACCAGTTCCAATTCGTAATGCACCTAGAGTGCATTGGCATCAATTTAGAGAGAGAACAGCAGGCTGTGGGTCTGATTAGCAGGCCCACAGCCACATTAAGTCAGAAACCAGTGAAGCAAAAAGCAAAAATTTGGGGTGACCATAGGATAGCAGACCCTACTCTCCTACAATTGAAATAAATATCTATCGATCTGTCTATCTAGCTATCTTTCTATTCATCAATATATATATTTATATAAATATATATATATATAATCAGCTCACTTTACCATTTGCAGCTTATAACTATTAGCCACCAGGGGTCACTACTAACCAAAAGCAGTCATTCTACTTGTAAATTGTGCCAATCGAGTGGAACAGCGCCTAGGATTCACCACTGCTTCATCTCATTTTCCAACAGATTGTAGACGTAAATTGGTTTTGATGGTACGCCTGTGCATGCTGAAATATTCAGAGCATATTCTGAATTTCAGTTAACACATCAGTAAGCATTTTGGCCATCAGTGAATTCAACCTTTTTTCTCAATCGGAATAGGCAAGGATAATGACAGATATATTTTACAATGTTAGAAAGTACATCATTTTATTTAATTGTGTGAATAAAAGGAATCTCCTCCCCGTCGGGGAATTGAACCCCGGTCTCCCACGTGACAGGCGGGGATACTGACCACTATACTAACGAGGACTTATTGGCTTCAGTTAAACAGTGCTCATCTCCCTGGGGTTAAGGCATGCCCTCGATCAATTCTCAGTATTGTAATAGGCAGAATTGCTGCTTTTGGTTAGGACAAGTAATCTTTTTTCCTAAATTATTACAATACAGAAATTCCTAGCCAAAAACAATTAGTTTTATGAAGAAATTATTTCATTGAAATAAATATCTATCGATCTGTCTATCTAGCTATCTTTCTATTCATCAATATATATATTTATATATATATATATATATATATATATAATGAGCTCACTTTACCATTTGCAGCTTATAACTATTAGCCACAAGGGGTCACTACTAACCAAAAGCAGTCATTCTACTTGTAAATCGTGCCAATCGAGTGGAACAGCGGCCTAGGATTCACCACTGCTTCATCTCATTTTCCAACAGATTGTAGACGTAAATTGGTTTTGATGGTACGCCTGTGCATGCTGAAATATTCAGAGCATATTCTGAATTTCAGTTAACACATCAGTAAGCATTTTGGCCATCAGTGACATCAACCTTTTTTCTCAATCGGAATAGGCAAGGATAATGACAGATATATTTTACAATGTTAGAAAGTACATCATTTTATTTAATTGTGTGAATAAAAGGAATCTCCTCCCCGTCGGGGAAATGAACCCCGGTCTCCCGCGTGACAGGCGGGGATACTGACCACTATACTAACGAGGACTTATTGGCTTCAGTTAAACAGTGCTCATCTCCCTGGGGTTAAGGCATGCCCTCGATCAATTCTCAGTATTGTAATAGGCAGAATTGCTGCTTTTGGTTAGGACAAGTAATCTTTTTTCCTAAATTATTACAATACAGAAATTCCTAGCCAAAAACAATTAGTTTTATGAAGAAATTATTTCATTGAAATAAATATCTATCGATCTGTCTATCTAGCTATCTTTCTATTCATCAATCTATATATTTATATAAATATATATATATATAATCAGCTCACTTTACCATTTGCAGCTTATAACTATTAGCCACCAGGGGTCACTACTAACCAAAAGCAGTCATTCTACTTGTAAATCGTGCCAATCGAGTGGAACAGCGGCCTAGGATTCACCACTGCTTCATCTCATTTTCCAACAGATTGTAGACGTAAATTGGTTTTGATGGTACGCCTGTGCATGCTGAAATATTCAGAGCATATTCTGAATTTCAGTTAACACATCAGTAAGCATTTTGGCCATCAGTGAATTCAACCTTTTTTCTCAATCGGAATAGGCAAGGATAATGACAGATATATTTTACAATGTTAGAAAGTACATCATTTTATTTAATTGTGTGAATAAAAGGAATCTCCTCCCCGTCGGGGAATTGAACCCCGGTCTCCCGCGTGACAGGCGGGGATACTGACCACTATACTAACGAGGACTTATTGGCTTCAGTTAAACAGTGCTCATCTCCCTGGGGTTAAGGCATGCCCTCGATCAATTCTCAGTATTGTAATAGGCAGAATTGCTGCTTTTGGTTAGGACAAGTAATCTTTTTTCCTAAATTATTACAATACAGAATTTCCTAGCCAAAAACAATTAGTTTTATGAAGAAATTATTTCATTGAAATAAATATCTATCGATCTGTCTATCTAGCTATCTTTCTATTCATCAATCTATATATTTATATAAATATATATATATATAATCAGCTCACTTTACCATTTGCAGCTTATAACTATTAGCCACCAGGGGTCACTACTAACCAAAAGCAGTCATTCTACTTGTAAATTGTGCCAATCGAGTGGAACAGCGCCTAGGATTCACCACTGCTTCATCTCATTTTCCAACAGATTGTAGACGTAAATTGGTTTTGATGGTACGCCTGTGCATGCTGAAATATTCAGAGCATATTCTGAATTTCAGTTAACACATCAGTAAGCATTTTGGCCATCAGTGAATTCAACCTTTTTTCTCAATCGGAATAGGCAAGGATAATGACAGATATATTTTACAATGTTAGAAAGTACATCATTTTATTTAATTGTGTGAATAAAAGGAATCTCCTCCCCGTCGGGGAATTGAACCCCGGTCTCCCGCGTGACAGGCGGGGATACTGACCACTATACTAACGAGGACTTATTGGCTTCAGTTAAACAGTGCTCATCTCCCTGGGGTTAAGGCATGCCCTCGATCAATTCTCAGTATTGTAATAGGCAGAATTGCTGCTTTTGGTTAGGACAAGTAATCTTTTTTCCTAAATTATTACAATACAGAATTTCCTAGCCAAAAACAATTAGTTTTATGAAGAAATTATTTCATTGAAATAAATATCTATCGATCTGTCTATCTAGCTATCTTTCTATTCATCAATATATATATTTATATATATATATATATATATATATAATCAGCTCACTTTACCATTTGCAGCTTATAACTATTAGCCACCAGGGGTCACTACTAACCAAAAGCAGTCATTCTACTTGTAAATTGTGCCAATCGAGTGGAACAGCGCCTAGGATTCACCACTGCTTCATCTCATTTTCCAACAGATTGTAGACGTAAATTGGTTTTGATGGTACGCCTGTGCATGCTGAAATATTCAGAGCATATTCTGAATTTCAGTTAACACATCAGTAAGCATTTTGGCCATCAGTGAATTCAACCTTTTTTCTCAATCGGAATAGGCAAGGATAATGACAGATATATTTTACAATGTTAGAAAGTACATCATTTTATTTAATTGTGTGAATAAAAGGAATCGCCTCCCCGTCGGGGAATTGAACCCCGGTCTCCCGCGTGACAGGCGGGGATACTGACCACTATACTAACGAGGACTTATTGGCTTCAGTTAAACAGTGCTCATCTCCCTGGGGTTAAGGCATGCCCTCGATCAATTCTCAGTATTGTAATAGGCAGAATTGCTGCTTTTGGTTAGGACAAGTAATCTTTTTTCCTAAATTATTACAATACAGAATTTCCTAGCCAAAAACAATTAGTTTTATGAAGACATTATTTCATTGAAATAAATATCTATCGATCTGTCTATCTAGCTATCTTTCTATTCATCAATATATATATTTATATATATATATATATATATATAATCAGCTCACTTTACCATTTGCAGCTTATAACTATTAGCCACCAGGGGTCACTACTAACCAAAAGCAGTCATTCTACTTGTAAATCGTGCCAATCGAGTGGAACAGTGGCCTAGGATTCACCACTGCTTCATCTCATTTTCCAACAGATTGTAGACGTAAATTGGTTTTGATGGTACGCCTGTGCATGCTGAAATATTCAGAGCATATTCTGAATTTCAGTTAACAAATCAGTAAGCATTTTGGCCATCAGTGAATTCAACCTTTTTTCTCAATCGGAATAGGCAAGGATAATGACAGATATATTTTACAATGTTAGAAAGTACATCATTTTATTTAATTGTGTGAATAAAATGAATCGCCTCCCCGTCGGGGAATTGAACCCCGGTCTCCCGCGTGACAGGCGGGGATACTGACCACTATACTAACGAGGACTTATTGGCTTCAGTTAAACAGTGCTCATCTCCCTGGGGTTAAGGCATGCCCTCGATCAATTCTCAGTATTGTAATAGGCAGAATTGCTGCTTTTGGTTAGGACAAGTAATCTTTTTTCCTAAATTATTACAATACAGAAATTCCTAGCCAAAAACAATTAGTTTTATGAAGAAATTATTTCATTGAAATAAATATCTATCGATCTGTCTATCTAGCTATCTTTCTATTCATCAATATATATATTTATATATATATATATATATATAATCAGCTCACTTTACCATTTGCAGCTTATAACTATTAGCCACCAGGGGTCACTACTAACCAAAAGCAGTCATTCTACTTGTAAATCGTGCCAATCGAGTGGAACAGCGGCCTAGGATTCACCACTGCTTCATCTCATTTTCCAACAGATTGTAGACGTAAATTGGTTTTGATGGTACGCCTGTGCATGCTGAAATATTCAGAGCATATTCTGAATTTCAGTTAACACATCAGTAAGCATTTTGGCCATCAGTGAATTCAACCTTTTTTCTCAATCGGAATAGGCAAGGATAATGACAGATATATTTTACAATGTTAGAAAGTACATCATTTTATTTAATTGTGTGAATAAAAGGAATCTCCTCCCCGTCGGGGAATTGAACCCCGGTCTCCCGCGTGACAGGCGGGGATACTGACCACTATACTAACGAGGACTTATTGGCTTCAGTTAAACAGTGCTCACCTCCCTGGGGTTAAGGCATGCCCTCGATCAATTCTCAGTATTGTAATAGGCAGAATTGCTGCTTTTGGTTAGGACAAGTAATCTTTTTTCCTAAATTATTACAATACAGAATTTCCTAGCCAAAAACAATTAGTTTTATGAAGAAATTATTTCATTGAAATAAATATCTATCGATCTGTCTATCTAGCTATCTTTCTATTCATCAATATATATATTTATATATATATATATATATATAATCAGCTCACTTTACCATTTGCAGCTTATAACTATTAGCCACCAGGGGTCACTACTAACCAAAAGCAGTCATTCTACTTGTAAATCGTGCCAATCGAGTGGAACAGTGGCCTAGGATTCACCACTGCTTCATCTCATTTTCCAACAGATTGTAGACGTAAATTGGTTTTGATGGTACGCCTGTGCATGCTGAAATATTCAGAGCATATTCTGAATTTCAGTTAACAAATCAGTAAGCATTTTGGCCATCAGTGAATTCAACCTTTTTTCTCAATCGGAATAGGCAAGGATAATGACAGATATATTTTACAATGTTAGAAAGTACATCATTTTATTTAATTGTGTGAATAAAAGGAATCTCCTCCCCGTCGGGGAATTGAACCCCGGTCTCCCGCGTGACAGGCGGGGATACTGACCACTATACTAACGAGGACTTATTGGCTTCAGTTAAACAGTGCTCATCTCCCTGGGGTTAAGGCATGCCCTCGATCAATTCTCAGTATTGTAATAGGCAGAATTGCTGCTTTTGGTTAGGACAAGTAATCTTTTTTCCTAAATTATTACAATACAGAAATTCCTAGCCAAAAACAATTAGTTTTATGAAGAAATTATTTCATTGAAATAAATATCTATCGATCTGTCTATCTAGCTATCTTTCTATTCATCAATATATATATTTATATAAATATATATATATATAATCAGCTCACTTTACCATTTGCAGCTTATAACTATTAGCCACCAGGGGTCACTACTAACCAAAAGCAGTCATTCTACTTGTAAATCGTGCCAATCGAGTGGAACAGTGGCCTAGGATTCACCACTGCTTCATCTCATTTTCCAACAGATTGTAGACGTAAATTGGTTTTGATGGTACGCCTGTGCATGCTGAAATATTCAGAGCATATTCTGAATTTCAGTTAACAAATCAGTAAGCATTTTGGCCATCAGTGAATTCAACCTTTTTTCTCAATCGGAATAGGCAAGGATAATGACAGATATATTTTACAATGTTAGAAAGTACATCATTTTATTTAATTGTGTGAATAAAAGGAATCGCCTCCCCGTCGGGGAATTGAACCCCGGTCTCCCGCGTGACAGGCGGGGATACTGACCACTATACTAACGAGGACTTATTGGCTTCAGTTAAACAGTGCTCATCTCCCTGGGGTTAAGGCATGCCCTCGATCAATTCTCAGTATTGTAATAGGCAGAATTGCTGCTTTTGGTTAGGACAAGTAATCTTTTTTCCTAAATTATTACAATACAGAAATTCCTAGCCAAAAACAATTAGTTTTATGAAGAAATTATTTCATTGAAATAAATATCTATCGATCTGTCTATCTAGCTATCTTTCTATTCATCAATATATATATTTATATATATATATATATATATATATATATATAATGAGCTCACTTTACCATTTGCAGCTTATAACTATTAGCCACCAGGGGTCACTACTAACCAAAAGCAGTCATTCTACTTGTAAATCGTGCCAATCGAGTGGAACAGCGGCCTAGGATTCACCACTGCTTCATCTCATTTTCTAACAGATTGTAGACGTAAATTGGTTTTGATGGTACGCCTGTGCATGCTGAAATATTCAGAGCATATTCTGAATTTCAGTTAACACATCAGTAAGCATTTTGGCCATCAGTGAATTCAACCTTTTTTCTCAATCGGAATAGGCAAGGATAATGACAGATATATTTTACAATGTTAGAAAGTACATCATTTTATTTAATTGTGTGAATAAAAGGAATCGCCTCCCCGTCGGGGAATTGAACCCTGGTCTCCCGCGTGACAGGCGGGGATACTGACCACTATACTAACGAGGACTTATTGGCTTCAGTTAAACAGTGCTCACCTCCCTGGGGTTAAGGCATGCCCTCGATCAATTCTCAGTATTGTAATAGGCAGAATTGCTGCTTTTGGTTAGGACAAGTAATCTTTTTTCCTAAATTATTACAATACAGAAATTCCTAGCCAAAAACAATTAGTTTTATGAAGAAATTATTTCATTGAAATAAATATCTATCGATCTGTCTATCTAGCTATCTTTCTATTCATCAATATATATATTTATATATATATATATATATATAATGAGCTCACTTTACCATTTGCAGCTTATAACTATTAGCCACCAGGGGTCACTACTAACCAAAAGCAGTCATTCTACTTGTAAATCGTGCCAATAGAGTGGAACAGTGGCCTAGGATTCACCACTGCTTCATCTCATTTTCCAACAGATTGTAGACGTAAATTGGTTTTGATGGTACGCCTGTGCATGCTGAAATATTCAGAGCATATTCTGAATTTCAGTTAACAAATCAGTAAGCATTTTGGCCATCAGTGAATTCAACCTTTTTTCTCAATCGGAATAGGCAAGGATAATGACAGATATATTTTACAATGTTAGAAAGTACATCATTTTATTTAATTGTGTGAATAAAAGGAATCTCCTCCCCGTCGGGGAATTGAACCCCGGTCTCCCGCGTGACAGGCGGGGATACTGACCACTATACTAACGAGGACTTATTGGCTTCAGTTAAACAGTGCTCATCTCCCTGGGGTTAAGGCATGCCCTCGATCAATTCTCAGTATTGTAATAGGCAGAATTGCTGCTTTTGGTTAGGACAAGTAATCTTTTTTCCTAAATTATTACAATACAGAAATTCCTAGCCAAAAACAATTAGTTTTATGAAGAAATTATTTCATTGAAATAAATATCTATCGATCTGTCTATCTAGCTATCTTTCTATTCATCAATATATATATTTATATAAATATATATATATATAATCAGCTCACTTTACCATTTGCAGCTTATAACTATTAGCCACCAGGGGTCACTACTAACCAAAAGCAGTCATTCTACTTGTAAATCGTGCCAATCGAGTGGAACAGTGGCCTAGGATTCACCACTGCTTCATCTCATTTTCCAACAGATTGTAGACGTAAATTGGTTTTGATGGTACGCCTGTGCATGCTGAAATATTCAGAGCATATTCTGAATTTCAGTTAACAAATCAGTAAGCATTTTGGCCATCAGTGAATTCAACCTTTTTTCTCAATCGGAATAGGCAAGGATAATGACAGATATATTTTACAATGTTAGAAAGTACATCATTTTATTTAATTGTGTGAATAAAAGGAATCGCCTCCCCGTCGGGGAATTGAACCCCGGTCTCCCGCGTGACAGGCGGGGATACTGACCACTATACTAACGAGGACTTATTGGCTTCAGTTAAACAGTGCTCATCTCCCTGGGGTTAAGGCATGCCCTCGATCAATTCTCAGTATTGTAATAGGCAGAATTGCTGCTTTTGGTTAGGACAAGTAATCTTTTTTCCTAAATTATTACAATACAGAAATTCCTAGCCAAAAACAATTAGTTTTATGAAGAAATTATTTCATTGAAATAAATATCTATCGATCTGTCTATCTAGCTATCTTTCTATTCATCAATATATATATTTATATATATATATATATATATATATATATATATAATGAGCTCACTTTACCATTTGCAGCTTATAACTATTAGCCACCAGGGGTCACTACTAACCAAAAGCAGTCATTCTACTTGTAAATCGTGCCAATCGAGTGGAACAGCGGCCTAGGATTCACCACTGCTTCATCTCATTTTCTAACAGATTGTAGACGTAAATTGGTTTTGATGGTACGCCTGTGCATGCTGAAATATTCAGAGCATATTCTGAATTTCAGTTAACACATCAGTAAGCATTTTGGCCATCAGTGAATTCAACCTTTTTTCTCAATCGGAATAGGCAAGGATAATGACAGATATATTTTACAATGTTAGAAAGTACATCATTTTATTTAATTGTGTGAATAAAAGGAATCGCCTCCCCGTCGGGGAATTGAACCCTGGTCTCCCGCGTGACAGGCGGGGATACTGACCACTATACTAACGAGGACTTATTGGCTTCAGTTAAACAGTGCTCACCTCCCTGGGGTTAAGGCATGCCCTCGATCAATTCTCAGTATTGTAATAGGCAGAATTGCTGCTTTTGGTTAGGACAAGTAATCTTTTTTCCTAAATTATTACAATACAGAAATTCCTAGCCAAAAACAATTAGTTTTATGAAGAAATTATTTCATTGAAATAAATATCTATCGATCTGTCTATCTAGCTATCTTTCTATTCATCAATATATATATTTATATATATATATATATATATAATGAGCTCACTTTACCATTTGCAGCTTATAACTATTAGCCACCAGGGGTCACTACTAACCAAAAGCAGTCATTCTACTTGTAAATCGTGCCAATAGAGTGGAACAGTGGCCTAGGATTCACCACTGCTTCATCTCATTTTCCAACAGATTGTAGACGTAAATTGGTTTTGATGGTACGCCTGTGCATGCTGAAATATTCAGAGCATATTCTGAATTTCAGTTAACAAATCAGTAAGCATTTTGGCCATCAGTGAATTCAACCTTTTTTCTCAATCGGAATAGGCAAGGATAATGACAGATATATTTTACAATGTTAGAAAGTACATCATTTTATTTAATTGTGTGAATAAAAGGAATCTCCTCCCCGTCGGGGAATTGAACCCCGGTCTCCCGCGTGACAGGCGGGGATACTGACCACTATACTAACGAGGACTTATTGGCTTCAGTTAAACAGTGCTCATCTCCCTGGGGTTAAGGCATGCCCTCGATCAATTCTCAGTATTGTAATAGGCAGAATTGCTGCTTTTGGTTAGGACAAGTAATCTTTTTTCCTAAATTATTACAATACAGAAATTCCTAGCCAAAAACAATTAGTTTTATGAAGAAATTATTTCATTGAAATAAATATCTATCGATCTGTCTATCTAGCTATCTTTCTATTCATCAATATATATATTTATATATATATATATATATATAATCAGCTCACTTTACCATTTGCAGCTTATAACTATTAGCCACCAGGGGTCACTACTAACCAAAAGCAGTCATTCTACTTGTAAATCGTGCCAATCGAGTGGAACAGCGGCCTAGGATTCACCACTGCTTCATCTCATTTTCCAACAGATTGTAGACGTAAATTGGTTTTGATGGTACGCCTGTGCATGCTGAAATATTCAGAGCATATTCTGAATTTCAGTTAACACATCAGTAAGCATTTTGGCCATCAGTGACATCAACCTTTTTTCTCAATCGGAATAGGCAAGGATAATGACAGATATATTTTACAATGTTAGAAAGTACATCATTTTATTTAATTGTGTGAATAAAAGGAATCTCCTCCCCGTCGGGGAAATGAACCCCGGTCTCCCGCGTGACAGGCGGGGATACTGACCACTATACTAACGAGGACTTATTGGCTTCAGTTAAACAGTGCTCATCTCCCTGGGGTTAAGGCATGCCCTCGATCAATTCTCAGTATTGTAATAGGCAGAATTGCTGCTTTTGGTTAGGACAAGTAATCTTTTTTCCTAAATTATTACAATACAGAAATTCCTAGCCAAAAACAATTAGTTTTATGAAGAAATTATTTCATTGAAATAAATATCTATCGATCTGTCTATCTAGCTATCTTTCTATTCATCAATCTATATATTTATATAAATATATATATATATAATCAGCTCACTTTACCATTTGCAGCTTATAACTATTAGCCACCAGGGGTCACTACTAACCAAAAGCAGTCATTCTACTTGTAAATCGTGCCAATCGAGTGGAACAGCGGCCTAGGATTCACCACTGCTTCATCTCATTTTCCAACAGATTGTAGACGTAAATTGGTTTTGATGGTACGCCTGTGCATGCTGAAATATTCAGAGCATATTCTGAATTTCAGTTAACACATCAGTAAGCATTTTGGCCATCAGTGAATTCAACCTTTTTTCTCAATCGGAATAGGCAAGGATAATGACAGATATATTTTACAATGTTAGAACGTACATCATTTTATTTAATTGTGTGAATAAAAGGAATCTCCTCCCCGTCGGGGAATTGAACCCCGGTCTCCCGCGTGACAGGCGGGGATACTGACCACTATACTAACGAGGACTTATTGGCTTCAGTTAAACAGTGCTCATCTCCCTGGGGTTAAGGCATGCCCTCGATCAATTCTCAGTATTGTAATAGGCAGAATTGCTGCTTTTGGTTAGGACAAGTAATCTTTTTTCCTAAATTATTACAATACAGAAATTCCTAGCCAAAAACAATTAGTTTTATGAAGAAATTATTTCATTGAAATAAATATCTATCGATCTGTCTATCTAGCTATCTTTCTATTCATCAATCTATATATTTATATAAATATATATATATATAATCAGCTCACTTTACCATTTGCAGCTTATAACTATTAGCCACCAGGGGTCACTACTAACCAAAAGCAGTCATTCTACTTGTAAATCGTGCCAATCGAGTGGAACAGCGGCCTAGGATTCACCACTGCTTCATCTCATTTTCCAACAGATTGTAGACGTAAATTGGTTTTGATGGTACGCCTGTGCATGCTGAAATATTCAGAGCATATTCTGAATTTCAGTTAACACATCAGTAAGCATTTTGGCCATCAGTGAATTCAACCTTTTTTCTCAATCGGAATAGGCAAGGATAATGACAGATATATTTTACAATGTTAGAAAGTACATCATTTTATTTAATTGTGTGAATAAAAGGAATCTCCTCCCCGTCGGGGAATTGAACCCCGGTCTCCCGCGTGACAGGCGGGGATACTGACCACTATACTAACGAGGACTTATTGGCTTCAGTTAAACAGTGCTCATCTCCCTGGGGTTAAGGCATGCCCTCGATCAATTCTCAGTATTGTAATAGGCAGAATTGCTGCTTTTGGTTAGGACAAGTAATCTTTTTTCCTAAATTATTACAATACAGAATTTCCTAGCCAAAAACAATTAGTTTTATGAAGAAATTATTTCATTGAAATAAATATCTATCGATCTGTCTATCTAGCTATCTTTCTATTCATCAATCTATATATTTATATAAATATATATATATATAATCAGCTCACTTTACCATTTGCAGCTTATAACTATTAGCCACCAGGGGTCACTACTAACCAAAAGCAGTCATTCTACTTGTAAATTGTGCCAATCGAGTGGAACAGCGCCTAGGATTCACCACTGCTTCATCTCATTTTCCAACAGATTGTAGACGTAAATTGGTTTTGATGGTACGCCTGTGCATGCTGAAATATTCAGAGCATATTCTGAATTTCAGTTAACACATCAGTAAGCATTTTGGCCATCAGTGAATTCAACCTTTTTTCTCAATCGGAATAGGCAAGGATAATGACAGATATATTTTACAATGTTAGAAAGTACATCATTTTATTTAATTGTGTGAATAAAAGGAATCTCCTCCCCGTCGGGGAATTGAACCCCGGTCTCCCGCGTGACAGGCGGGGATACTGACCACTATACTAACGAGGACTTATTGGCTTCAGTTAAACAGTGCTCATCTCCCTGGGGTTAAGGCATGCCCTCGATCAATTCTCAGTATTGTAATAGGCAGAATTGCTGCTTTTGGTTAGGACAAGTAATCTTTTTTCCTAAATTATTACAATACAGAATTTCCTAGCCAAAAACAATTAGTTTTATGAAGAAATTATTTCATTGAAATAAATATCTATCGATCTGTCTATCTAGCTATCTTTCTATTCATCAATATATATATTTATATATATATATATATATATATATAATCAGCTCACTTTACCATTTGCAGCTTATAACTATTAGCCACCAGGGGTCACTACTAACCAAAAGCAGTCATTCTACTTGTAAATTGTGCCAATCGAGTGGAACAGCGCCTAGGATTCACCACTGCTTCATCTCATTTTCCAACAGATTGTAGACGTAAATTGGTTTTGATGGTACGCCTGTGCATGCTGAAATATTCAGAGCATATTCTGAATTTCAGTTAACACATCAGTAAGCATTTTGGCCATCAGTGAATTCAACCTTTTTTCTCAATCGGAATAGGCAAGGATAATGACAGATATATTTTACAATGTTAGAAAGTACATCATTTTATTTAATTGTGTGAATAAAAGGAATCGCCTCCCCGTCGGGGAATTGAACCCCGGTCTCCCGCGTGACAGGCGGGGATACTGACCACTATACTAACGAGGACTTATTGGCTTCAGTTAAACAGTGCTCATCTCCCTGGGGTTAAGGCATGCCCTCGATCAATTCTCAGTATTGTAATAGGCAGAATTGCTGCTTTTGGTTAGGACAAGTAATCTTTTTTCCTAAATTATTACAATACAGAATTTCCTAGCCAAAAACAATTAGTTTTATGAAGACATTATTTCATTGAAATAAATATCTATCGATCTGTCTATCTAGCTATCTTTCTATTCATCAATATATATATTTATATATATATATATATATATATAATCAGCTCACTTTACCATTTGCAGCTTATAACTATTAGCCACCAGGGGTCACTACTAACCAAAAGCAGTCATTCTACTTGTAAATCGTGCCAATCGAGTGGAACAGTGGCCTAGGATTCACCACTGCTTCATCTCATTTTCCAACAGATTGTAGACGTAAATTGGTTTTGATGGTACGCCTGTGCATGCTGAAATATTCAGAGCATATTCTGAATTTCAGTTAACAAATCAGTAAGCATTTTGGCCATCAGTGAATTCAACCTTTTTTCTCAATCGGAATAGGCAAGGATAATGACAGATATATTTTACAATGTTAGAAAGTACATCATTTTATTTAATTGTGTGAATAAAATGAATCGCCTCCCCGTCGGGGAATTGAACCCCGGTCTCCCGCGTGACAGGCGGGGATACTGACCACTATACTAACGAGGACTTATTGGCTTCAGTTAAACAGTGCTCATCTCCCTGGGGTTAAGGCATGCCCTCGATCAATTCTCAGTATTGTAATAGGCAGAATTGCTGCTTTTGGTTAGGACAAGTAATCTTTTTTCCTAAATTATTACAATACAGAAATTCCTAGCCAAAAACAATTAGTTTTATGAAGAAATTATTTCATTGAAATAAATATCTATCGATCTGTCTATCTAGCTATCTTTCTATTCATCAATATATATATTTATATATATATATATATATATATAATCAGCTCACTTTACCATTTGCAGCTTATAACTATTAGCCACCAGGGGTCACTACTAACCAAAAGCAGTCATTCTACTTGTAAATCGTGCCAATCGAGTGGAACAGCGGCCTAGGATTCACCACTGCTTCATCTCATTTTCCAACAGATTGTAGACGTAAATTGGTTTTGATGGTACGCCTGTGCATGCTGAAATATTCAGAGCATATTCTGAATTTCAGTTAACACATCAGTAAGCATTTTGGCCATCAGTGAATTCAACCTTTTTTCTCAATCGGAATAGGCAAGGATAATGACAGATATATTTTACAATGTTAGAAAGTACATCATTTTATTTAATTGTGTGAATAAAAGGAATCTCCTCCCCGTCGGGGAATTGAACCCCGGTCTCCCGCGTGACAGGCGGGGATACTGACCACTATACTAACGAGGACTTATTGGCTTCAGTTAAACAGTGCTCACCTCCCTGGGGTTAAGGCATGCCCTCGATCAATTCTCAGTATTGTAATAGGCAGAATTGCTGCTTTTGGTTAGGACAAGTAATCTTTTTTCCTAAATTATTACAATACAGAATTTCCTAGCCAAAAACAATTAGTTTTATGAAGAAATTATTTCATTGAAATAAATATCTATCGATCTGTCTATCTAGCTATCTTTCTATTCATCAATATATATATTTATATATATATATATATATATAATCAGCTCACTTTACCATTTGCAGCTTATAACTATTAGCCACCAGGGGTCACTACTAACCAAAAGCAGTCATTCTACTTGTAAATCGTGCCAATCGAGTGGAACAGTGGCCTAGGATTCACCACTGCTTCATCTCATTTTCCAACAGATTGTAGACGTAAATTGGTTTTGATGGTACGCCTGTGCATGCTGAAATATTCAGAGCATATTCTGAATTTCAGTTAACAAATCAGTAAGCATTTTGGCCATCAGTGAATTCAACCTTTTTTCTCAATCGGAATAGGCAAGGATAATGACAGATATATTTTACAATGTTAGAAAGTACATCATTTTATTTAATTGTGTGAATAAAAGGAATCTCCTCCCCGTCGGGGAATTGAACCCCGGTCTCCCGCGTGACAGGCGGGGATACTGACCACTATACTAACGAGGACTTATTGGCTTCAGTTAAACAGTGCTCATCTCCCTGGGGTTAAGGCATGCCCTCGATCAATTCTCAGTATTGTAATAGGCAGAATTGCTGCTTTTGGTTAGGACAAGTAATCTTTTTTCCTAAATTATTACAATACAGAAATTCCTAGCCAAAAACAATTAGTTTTATGAAGAAATTATTTCATTGAAATAAATATCTATCGATCTGTCTATCTAGCTATCTTTCTATTCATCAATATATATATTTATATAAATATATATATATATAATCAGCTCACTTTACCATTTGCAGCTTATAACTATTAGCCACCAGGGGTCACTACTAACCAAAAGCAGTCATTCTACTTGTAAATCGTGCCAATCGAGTGGAACAGTGGCCTAGGATTCACCACTGCTTCATCTCATTTTCCAACAGATTGTAGACGTAAATTGGTTTTGATGGTACGCCTGTGCATGCTGAAATATTCAGAGCATATTCTGAATTTCAGTTAACAAATCAGTAAGCATTTTGGCCATCAGTGAATTCAACCTTTTTTCTCAATCGGAATAGGCAAGGATAATGACAGATATATTTTACAATGTTAGAAAGTACATCATTTTATTTAATTGTGTGAATAAAAGGAATCGCCTCCCCGTCGGGGAATTGAACCCCGGTCTCCCGCGTGACAGGCGGGGATACTGACCACTATACTAACGAGGACTTATTGGCTTCAGTTAAACAGTGCTCATCTCCCTGGGGTTAAGGCATGCCCTCGATCAATTCTCAGTATTGTAATAGGCAGAATTGCTGCTTTTGGTTAGGACAAGTAATCTTTTTTCCTAAATTATTACAATACAGAAATTCCTAGCCAAAAACAATTAGTTTTATGAAGAAATTATTTCATTGAAATAAATATCTATCGATCTGTCTATCTAGCTATCTTTCTATTCATCAATATATATATTTATATATATATATATATATATATATATAATGAGCTCACTTTACCATTTGCAGCTTATAACTATTAGCCACCAGGGGTCACTACTAACCAAAAGCAGTCATTCTACTTGTAAATCGTGCCAATCGAGTGGAACAGCGGCCTAGGATTCACCACTGCTTCATCTCATTTTCTAACAGATTGTAGACGTAAATTGGTTTTGATGGTACGCCTGTGCATGCTGAAATATTCAGAGCATATTCTGAATTTCAGTTAACACATCAGTAAGCATTTTGGCCATCAGTGAATTCAACCTTTTTTCTCAATCGGAATAGGCAAGGATAATGACAGATATATTTTACAATGTTAGAAAGTACATCATTTTATTTAATTGTGTGAATAAAAGGAATCGCCTCCCCGTCGGGGAATTAAACCCTGGTCTCCCGCGTGACAGGCGGGGATACTGACCACTATACTAACGAGGACTTATTGGCTTCAGTTAAACAGTGCTCACCTCCCTGGGGTTAAGGCATGCCCTCGATCAATTCTCAGTATTGTAATAGGCAGAATTGCTGCTTTTGGTTAGGACAAGTAATCTTTTTTCCTAAATTATTACAATACAGAAATTCCTAGCCAAAAACAATTAGTTTTATGAAGAAATTATTTCATTGAAATAAATATCTATCGATCTGTCTATCTAGCTATCTTTCTATTCATCAATATATATATTTATATATATATATATATATATAATGAGCTCACTTTACCATTTGCAGCTTATAACTATTAGCCACCAGGGGTCACTACTAACCAAAAGCAGTCATTCTACTTGTAAATCGTGCCAATAGAGTGGAACAGTGGCCTAGGATTCACCACTGCTTCATCTCATTTTCCAACAGATTGTAGACGTAAATTGGTTTTGATGGTACGCCTGTGCATGCTGAAATATTCAGAGCATATTCTGAATTTCAGTTAACAAATCAGTAAGCATTTTGGCCATCAGTGAATTCAACCTTTTTTCTCAATCGGAATAGGCAAGGATAATGACAGATATATTTTACAATGTTAGAAAGTACATCATTTTATTTAATTGTGTGAATAAAAGGAATCTCCTCCCCGTCGGGGAATTGAACCCCGGTCTCCCGCGTGACAGGCGGGGATACTGACCACTATACTAACGAGGACTTATTGGCTTCAGTTAAACAGTGCTCATCTCCCTGGGGTTAAGGCATGCCCTCGATCAATTCTCAGTATTGTAATAGGCAGAATTGCTGCTTTTGGTTAGGACAAGTAATCTTTTTTCCTAAATTATTACAATACAGAAATTCCTAGCCAAAAACAATTAGTTTTATGAAGAAATTATTTCATTGAAATAAATATCTATCGATCTGTCTATCTAGCTATCTTTCTATTCATCAATATATATATTTATATAAATATATATATATATAATCAGCTCACTTTACCATTTGCAGCTTATAACTATTAGCCACCAGGGGTCACTACTAACCAAAAGCAGTCATTCTACTTGTAAATCGTGCCAATCGAGTGGAACAGTGGCCTAGGATTCACCACTGCTTCATCTCATTTTCCAACAGATTGTAGACGTAAATTGGTTTTGATGGTACGCCTGTGCATGCTGAAATATTCAGAGCATATTCTGAATTTCAGTTAACAAATCAGTAAGCATTTTGGCCATCAGTGAATTCAACCTTTTTTCTCAATCGGAATAGGCAAGGATAATGACAGATATATTTTACAATGTTAGAAAGTACATCATTTTATTTAATTGTGTGAATAAAAGGAATCGCCTCCCCGTCGGGGAATTGAACCCCGGTCTCCCGCGTGACAGGCGGGGATACTGACCACTATACTAACGAGGACTTATTGGCTTCAGTTAAACAGTGCTCATCTCCCTGGGGTTAAGGCATGCCCTCGATCAATTCTCAGTATTGTAATAGGCAGAATTGCTGCTTTTGGTTAGGACAAGTAATCTTTTTTCCTAAATTATTACAATACAGAAATTCCTAGCCAAAAACAATTAGTTTTATGAAGAAATTATTTCATTGAAATAAATATCTATCGATCTGTCTATCTAGCTATCTTTCTATTCATCAATATATATATTTATATATATATATATATATATATATATAATGAGCTCACTTTACCATTTGCAGCTTATAACTATTAGCCACCAGGGGTCACTACTAACCAAAAGCAGTCATTCTACTTGTAAATCGTGCCAATCGAGTGGAACAGCGGCCTAGGATTCACCACTGCTTCATCTCATTTTCTAACAGATTGTAGACGTAAATTGGTTTTGATGGTACGCCTGTGCATGCTGAAATATTCAGAGCATATTCTGAATTTCAGTTAACACATCAGTAAGCATTTTGGCCATCAGTGAATTCAACCTTTTTTCTCAATCGGAATAGGCAAGGATAATGACAGATATATTTTACAATGTTAGAAAGTACATCATTTTATTTAATTGTGTGAATAAAAGGAATCGCCTCCCCGTCGGGGAATTGAACCCTGGTCTCCCGCGTGACAGGCGGGGATACTGACCACTATACTAACGAGGACTTATTGGCTTCAGTTAAACAGTGCTCACCTCCCTGGGGTTAAGGCATGCCCTCGATCAATTCTCAGTATTGTAATAGGCAGAATTGCTGCTTTTGGTTAGGACAAGTAATCTTTTTTCCTAAATTATTACAATACAGAAATTCCTAGCCAAAAACAATTAGTTTTATGAAGAAATTATTTCATTGAAATAAATATCTATCGATCTGTCTATCTAGCTATCTTTCTATTCATCAATATATATATTTATATATATATATATATATATAATCAGCTCACTTTACCATTTGCAGCTTATAACTATTAGCCACCAGGGGTCACTACTAACCAAAAGCAGTCATTCTACTTGTAAATCGTGCCAATCGAGTGGAACAGCGGCCTAGGATTCACCACTGCTTCATCTCATTTTCCAACAGATTGTAGACGTAAATTGGTTTTGATGGTACGCCTGTGCATGCTGAAATATTCAGAGCATATTCTGAATTTCAGTTAACACATCAGTAAGCATTTTGGCCATCAGTGACATCAACCTTTTTTCTCAATCGGAATAGGCAAGGATAATGACAGATATATTTTACAATGTTAGAAAGTACATCATTTTATTTAATTGTGTGAATAAAAGGAATCTCCTCCCCGTCGGGGAAATGAACCCCGGTCTCCCGCGTGACAGGCGGGGATACTGACCACTATACTAACGAGGACTTATTGGCTTCAGTTAAACAGTGCTCATCTCCCTGGGGTTAAGGCATGCCCTCGATCAATTCTCAGTATTGTAATAGGCAGAATTGCTGCTTTTGGTTAGGACAAGTAATCTTTTTTCCTAAATTATTACAATACAGAAATTCCTAGCCAAAAACAATTAGTTTTATGAAGAAATTATTTCATTGAAATAAATATCTATCGATCTGTCTATCTAGCTATCTTTCTATTCATCAATCTATATATTTATATAAATATATATATATATAATCAGCTCACTTTACCATTTGCAGCTTATAACTATTAGCCACCAGGGGTCACTACTAACCAAAAGCAGTCATTCTACTTGTAAATCGTGCCAATCGAGTGGAACAGCGGCCTAGGATTCACCACTGCTTCATCTCATTTTCCAACAGATTGTAGACGTAAATTGGTTTTGATGGTACGCCTGTGCATGCTGAAATATTCAGAGCATATTCTGAATTTCAGTTAACACATCAGTAAGCATTTTGGCCATCAGTGAATTCAACCTTTTTTCTCAATCGGAATAGGCAAGGATAATGACAGATATATTTTACAATGTTAGAACGTACATCATTTTATTTAATTGTGTGAATAAAAGGAATCTCCTCCCCGTCGGGGAATTGAACCCCGGTCTCCCGCGTGACAGGCGGGGATACTGACCACTATACTAACGAGGACTTATTGGCTTCAGTTAAACAGTGCTCATCTCCCTGGGGTTAAGGCATGCCCTCGATCAATTCTCAGTATTGTAATAGGCAGAATTGCTGCTTTTGGTTAGGACAAGTAATCTTTTTTCCTAAATTATTACAATACAGAAATTCCTAGCCAAAAACAATTAGTTTTATGAAGAAATTATTTCATTGAAATAAATATCTATCGATCTGTCTATCTAGCTATCTTTCTATTCATCAATATATATATTTATATATATATATATATATATAATCAGCTCACTTTACCATTTGCAGCTTATAACTATTAGCCACCAGGGGTCACTACTAACCAAAAGCAGTCATTCTACTTGTAAATTGTGCCAATCGAGTGGAACAGCGCCTAGGATTCACCACTGCTTCATCTCATTTTCCAACAGATTGTAGACGTAAATTGGTTTTGATGGTACGCCTGTGCATGCTGAAATATTCAGAGCATATTCTGAATTTCAGTTAACACATCAGTAAGCATTTTGGCCATCAGTGAATTCAACCTTTTTTCTCAATCGGAATAGGCAAGGATAATGACAGATATATTTTACAATGTTAGAAAGTACATCATTTTATTTAATTGTGTGAATAAAAGGAATCTCCTCCCCGTCGGGGAATTGAACCCCGGTCTCCCGCGTGACAGGCGGGGATACTGACCACTATACTAACGAGGACTTATTGGCTTCAGTTAAACAGTGCTCATCTCCCTGGGGTTAAGGCATGCCCTCGATCAATTCTCAGTATTGTAATAGGCAGAATTGCTGCTTTTGGTTAGGACAAGTAATCTTTTTTCCTAAATTATTACAATACAGAATTTCCTAGCCAAAAACAATTAGTTTTATGAAGACATTATTTCATTGAAATAAATATCTATCGATCTGTCTATCTAGCTATCTTTCTATTCATCAATATATATATTTATATATATATATATATATATAATCAGCTCACTTTACCATTTGCAGCTTATAACTATTAGCCACCAGGGGTCACTACTAACCAAAAGCAGTCATTCTACTTGTAAATCGTGCCAATCGAGTGGAACAGTGGCCTAGGATTCACCACTGCTTCATCTCATTTTCCAACAGATTGTAGACGTAAATTGGTTTTGATGGTACGCCTGTGCATGCTGAAATATTCAGAGCATATTCTGAATTTCAGTTAACAAATCAGTAAGCATTTTGGCCATCAGTGAATTCAACCTTTTTTCTCAATCGGAATAGGCAAGGATAATGACAGATATATTTTACAATGTTAGAAAGTACATCATTTTATTTAATTGTGTGAATAAAAGGAATCGCCTCCCCGTCGGGGAATTGAACCCCGGTCTCCCGCGTGACAGGCGGGGATACTGACCACTATACTAACGAGGACTTATTGGCTTCAGTTAAACAGTGCTCATCTCCCTGGGGTTAAGGCATGCCCTCGATCAATTCTCAGTATTGTAATAGGCAGAATTGCTGCTTTTGGTTAGGACAAGTAATCTTTTTTCCTAAATTATTACAATACAGAAATTCCTAGCCAAAAACAATTAGTTTTATGAAGAAATTATTTCATTGAAATAAATATCTATCGATCTGTCTATCTAGCTATCTTTCTATTCATCAATATATATATTTATATATATATATATATATATATATATAATGAGCTCACTTTACCATTTGCAGCTTATAACTATTAGCCACCAGGGGTCACTACTAACCAAAAGCAGTCATTCTACTTGTAAATCGTGCCAATCGAGTGGAACAGCGGCCTAGGATTCACCACTGCTTCATCTCATTTTCTAACAGATTGTAGACGTAAATTGGTTTTGATGGTACGCCTGTGCATGCTGAAATATTCAGAGCATATTCTGAATTTCAGTTAACACATCAGTAAGCATTTTGGCCATCAGTGAATTCAACCTTTTTTCTCAATCGGAATAGGCAAGGATAATGACAGATATATTTTACAATGTTAGAAAGTACATCATTTTATTTAATTGTGTGAATAAAAGGAATTGCCTCCCCGTCGGGGAATTGAACCCTGGTCTCCCGCGTGACAGGCGGGGATACTGACCACTATACTAACGAGGACTTATTGGCTTCAGTTAAACAGTGCTCACCTCCCTGGGGTTAAGGCATGCCCTCGATCAATTCTCAGTATTGTAATAGGCAGAATTGCTGCTTTTGGTTAGGACAAGTAATCTTTTTTCCTAAATTATTACAATACAGAAATTCCTAGCCAAAAACAATTAGTTTTATGAAGAAATTATTTCATTGAAATAAATATCTATCGATCTGTCTATCTAGCTATCTTTCTATTCATCAATATATATATTTATATATATATATATATATATAATCAGCTCACTTTACCATTTGCAGCTTATAACTATTAGCCACCAGGGGTCACTACTAACCAAAAGCAGTCATTCTACTTGTAAATCGTGCCAATCGAGTGGAACAGCGGCCTAGGATTCACCACTGCTTCATCTCATTTTCCAACAGATTGTAGACGTAAATTGGTTTTGATGGTACGCCTGTGCATGCTGAAATATTCAGAGCATATTCTGAATTTCAGTTAACACATCAGTAAGCATTTTGGCCATCAGTGAATTCAACCTTTTTTCTCAATCGGAATAGGCAAGGATAATGACAGATATATTTTACAATGTTAGAAAGTACATCATTTTATTTAATTGTGTGAATAAAAGGAATCTCCTCCCCGTCGGGGAATTGAACCCCGGTCTCCCGCGTGACAGGCGGGGATACTGACCACTATACTAACGAGGACTTATTGGCTTCAGTTAAACAGTGCTCATCTCCCTGGGGTTAAGGCATGCCCTCGATCAATTCTCAGTATTGTAATAGGCAGAATTGCTGCTTTTGGTTAGGACAAGTAATCTTTTTTCCTAAATTATTACAATACAGAATTTCCTAGCCAAAAACAATTAGTTTTATGAAGACATTATTTCATTGAAATAAATATCTATCGATCTGTCTATCTAGCTATCTTTCTATTCATCAATATATATATTTATATATATATATATATATATATATAATCAGCTCACTTTACCATTTGCAGCTTATAACTATTAGCCACCAGGGGTCACTACTAACCAAAAGCAGTCATTCTACTTGTAAATCGTGCCAATCGAGTGGAACAGTGGCCTAGGATTCACCACTGCTTCATCTCATTTTCCAACAGATTGTAGACGTAAATTGGTTTTGATGGTACGCCTGTGCATGCTGAAATATTCAGAGCATATTCTGAATTTCAGTTAACAAATCAGTAAGCATTTTGGCCATCAGTGAATTCAACCTTTTTTCTCAATCGGAATAGGCAAGGATAATGACAGATATATTTTACAATGTTAGAAAGTACATCATTTTATTTAATTGTGTGAATAAAAGGAATCGCCTCCCCGTCGGGGAATTGAACCCCGGTCTCCCGCGTGACAGGCGGGGATACTGACCACTATACTAACGAGGACTTATTGGCTTCAGTTAAACAGTGCTCATCTCCCTGGGGTTAAGGCATGCCCTCGATCAATTCTCAGTATTGTAATAGGCAGAATTGCTGCTTTTGGTTAGGACAAGTAATCTTTTTTCCTAAATTATTACAATACAGAAATTCCTAGCCAAAAACAATTAGTTTTATGAAGAAATTATTTCATTGAAATAAATATCTATCGATCTGTCTATCTAGCTATCTTTCTATTCATCAATATATATATTTATATATATATATATATATATATATATAATGAGCTCACTTTACCATTTGCAGCTTATAACTATTAGCCACCAGGGGTCACTACTAACCAAAAGCAGTCATTCTACTTGTAAATCGTGCCAATCGAGTGGAACAGCGGCCTAGGATTCACCACTGCTTCATCTCATTTTCTAACAGATTGTAGACGTAAATTGGTTTTGATGGTACGCCTGTGCATGCTGAAATATTCAGAGCATATTCTGAATTTCAGTTAACACATCAGTAAGCATTTTGGCCATCAGTGAATTCAACCTTTTTTCTCAATCGGAATAGGCAAGGATAATGACAGATATATTTTACAATGTTAGAACGTACATCATTTTATTTAATTGTGTGAATAAAAGGAATCTCCTCCCCGTCGGGGAATTGAACCCCGGTCTCCCGCGTGACAGGCGGGGATACTGACCACTATACTAACGAGGACTTATTGGCTTCAGTTAAACAGTGCTCATCTCCCTGGGGTTAAGGCATGCCCTCGATCAATTCTCAGTATTGTAATAGGCAGAATTGCTGCTTTTGGTTAGGACAAGTAATCTTTTTTCCTAAATTATTACAATACAGAAATTCCTAGCCAAAAACAATTAGTTTTATGAAGAAATTATTTCATTGAAATAAATATCTATCGATCTGTCTATCTAGCTATCTTTCTATTCATCAATATATATATTTATATAAATATATATATATATAATCAGCTCACTTTACCATTTGCAGCTTATAACTATTAGCCACCAGGGGTCACTACTAACCAAAAGCAGTCATTCTACTTGTAAATTGTGCCAATCGAGTGGAACAGCGCCTAGGATTCACCACTGCTTCATCTCATTTTCCAACAGATTGTAGACGTAAATTGGTTTTGATGGTACGCCTGTGCATGCTGAAATATTCAGAGCATATTCTGAATTTCAGTTAACACATCAGTAAGCATTTTGGCCATCAGTGAATTCAACCTTTTTTCTCAATCGGAATAGGCAAGGATAATGACAGATATATTTTACAATGTTAGAAAGTACATCATTTTATTTAATTGTGTGAATAAAAGGAATCTCCTCCCCGTCGGGGAATTGAACCCCGGTCTCCCGCGTGACAGGCGGGGATACTGACCACTATACTAACGAGGACTTATTGGCTTCAGTTAAACAGTGCTCATCTCCCTGGGGTTAAGGCATGCCCTCGATCAATTCTCAGTATTGTAATAGGCAGAATTGCTGCTTTTGGTTAGGACAAGTAATCTTTTTTCCTAAATTATTACAATACAGAATTTCCTAGCCAAAAACAATTAGTTTTATGAAGACATTATTTCATTGAAATAAATATCTATCGATCTGTCTATCTAGCTATCTTTCTATTCATCAATATATATATTTATATATATATATATATATATAATCAGCTCACTTTACCATTTGCAGCTTATAACTATTAGCCACCAGGGGTCACTACTAACCAAAAGCAGTCATTCTACTTGTAAATCGTGCCAATCGAGTGGAACAGTGGCCTAGGATTCACCACTGCTTCATCTCATTTTCCAACAGATTGTAGACGTAAATTGGTTTTGATGGTACGCCTGTGCATGCTGAAATATTCAGAGCATATTCTGAATTTCAGTTAACAAATCAGTAAGCATTTTGGCCATCAGTGAATTCAACCTTTTTTCTCAATCGGAATAGGCAAGGATAATGACAGATATATTTTACAATGTTAGAAAGTACATCATTTTATTTAATTGTGTGAATAAAAGGAATCGCCTCCCCGTCGGGGAATTGAACCCCGGTCTCCCGCGTGACAGGCGGGGATACTGACCACTATACTAACGAGGACTTATTGGCTTCAGTTAAACAGTGCTCATCTCCCTGGGGTTAAGGCATGCCCTCGATCAATTCTCAGTATTGTAATAGGCAGAATTGCTGCTTTTGGTTAGGACAAGTAATCTTTTTTCCTAAATTATTACAATACAGAAATTCCTAGCCAAAAACAATTAGTTTTATGAAGAAATTATTTCATTGAAATAAATATCTATCGATCTGTCTATCTAGCTATCTTTCTATTCATCAATATATATATTTATATATATATATATATATATATATATAATGAGCTCACTTTACCATTTGCAGCTTATAACTATTAGCCACCAGGGGTCACTACTAACCAAAAGCAGTCATTCTACTTGTAAATCGTGCCAATCGAGTGGAACAGCGGCCTAGGATTCACCACTGCTTCATCTCATTTTCTAACAGATTGTAGACGTAAATTGGTTTTGATGGTACGCCTGTGCATGCTGAAATATTCAGAGCATATTCTGAATTTCAGTTAACACATCAGTAAGCATTTTGGCCATCAGTGAATTCAACCTTTTTTCTCAATCGGAATAGGCAAGGATAATGACAGATATATTTTACAATGTTAGAAAGTACATCATTTTATTTAATTGTGTGAATAAAAGGAATCGCCTCCCCGTCGGGGAATTGAACCCTGGTCTCCCGCGTGACAGGCGGGGATACTGACCACTATACTAACGAGGACTTATTGGCTTCAGTTAAACAGTGCTCACCTCCCTGGGGTTAAGGCATGCCCTCGATCAATTCTCAGTATTGTAATAGGCAGAATTGCTGCTTTTGGTTAGGACAAGTAATCTTTTTTCCTAAATTATTACAATACAGAAATTCCTAGCCAAAAACAATTAGTTTTATGAAGAAATTATTTCATTGAAATAAATATCTATCGATCTGTCTATCTAGCTATCTTTCTATTCATCAATATATATATTTATATATATATATATATATATAATCAGCTCACTTTACCATTTGCAGCTTATAACTATTAGCCACCAGGGGTCACTACTAACCAAAAGCAGTCATTCTACTTGTAAATCGTGCCAATCGAGTGGAACAGCGGCCTAGGATTCACCACTGCTTCATCTCATTTTCCAACAGATTGTAGACGTAAATTGGTTTTGATGGTACGCCTGTGCATGCTGAAATATTCAGAGCATATTCTGAATTTCAGTTAACACATCAGTAAGCATTTTGGCCATCAGTGAATTCAACCTTTTTTCTCAATCGGAATAGGCAAGGATAATGACAGATATATTTTACAATGTTAGAAAGTACATCATTTTATTTAATTGTGTGAATAAAAGGAATCTCCTCCCCGTCGGGGAATTGAACCCCGGTCTCCCGCGTGACAGGCGGGGATACTGACCACTATACTAACGAGGACTTATTGGCTTCAGTTAAACAGTGCTCATCTCCCTGGGGTTAAGGCATGCCCTCGATCAATTCTCAGTATTGTAATAGGCAGAATTGCTGCTTTTGGTTAGGACAAGTAATCTTTTTTCCTAAATTATTACAATACAGAATTTCCTAGCCAAAAACAATTAGTTTTATGAAGACATTATTTCATTGAAATAAATATCTATCGATCTGTCTATCTAGCTATCTTTCTATTCATCAATATATATATTTATATATATATATATATATATAATCAGCTCACTTTACCATTTGCAGCTTATAACTATTAGCCACCAGGGGTCACTACTAACCAAAAGCAGTCATTCTACTTGTAAATCGTGCCAATCGAGTGGAACAGTGGCCTAGGATTCACCACTGCTTCATCTCATTTTCCAACAGATTGTAGACGTAAATTGGTTTTGATGGTACGCCTGTGCATGCTGAAATATTCAGAGCATATTCTGAATTTCAGTTAACAAATCAGTAAGCATTTTGGCCATCAGTGAATTCAACCTTTTTTCTCAATCGGAATAGGCAAGGATAATGACAGATATATTTTACAATGTTAGAAAGTACATCATTTTATTTAATTGTGTGAATAAAAGGAATCGCCTCCCCGTCGGGGAATTGAACCCCGGTCTCCCGCGTGACAGGCGGGGATACTGACCACTATACTAACGAGGACTTATTGGCTTCAGTTAAACAGTGCTCATCTCCCTGGGGTTAAGGCATGCCCTCGATCAATTCTCAGTATTGTAATAGGCAGAATTGCTGCTTTTGGTTAGGACAAGTAATCTTTTTTCCTAAATTATTACAATACAGAAATTCCTAGCCAAAAACAATTAGTTTTATGAAGAAATTATTTCATTGAAATAAATATCTATCGATCTGTCTATCTAGCTATCTTTCTATTCATCAATATATATATTTATATATATATATATATATATATATAATGAGCTCACTTTACCATTTGCAGCTTATAACTATTAGCCACCAGGGGTCACTACTAACCAAAAGCAGTCATTCTACTTGTAAATCGTGCCAATCGAGTGGAACAGCGGCCTAGGATTCACCACTGCTTCATCTCATTTTCTAACAGATTGTAGACGTAAATTGGTTTTGATGGTACGCCTGTGCATGCTGAAATATTCAGAGCATATTCTGAATTTCAGTTAACACATCAGTAAGCATTTTGGCCATCAGTGAATTCAACCTTTTTTCTCAATCGGAATAGGCAAGGATAATGACAGATATATTTTACAATGTTAGAAAGTACATCATTTTATTTAATTGTGTGAATAAAAGGAATCGCCTCCCCGTCGGGGAATTGAACCCTGGTCTCCCGCGTGACAGGCGGGGATACTGACCACTATACTAACGAGGACTTATTGGCTTCAGTTAAACAGTGCTCACCTCCCTGGGGTTAAGGCATGCCCTCGATCAATTCTCAGTATTGTAATAGGCAGAATTGCTGCTTTTGGTTAGGACAAGTAATCTTTTTTCCTAAATTATTACAATACAGAAATTCCTAGCCAAAAACAATTAGTTTTATGAAGAAATTATTTCATTGAAATAAATATCTATCGATCTGTCTATCTAGCTATCTTTCTATTCATCAATCTATATATTTATATAAATATATATATATATATAATCAGCTCACTTTACCATTTGCAGCTTATAACTATTAGCCACCAGGGGTCCTACTAACCAAAAGCAGTCATTCTACTTGTAAATCGTGCCAATCGAGTGGAACAGCGGCCTAGGATTCACCACTGCTTCATCTCATTTTCCAACAGATTGTAGACGTAAATTGGTTTTGATGGTACGCCTGTGCATGCTGAAATATTCAGAGCATATTCTGAATTTCAGTTAACACATCAGTAAGCATTTTGGCCATCAGTGAATTCAACCTTTTTTCTCAATCGGAATAGGCAAGGATAATGACAGATATATTTTACAATGTTAGAACGTACATCATTTTATTTAATTGTGTGAATAAAAGGAATCTCCTCCCCGTCGGGGAATTGAACCCCGGTCTCCCGCGTGACAGGCGGGGATACTGACCACTATACTAACGAGGACTTATTGGCTTCAGTTAAACAGTGCTCATCTCCCTGGGGTTAAGGCATGCCCTCGATCAATTCTCAGTATTGTAATAGGCAGAATTGCTGCTTTTGGTTAGGACAAGTAATCTTTTTTCCTAAATTATTACAATACAGAATTTCCTAGCCAAAAACAATTAGTTTTATGAAGACATTATTTCATTGAAATAAATATCTATCGATCTGTCTATCTAGCTATCTTTCTATTCATCAATATATATATTTATATATATATATATATATATAATCAGCTCACTTTACCATTTGCAGCTTATAACTATTAGCCACCAGGGGTCACTACTAACCAAAAGCAGTCATTCTACTTGTAAATCGTGCCAATCGAGTGGAACAGTGGCCTAGGATTCACCACTGCTTCATCTCATTTTCCAACAGATTGTAGACGTAAATTGGTTTTGATGGTACGCCTGTGCATGCTGAAATATTCAGAGCATATTCTGAATTTCAGTTAACAAATCAGTAAGCATTTTGGCCATCAGTGAATTCAACCTTTTTTCTCAATCGGAATAGGCAAGGATAATGACAGATATATTTTACAATGTTAGAAAGTACATCATTTTATTTAATTGTGTGAATAAAAGGAATCGCCTCCCCGTCGGGGAATTGAACCCCGGTCTCCCGCGTGACAGGCGGGGATACTGACCACTATACTAACGAGGACTTATTGGCTTCAGTTAAACAGTGCTCATCTCCCTGGGGTTAAGGCATGCCCTCGATCAATTCTCAGTATTGTAATAGGCAGAATTGCTGCTTTTGGTTAGGACAAGTAATCTTTTTTCCTAAATTATTACAATACAGAAATTCCTAGCCAAAAACAATTAGTTTTATGAAGAAATTATTTCATTGAAATAAATATCTATCGATCTGTCTATCTAGCTATCTTTCTATTCATCAATATATATATTTATATATATATATATATATATATATATAATGAGCTCACTTTACCATTTGCAGCTTATAACTATTAGCCACCAGGGGTCACTACTAACCAAAAGCAGTCATTCTACTTGTAAATCGTGCCAATCGAGTGGAACAGCGGCCTAGGATTCACCACTGCTTCATCTCATTTTCTAACAGATTGTAGACGTAAATTGGTTTTGATGGTACGCCTGTGCATGCTGAAATATTCAGAGCATATTCTGAATTTCAGTTAACACATCAGTAAGCATTTTGGCCATCAGTGAATTCAACCTTTTTTCTCAATCGGAATAGGCAAGGATAATGACAGATATATTTTACAATGTTAGAAAGTACATCATTTTATTTAATTGTGTGAATAAAAGGAATCGCCTCCCCGTCGGGGAATTGAACCCTGGTCTCCCGCGTGACAGGCGGGGATACTGACCACTATACTAACGAGGACTTATTGGCTTCAGTTAAACAGTGCTCACCTCCCTGGGGTTAAGGCATGCCCTCGATCAATTCTCAGTATTGTAATAGGCAGAATTGCTGCTTTTGGTTAGGACAAGTAATCTTTTTTCCTAAATTATTACAATACAGAAATTCCTAGCCAAAAACAATTAGTTTTATGAAGAAATTATTTCATTGAAATAAATATCTATCGATCTGTCTATCTAGCTATCTTTCTATTCATCAATATATATATTTATATATATATATATATATATAATCAGCTCACTTTACCATTTGCAGCTTATAACTATTAGCCACCAGGGGTCACTACTAACCAAAAGCAGTCATTCTACTTGTAAATCGTGCCAATCGAGTGGAACAGCGGCCTAGGATTCACCACTGCTTCATCTCATTTTCCAACAGATTGTAGACGTAAATTGGTTTTGATGGTACGCCTGTGCATGCTGAAATATTCAGAGCATATTCTGAATTTCAGTTAACACATCAGTAAGCATTTTGGCCATCAGTGAATTCAACCTTTTTTCTCAATCGGAATAGGCAAGGATAATGACAGATATATTTTACAATGTTAGAAAGTACATCATTTTATTTAATTGTGTGAATAAAAGGAATCTCCTCCCCGTCGGGGAATTGAACCCCGGTCTCCCGCGTGACAGGCGGGGATACTGACCACTATACTAACGAGGACTTATTGGCTTCAGTTAAACAGTGCTCATCTCCCTGGGGTTAAGGCATGCCCTCGATCAATTCTCAGTATTGTAATAGGCAGAATTGCTGCTTTTGGTTAGGACAAGTAATCTTTTTTCCTAAATTATTACAATACAGAATTTCCTAGCCAAAAACAATTAGTTTTATGAAGACATTATTTCATTGAAATAAATATCTATCGATCTGTCTATCTAGCTATCTTTCTATTCATCAATATATATATTTATATATATATATATATATATAATCAGCTCACTTTACCATTTGCAGCTTATAACTATTAGCCACCAGGGGTCACTACTAACCAAAAGCAGTCATTCTACTTGTAAATCGTGCCAATCGAGTGGAACAGTGGCCTAGGATTCACCACTGCTTCATCTCATTTTCCAACAGATTGTAGACGTAAATTGGTTTTGATGGTACGCCTGTGCATGCTGAAATATTCAGAGCATATTCTGAATTTCAGTTAACAAATCAGTAAGCATTTTGGCCATCAGTGAATTCAACCTTTTTTCTCAATCGGAATAGGCAAGGATAATGACAGATATATTTTACAATGTTAGAAAGTACATCATTTTATTTAATTGTGTGAATAAAAGGAATCGCCTCCCCGTCGGGGAATTGAACCCCGGTCTCCCGCGTGACAGGCGGGGATACTGACCACTATACTAACGAGGACTTATTGGCTTCAGTTAAACAGTGCTCATCTCCCTGGGGTTAAGGCATGCCCTCGATCAATTCTCAGTATTGTAATAGGCAGAATTGCTGCTTTTGGTTAGGACAAGTAATCTTTTTTCCTAAATTATTACAATACAGAAATTCCTAGCCAAAAACAATTAGTTTTATGAAGAAATTATTTCATTGAAATAAATATCTATCGATCTGTCTATCTAGCTATCTTTCTATTCATCAATATATATATTTATATATATATATATATATATATATAATGAGCTCACTTTACCATTTGCAGCTTATAACTATTAGCCACCAGGGGTCACTACTAACCAAAAGCAGTCATTCTACTTGTAAATCGTGCCAATCGAGTGGAACAGCGGCCTAGGATTCACCACTGCTTCATCTCATTTTCTAACAGATTGTAGACGTAAATTGGTTTTGATGGTACGCCTGTGCATGCTGAAATATTCAGAGCATATTCTGAATTTCAGTTAACACATCAGTAAGCATTTTGGCCATCAGTGAATTCAACCTTTTTTCTCAATCGGAATAGGCAAGGATAATGACAGATATATTTTACAATGTTAGAAAGTACATCATTTTATTTAATTGTGTGAATAAAAGGAATCGCCTCCCCGTCGGGGAATTGAACCCTGGTCTCCCGCGTGACAGGCGGGGATACTGACCACTATACTAACGAGGACTTATTGGCTTCAGTTAAACAGTGCTCACCTCCCTGGGGTTAAGGCATGCCCTCGATCAATTCTCAGTATTGTAATAGGCAGAATTGCTGCTTTTGGTTAGGACAAGTAATCTTTTTTCCTAAATTATTACAATACAGAAATTCCTAGCCAAAAACAATTAGTTTTATGAAGAAATTATTTCATTGAAATAAATATCTATCGATCTGTCTATCTAGCTATCTTTCTATTCATCAATCTATATATTTATATAAATATATATATATATATAATCAGCTCACTTTACCATTTGCAGCTTATAACTATTAGCCACCAGGGGTCCTACTAACCAAAAGCAGTCATTCTACTTGTAAATCGTGCCAATCGAGTGGAACAGCGGCCTAGGATTCACCACTGCTTCATCTCATTTTCCAACAGATTGTAGACGTAAATTGGTTTTGATGGTACGCCTGTGCATGCTGAAATATTCAGAGCATATTCTGAATTTCAGTTAACACATCAGTAAGCATTTTGGCCATCAGTGAATTCAACCTTTTTTCTCAATCGGAATAGGCAAGGATAATGACAGATATATTTTACAATGTTAGAACGTACATCATTTTATTTAATTGTGTGAATAAAAGGAATCTCCTCCCCGTCGGGGAATTGAACCCCGGTCTCCCGCGTGACAGGCGGGGATACTGACCACTATACTAACGAGGACTTATTGGCTTCAGTTAAACAGTGCTCATCTCCCTGGGGTTAAGGCATGCCCTCGATCAATTCTCAGTATTGTAATAGGCAGAATTGCTGCTTTTGGTTAGGACAAGTAATCTTTTTTCCTAAATTATTACAATACAGAAATTCCTAGCCAAAAACAATTAGTTTTATGAAGAAATTATTTCATTGAAATAAATATCTATCGATCTGTCTATCTAGCTATCTTTCTATTCATCAATATATATATTTATATATATATATATATATATAATCAGCTCACTTTACCATTTGCAGCTTATAACTATTAGCCACCAGGGGTCACTACTAACCAAAAGCAGTCATTCTACTTGTAAATCGTGCCAATCGAGTGGAACAGCGGCCTAGGATTCACCACTGCTTCATCTCATTTTCCAACAGATTGTAGACGTAAATTGGTTTTGATGGTACGCCTGTGCATGCTGAAATATTCAGAGCATATTCTGAATTTCAGTTAACACATCAGTAAGCATTTTGGCCATCAGTGAATTCAACCTTTTTTCTCAATCGGAATAGGCAAGGATAATGACAGATATATTTTACAATGTTAGAAAGTACATCATTTTATTTAATTGTGTGAATAAAAGGAATCTCCTCCCCGTCGGGGAATTGAACCCCGGTCTCCCGCGTGACAGGCGGGGATACTGACCACTATACTAACGAGGACTTATTGGCTTCAGTTAAACAGTGCTCATCTCCCTGGGGTTAAGGCATGCCCTCGATCAATTCTCAGTATTGTAATAGGCAGAATTGCTGCTTTTGGTTAGGACAAGTAATCTTTTTTCCTAAATTATTACAATACAGAATTTCCTAGCCAAAAACAATTAGTTTTATGAAGACATTATTTCATTGAAATAAATATCTATCGATCTGTCTATCTAGCTATCTTTCTATTCATCAATATATATATTTATATATATATATATATATATATAATCAGCTCACTTTACCATTTGCAGCTTATAACTATTAGCCACCAGGGGTCACTACTAACCAAAAGCAGTCATTCTACTTGTAAATCGTGCCAATCGAGTGGAACAGTGGCCTAGGATTCACCACTGCTTCATCTCATTTTCCAACAGATTGTAGACGTAAATTGGTTTTGATGGTACGCCTGTGCATGCTGAAATATTCAGAGCATATTCTGAATTTCAGTTAACACATCAGTAAGCATTTTGGCCATCAGTGAATTCAACCTTTTTTCTCAATCGGAATAGGCAAGGATAATGACAGATATATTTTACAATGTTAGAAAGTACATCATTTTATTTAATTGTGTGAATAAAAGGAATCGCCTCCCCGTCGGGGAATTGAACCCCGGTCTCCCGCGTGACAGGCGGGGATACTGACCACTATACTAACGAGGACTTATTGGCTTCAGTTAAACAGTGCTCATCTCCCTGGGGTTAAGGCATGCCCTCGATCAATTCTCAGTATTGTAATAGGCAGAATTGCTGCTTTTGGTTAGGACAAGTAATCTTTTTTCCTAAATTATTACAATACAGAAATTCCTAGCCAAAAACAATTAGTTTTATGAAGAAATTATTTCATTGAAATAAATATCTATCGATCTGTCTATCTAGCTATCTTTCTATTCATCAATATATATATTTATATAAATATATATATATATAATGAGCTCACTTTACCATTTGCAGCTTATAACTATTAGCCACCAGGGGTCACTACTAACCAAAAGCAGTCATTCTACTTGTAAATCGTGCCAATCGAGTGGAACAGCGGCCTAGGATTCACCACTGCTTCATCTCATTTTCTAACAGATTGTAGACGTAAATTGGTTTTGATGGTACGCCTGTGCATGCTGAAATATTCAGAGCATATTCTGAATTTCAGTTAACACATCAGTAAGCATTTTGGCCATCAGTGAATTCAACCTTTTTTCTCAATCGGAATAGGCAAGGATAATGACAGATATATTTTACAATGTTAGAACGTACATCATTTTATTTAATTGTGTGAATAAAAGGAATCTCCTCCCCGTCGGGGAATTGAACCCCGGTCTCCCGCGTGACAGGCGGGGATACTGACCACTATACTAACGAGGACTTATTGGCTTCAGTTAAACAGTGCTCATCTCCCTGGGGTTAAGGCATGCCCTCGATCAATTCTCAGTATTGTAATAGGCAGAATTGCTGCTTTTGGTTAGGACAAGTAATCTTTTTTCCTAAATTATTACAATACAGAAATTCCTAGCCAAAAACAATTAGTTTTATGAAGAAATTATTTCATTGAAATAAATATCTATCGATCTGTCTATCTAGCTATCTTTCTATTCATCAATATATATATTTATATAAATATATATATATATAATCAGCTCACTTTACCATTTGCAGCTTATAACTATTAGCCACCAGGGGTCACTACTAACCAAAAGCAGTCATTCTACTTGTAAATTGTGCCAATCGAGTGGAACAGCGCCTAGGATTCACCACTGCTTCATCTCATTTTCCAACAGATTGTAGACGTAAATTGGTTTTGATGGTACGCCTGTGCATGCTGAAATATTCAGAGCATATTCTGAATTTCAGTTAACACATCAGTAAGCATTTTGGCCATCAGTGAATTCAACCTTTTTTCTCAATCGGAATAGGCAAGGATAATGACAGATATATTTTACAATGTTAGAAAGTACATCATTTTATTTAATTGTGTGAATAAAAGGAATCTCCTCCCCGTCGGGGAATTGAACCCCGGTCTCCCGCGTGACAGGCGGGGATACTGACCACTATACTAACGAGGACTTATTGGCTTCAGTTAAACAGTGCTCATCTCCCTGGGGTTAAGGCATGCCCTCGATCAATTCTCAGTATTGTAATAGGCAGAATTGCTGCTTTTGGTTAGGACAAGTAATCTTTTTTCCTAAATTATTACAATACAGAATTTCCTAGCCAAAAACAATTAGTTTTATGAAGAAATTATTTCATTGAAATAAATATCTATCGATCTGTCTATCTAGCTATCTTTCTATTCATCAATATATATATTTATATATATATATATATATATATATAATCAGCTCACTTTACCATTTGCAGCTTATAACTATTAGCCACCAGGGGTCACTACTAACCAAAAGCAGTCATTCTACTTGTAAATTGTGCCAATCGAGTGGAACAGCGCCTAGGATTCACCACTGCTTCATCTCATTTTCCAACAGATTGTAGACGTAAATTGGTTTTGATGGTACGCCTGTGCATGCTGAAATATTCAGAGCATATTCTGAATTTCAGTTAACACATCAGTAAGCATTTTGGCCATCAGTGAATTCAACCTTTTTTCTCAATCGGAATAGGCAAGGATAATGACAGATATATTTTACAATGTTAGAAAGTACATCATTTTATTTAATTGTGTGAATAAAAGGAATCTCCTCCCCGTCGGGGAATTGAACCCCGGTCTCCCGCGTGACAGGCGGGGATACTGACCACTATACTAACGAGGACTTATTGGCTTCAGTTAAACAGTGCTCATCTCCCTGGGGTTAAGGCATGCCCTCGATCAATTCTCAGTATTGTAATAGGTAGAATTGCTGCTTTTGGTTAGGACAAGTAATCTTTTTTCCTAAATTATTACAATACAGAAATTCCTAGCCAAAAACAATTAGTTTTATGAAGAAATTATTTCATTGAAATAAATATCTATCGATCTGTCTATCTAGCTATCTTTCTATTCATCAATATATATATTTATATATATATATATATATATATAATCAGCTCACTTTACCATTTGCAGCTTATAACTATTAGCCACCAGGGGTCACTACTAACCAAAAGCAGTCATTCTACTTGTAAATCGTGCCAATCGAGTGGAACAGCGGCCTAGGATTCACCACTGCTTCATCTCATTTTCCAACAGATTGTAGACGTAAATTGGTTTTGATGGTACGCCTGTGCATGCTGAAATATTCAGAGCATATTCTGAATTTCAGTTAACACATCAGTAAGCATTTTGGCCATCAGTGAATTCAACCTTTTTTCTCAATCGGAATAGGCAAGGATAATGACAGATATATTTTACAATGTTAGAAAGTACATCATTTTATTTAATTGTGTGAATAAAAGGAATCTCCTCCCCGTCGGGGAATTGAACCCCGGTCTCCCGCGTGACAGGCGGGGATACTGACCACTATACTAACGAGGACTTATTGGCTTCAGTTAAACAGTGCTCATCTCCCTGGGGTTAAGGCATGCCCTCGATCAATTCTCAGTATTGTAATAGGCAGAATTGCTGCTTTTGGTTAGGACAAGTAATCTTTTTTCCTAAATTATTACAATACAGAATTTCCTAGCCAAAAACAATTAGTTTTATGAAGACATTATTTCATTGAAATAAATATCTATCGATCTGTCTATCTAGCTATCTTTCTATTCATCAATATATATATTTATATATATATATATATATATATAATCAGCTCACTTTACCATTTGCAGCTTATAACTATTAGCCACCAGGGGTCACTACTAACCATAAGCAGTCATTCTACTTGTAAATCGTGCCAATCGAGTGGAACAGTGGCCTAGGATTCACCACTGCTTCATCTCATTTTCCAACAGATTGTAGACGTAAATTGGTTTTGATGGTACGCCTGTGCATGCTGAAATATTCAGAGCATATTCTGAATTTCAGTTAACAAATCAGTAAGCATTTTGGCCATCAGTGAATTCAACCTTTTTTCTCAATCGGAATAGGCAAGGATAATGACAGATATATTTTACAATGTTAGAAAGTACATCATTTTATTTAATTGTGTGAATAAAAGGAATCGCCTCCCCGTCGGGGAATTGAACCCCGGTCTCCCGCGTGACAGGCGGGGATACTGACCACTATACTAACGAGGACTTATTGGCTTCAGTTAAACAGTGCTCATCTCCCTGGGGTTAAGGCATGCCCTCGATCAATTCTCAGTATTGTAATAGGCAGAATTGCTGCTTTTGGTTAGGACAAGTAATCTTTTTTCCTAAATTATTACAATACAGAAATTCCTAGCCAAAAACAATTAGTTTTATGAAGAAATTATTTCATTGAAATAAATATCTATCGATCTGTCTATCTAGCTATCTTTCTATTCATCAATATATATATTTATATAAATATATATATATATAATCAGCTCACTTTACCATTTGCAGCTTATAACTATTAGCCACCAGGGGTCACTACTAACCAAAAGCAGTCATTCTACTTGTAAATCGTGCCAATCGAGTGGAACAGCGGCCTAGGATTCACCACTGCTTCATCTCATTTTCCAACAGATTGTAGACGTAAATTGGTTTTGATGGTACGCCTGTGCATGCTGAAATATTCAGAGCATATTCTGAATTTCAGTTAACACATCAGTAAGCATTTTGGCCATCAGTGAATTCAACCTTTTTTCTCAATCGGAATAGGCAAGGATAATGACAGATATATTTTACAATGTTAGAAAGTACATCATTTTATTTAATTGTGTGAATAAAAGGAATCGCCTCCCCGTCGGGGAATTGAACCCCGGTCTCCCGCGTGACAGGCGGGGATACTGACCACTATACTAACGAGGACTTATTGGCTTCAGTTAAACAGTGCTCATCTTCCTGGGGTTAAGGCATGCCCTCGATCAATTCTCAGTATTGTAATAGGCAGAATTGCTGCTTTTGGTTAGGACAAGTAATCTTTTTTCCTAAATTATTACAATACAGAAATTCCTAGCCAAAAACAATTAGTTTTATGAAGAAATTATTTCATTGAAATAAATATCTATCGATCTGTCTATCTAGCTATCTTTCTATTCATCAATATATATATTTATATATATATATATATATATAATCAGCTCACTTTACCATTTGCAGCTTATAACTATTAGCCACCAGGGGTCACTACTAACCAAAAGCAGTCATTCTACTTGTAAATCGTGCCAATCGAGTGGAACAGCGGCCTAGGATTCACCACTGCTTCATCTCATTTTCCAACAGATTGTAGACGTAAATTGGTTTTGATGGTACGCCTGTGCATGCTGAAATATTCAGAGCATATTCTGAATTTCAGTTAACACATCAGTAAGCATTTTGGCCATCAGTGAATTCAACCTTTTTTCTCAATCGGAATAGGCAAGGATAATGACAGATATATTTTACAATGTTAGAAAGTACATCATTTTATTTAATTGTGTGAATAAAAGGAATCTCCTCCCCGTCGGGGAATTGAACCCCGGTCTCCCGCGTGACAGGCGGGGATACTGACCACTATACTAACGAGGACTTATTGGCTTCAGTTAAACAGTGCTCATCTCCCTGGGGTTAAGGCATGCCCTCGATCAATTCTCAGTATTGTAATAGGCAGAATTGCTGCTTTTGGTTAGGACAAGTAATCTTTTTTCCTAAATTATTACAATACAGAATTTCCTAGCCAAAAACAATTAGTTTTATGAAGACATTATTTCATTGAAATAAATATCTATCGATCTGTCTATCTAGCTATCTTTCTATTCATCAATATATATATTTATATATATATATATATATATATAATCAGCTCACTTTACCATTTGCAGCTTATAACTATTAGCCACCAGGGGTCACTACTAACCAAAAGCAGTCATTCTACTTGTAAATCGTGCCAATCGAGTGGAACAGTGGCCTAGGATTCACCACTGCTTCATCTCATTTTCCAACAGATTGTAGACGTAAATTGGTTTTGATGGTACGCCTGTGCATGCTGAAATATTCAGAGCATATTCTGAATTTCAGTTAACACATCAGTAAGCATTTTGGCCATCAGTGAATTCAACCTTTTTTCTCAATCGGAATAGGCAAGGATAATGACAGATATATTTTACAATGTTAGAAAGTACATCATTTTATTTAATTGTGTGAATAAAAGGAATCGCCTCCCCGTCGGGGAATTGAACCCCGGTCTCCCGCGTGACAGGCGGGGATACTGACCACTATACTAACGAGGACTTATTGGCTTCAGTTAAACAGTGCTCATCTCCCTGGGGTTAAGGCATGCCCTCGATCAATTCTCAGTATTGTAATAGGCAGAATTGCTGCTTTTGGTTAGGACAAGTAATCTTTTTTCCTAAATTATTACAATACAGAAATTCCTAGCCAAAAACAATTAGTTTTATGAAGAAATTATTTCATTGAAATAAATATCTATCGATCTGTCTATCTAGCTATCTTTCTATTCATCAATATATATATTTATATAAATATATATATATATAATGAGCTCACTTTACCATTTGCAGCTTATAACTATTAGCCACCAGGGGTCACTACTAACCAAAAGCAGTCATTCTACTTGTAAATCGTGCCAATCGAGTGGAACAGCGGCCTAGGATTCACCACTGCTTCATCTCATTTTCTAACAGATTGTAGACGTAAATTGGTTTTGATGGTACGCCTGTGCATGCTGAAATATTCAGAGCATATTCTGAATTTCAGTTAACACATCAGTAAGCATTTTGGCCATCAGTGAATTCAACCTTTTTTCTCAATCGGAATAGGCAAGGATAATGACAGATATATTTTACAATGTTAGAAAGGACATCATTTTATTTAATTGTGTGAATAAAAGGAATCTCCTCCCCGTCGGGGAATTGAACCCCGGTCTCCCGCGTGACAGGCGGGGATACTGACCACTATACTAACGAGGACTTATTGGCTTCAGTTAAACAGTGCTCATCTCCCTGGGGTTAAGGCATGCCCTCGATCAATTCTCAGTATTGTAATAGGCAGAATTGCTGCTTTTGGTTAGGACAAGTAATCTTTTTTCCTAAATTATTACAATACAGAAATTCCTAGCCAAAAACAATTAGTTTTATGAAGAAATTATTTCATTGAAATAAATATCTATCGATCTGTCTATCTAGCTATCTTTCTATTCATCAATATATATATTTATATAAATATATATATATATAATCAGCTCACTTTACCATTTGCAGCTTATAACTATTAGCCACCAGGGGTCACTACTAACCAAAAGCAGTCATTCTACTTGTAAATTGTGCCAATCGAGTGGAACAGCGCCTAGGATTCACCACTGCTTCATCTCATTTTCCAACAGATTGTAGACGTAAATTGGTTTTGATGGTACGCCTGTGCATGCTGAAATATTCAGAGCATATTCTGAATTTCAGTTAACACATCAGTAAGCATTTTGGCCATCAGTGAATTCAACCTTTTTTCTCAATCGGAATAGGCAAGGATAATGACAGATATATTTTACAATGTTAGAAAGTACATCATTTTATTTAATTGTGTGAATAAAAGGAATCTCCTCCCCGTCGGGGAATTGAACCCCGGTCTCCCGCGTGACAGGCGGGGATACTGACCACTATACTAACGAGGACTTATTGGCTTCAGTTAAACAGTGCTCATCTCCCTGGGGTTAAGGCATGCCCTCGATCAATTCTCAGTATTGTAATAGGCAGAATTGCTGCTTTTGGTTAGGACAAGTAATCTTTTTTCCTAAATTATTACAATACAGAATTTCCTAGCCAAAAACAATTAGTTTTATGAAGAAATTATTTCATTGAAATAAATATCTATCGATCTGTCTATCTAGCTATCTTTCTATTCATCAATATATATATTTATATATATATATATATATATATATAATCAGCTCACTTTACCATTTGCAGCTTATAACTATTAGCCACCAGGGGTCACTACTAACCAAAAGCAGTCATTCTACTTGTAAATTGTGCCAATCGAGTGGAACAGCGCCTAGGATTCACCACTGCTTCATCTCATTTTCCAACAGATTGTAGACGTAAATTGGTTTTGATGGTACGCCTGTGCATGCTGAAATATTCAGAGCATATTCTGAATTTCAGTTAACACATCAGTAAGCATTTTGGCCATCAGTGAATTCAACCTTTTTTCTCAATCGGAATAGGCAAGGATAATGACAGATATATTTTACAATGTTAGAAAGTACATCATTTTATTTAATTGTGTGAATAAAAGGAATCTCCTCCCCGTCGGGGAATTGAACCCCGGTCTCCCGCGTGACAGGCGGGGATACTGACCACTATACTAACGAGGACTTATTGGCTTCAGTTAAACAGTGCTCATCTCCCTGGGGTTAAGGCATGCCCTCGATCAATTCTCAGTATTGTAATAGGCAGAATTGCTGCTTTTGGTTAGGACAAGTAATCTTTTTTCCTAAATTATTACAATACAGAATTTCCTAGCCAAAAACAATTAGTTTTATGAAGACATTATTTCATTGAAATAAATATCTATCGATCTGTCTATCTAGCTATCTTTCTATTCATCAATATATATATTTATATAAATATATATATATATAATCAGCTCACTTTACCATTTGCAGCTTATAACTATTAGCCACCAGGGGTCACTACTAACCAAAAGCAGTCATTCTACTTGTAAATCGTGCCAATCGAGTGGAACAGCGGCCTAGGATTCACCACTGCTTCATCTCATTTTCCAACAGATTGTAGACGTAAATTGGTTTTGATGGTACGCCTGTGCATGCTGAAATATTCAGAGCATATTCTGAATTTCAGTTAACACATCAGTAAGCATTTTGGCCATCAGTGAATTCAACCTTTTTTCTCAATCGGAATAGGCAAGGATAATGACAGATATATTTTACAATGTTAGAAAGTACATCATTTTATTTAATTGTGTGAATAAAAGGAATCGCCTCCCCGTCGGGGAATTGAACCCCGGTCTCCCGCGTGACAGGCGGGGATACTGACCACTATACTAACGAGGACTTATTGGCTTCAGTTAAACAGTGCTCATCTCCCTGGGGTTAAGGCATGCCCTCGATCAATTCTCAGTATTGTAATAGGCAGAATTGCTGCTTTTGGTTAGGACAAGTAATCTTTTTTCCTAAATTATTACAATACAGAAATTCCTAGCCAAAAACAATTAGTTTTATGAAGAAATTATTTCATTGAAATAAATATCTATCGATCTGTCTATCTAGCTATCTTTCTATTCATCAATATATATATTTATATATATATATATATATATAATCAGCTCACTTTACCATTTGCAGCTTATAACTATTAGCCACCAGGGGTCACTACTAACCAAAAGCAGTCATTCTACTTGTAAATCGTGCCAATCGAGTGGAACAGCGGCCTAGGATTCACCACTGCTTCATCTCATTTTCCAACAGATTGTAGACGTAAATTGGTTTTGATGGTACGCCTGTGCATGCTGAAATATTCAGAGCATATTCTGAATTTCAGTTAACACATCAGTAAGCATTTTGGCCATCAGTGAATTCAACCTTTTTTCTCAATCGGAATAGGCAAGGATAATGACAGATATATTTTACAATGTTAGAAAGTACATCATTTTATTTAATTGTGTGAATAAAAGGAATCTCCTCCCCGTCGGGGAATTGAACCCCGGTCTCCCGCGTGACAGGCGGGGATACTGACCACTATACTAACGAGGACTTATTGGCTTCAGTTAAACAGTGCTCATCTCCCTGGGGTTAAGGCATGCCCTCGATCAATTCTCAGTATTGTAATAGGCAGAATTGCTGCTTTTGGTTAGGACAAGTAATCTTTTTTCCTAAATTATTACAATACAGAATTTCCTAGCCAAAAACAATTAGTTTTATGAAGACATTATTTCATTGAAATAAATATCTATCGATCTGTCTATCTAGCTATCTTTCTATTCATCAATATATATATTTATATAAATATATATATATATAATCAGCTCACTTTACCATTTGCAGCTTATAACTATTAGCCACCAGGGGTCACTACTAACCAAAAGCAGTCATTCTACTTGTAAATCGTGCCAATCGAGTGGAACAGCGGCCTAGGATTCACCACTGCTTCATCTCATTTTCCAACAGATTGTAGACGTAAATTGGTTTTGATGGTACGCCTGTGCATGCTGAAATATTCAGAGCATATTCTGAATTTCAGTTAACACATCAGTAAGCATTTTGGCCATCAGTGAATTCAACCTTTTTTCTCAATCGGAATAGGCAAGGATAATGACAGATATATTTTACAATGTTAGAAAGTACATCATTTTATTTAATTGTGTGAATAAAAGGAATCGCCTCCCCGTCGGGGAATTGAACCCCGGTCTCCCGCGTGACAGGCGGGGATACTGACCACTATACTAACGAGGACTTATTGGCTTCAGTTAAACAGTGCTCATCTTCCTGGGGTTAAGGCATGCCCTCGATCAATTCTCAGTATTGTAATAGGCAGAATTGCTGCTTTTGGTTAGGACAAGTAATCTTTTTTCCTAAATTATTACAATACAGAAATTCCTAGCCAAAAACAATTAGTTTTATGAAGAAATTATTTCATTGAAATAAATATCTATCGATCTGTCTATCTAGCTATCTTTCTATTCATCAATATATATATTTATATATATATATATATATATAATCAGCTCACTTTACCATTTGCAGCTTATAACTATTAGCCACCAGGGGTCACTACTAACCAAAAGCAGTCATTCTACTTGTAAATCGTGCCAATCGAGTGGAACAGCGGCCTAGGATTCACCACTGCTTCATCTCATTTTCCAACAGATTGTAGACGTAAATTGGTTTTGATGGTACGCCTGTGCATGCTGAAATATTCAGAGCATATTCTGAATTTCAGTTAACACATCAGTAAGCATTTTGGCCATCAGTGAATTCAACCTTTTTTCTCAATCGGAATAGGCAAGGATAATGACAGATATATTTTACAATGTTAGAAAGTACATCATTTTATTTAATTGTGTGAATAAAAGGAATCTCCTCCCCGTCGGGGAATTGAACCCCGGTCTCCCGCGTGACAGGCGGGGATACTGACCACTATACTAACGAGGACTTATTGGCTTCAGTTAAACAGTGCTCATCTCCCTGGGGTTAAGGCATGCCCTCGATCAATTCTCAGTATTGTAATAGGCAGAATTGCTGCTTTTGGTTAGGACAAGTAATCTTTTTTCCTAAATTATTACAATACAGAATTTCCTAGCCAAAAACAATTAGTTTTATGAAGACATTATTTCATTGAAATAAATATCTATCGATCTGTCTATCTAGCTATCTTTCTATTCATCAATATATATATTTATATATATATATATATATATATAATCAGCTCACTTTACCATTTGCAGCTTATAACTATTAGCCACCAGGGGTCACTACTAACCAAAAGCAGTCATTCTACTTGTAAATCGTGCCAATCGAGTGGAACAGTGGCCTAGGATTCACCACTGCTTCATCTCATTTTCCAACAGATTGTAGACGTAAATTGGTTTTGATGGTACGCCTGTGCATGCTGAAATATTCAGAGCATATTCTGAATTTCAGTTAACACATCAGTAAGCATTTTGGCCATCAGTGAATTCAACCTTTTTTCTCAATCGGAATAGGCAAGGATAATGACAGATATATTTTACAATGTTAGAAAGTACATCATTTTATTTAATTGTGTGAATAAAAGGAATCGCCTCCCCGTCGGGGAATTGAACCCCGGTCTCCCGCGTGACAGGCGGGGATACTGACCACTATACTAACGAGGACTTATTGGCTTCAGTTAAACAGTGCTCATCTCCCTGGGGTTAAGGCATGCCCTCGATCAATTCTCAGTATTGTAATAGGCAGAATTGCTGCTTTTGGTTAGGACAAGTAATCTTTTTTCCTAAATTATTACAATACAGAAATTCCTAGCCAAAAACAATTAGTTTTATGAAGAAATTATTTCATTGAAATAAATATCTATCGATCTGTCTATCTAGCTATCTTTCTATTCATCAATATATATATTTATATAAATATATATATATATAATGAGCTCACTTTACCATTTGCAGCTTATAACTATTAGCCACCAGGGGTCACTACTAACCAAAAGCAGTCATTCTACTTGTAAATCGTGCCAATCGAGTGGAACAGCGGCCTAGGATTCACCACTGCTTCATCTCATTTTCTAACAGATTGTAGACGTAAATTGGTTTTGATGGTACGCCTGTGCATGCTGAAATATTCAGAGCATATTCTGAATTTCAGTTAACACATCAGTAAGCATTTTGGCCATCAGTGAATTCAACCTTTTTTCTCAATCGGAATAGGCAAGGATAATGACAGATATATTTTACAATGTTAGAAAGGACATCATTTTATTTAATTGTGTGAATAAAAGGAATCTCCTCCCCGTCGGGGAATTGAACCCCGGTCTCCCGCGTGACAGGCGGGGATACTGACCACTATACTAACGAGGACTTATTGGCTTCAGTTAAACAGTGCTCATCTCCCTGGGGTTAAGGCATGCCCTCGATCAATTCTCAGTATTGTAATAGGCAGAATTGCTGCTTTTGGTTAGGACAAGTAATCTTTTTTCCTAAATTATTACAATACAGAAATTCCTAGCCAAAAACAATTAGTTTTATGAAGAAATTATTTCATTGAAATAAATATCTATCGATCTGTCTATCTAGCTATCTTTCTATTCATCAATATATATATTTATATAAATATATATATATATAATCAGCTCACTTTACCATTTGCAGCTTATAACTATTAGCCACCAGGGGTCACTACTAACCAAAAGCAGTCATTCTACTTGTAAATTGTGCCAATCGAGTGGAACAGCGCCTAGGATTCACCACTGCTTCATCTCATTTTCCAACAGATTGTAGACGTAAATTGGTTTTGATGGTACGCCTGTGCATGCTGAAATATTCAGAGCATATTCTGAATTTCAGTTAACACATCAGTAAGCATTTTGGCCATCAGTGAATTCAACCTTTTTTCTCAATCGGAATAGGCAAGGATAATGACAGATATATTTTACAATGTTAGAAAGTACATCATTTTATTTAATTGTGTGAATAAAAGGAATCTCCTCCCCGTCGGGGAATTGAACCCCGGTCTCCCGCGTGACAGGCGGGGATACTGACCACTATACTAACGAGGACTTATTGGCTTCAGTTAAACAGTGCTCATCTCCCTGGGGTTAAGGCATGCCCTCGATCAATTCTCAGTATTGTAATAGGCAGAATTGCTGCTTTTGGTTAGGACAAGTAATCTTTTTTCCTAAATTATTACAATACAGAATTTCCTAGCCAAAAACAATTAGTTTTATGAAGAAATTATTTCATTGAAATAAATATCTATCGATCTGTCTATCTAGCTATCTTTCTATTCATCAATATATATATTTATATATATATATATATATATATATAATCAGCTCACTTTACCATTTGCAGCTTATAACTATTAGCCACCAGGGGTCACTACTAACCAAAAGCAGTCATTCTACTTGTAAATTGTGCCAATCGAGTGGAACAGCGCCTAGGATTCACCACTGCTTCATCTCATTTTCCAACAGATTGTAGACGTAAATTGGTTTTGATGGTACGCCTGTGCATGCTGAAATATTCAGAGCATATTCTGAATTTCAGTTAACACATCAGTAAGCATTTTGGCCATCAGTGAATTCAACCTTTTTTCTCAATCGGAATAGGCAAGGATAATGACAGATATATTTTACAATGTTAGAAAGTACATCATTTTATTTAATTGTGTGAATAAAAGGAATCTCCTCCCCGTCGGGGAATTGAACCCCGGTCTCCCGCGTGACAGGCGGGGATACTGACCACTATACTAACGAGGACTTATTGGCTTCAGTTAAACAGTGCTCATCTCCCTGGGGTTAAGGCATGCCCTCGATCAATTCTCAGTATTGTAATAGGCAGAATTGCTGCTTTTGGTTAGGACAAGTAATCTTTTTTCCTAAATTATTACAATACAGAATTTCCTAGCCAAAAACAATTAGTTTTATGAAGACATTATTTCATTGAAATAAATATCTATCGATCTGTCTATCTAGCTATCTTTCTATTCATCAATATATATATTTATATAAATATATATATATATAATCAGCTCACTTTACCATTTGCAGCTTATAACTATTAGCCACCAGGGGTCACTACTAACCAAAAGCAGTCATTCTACTTGTAAATCGTGCCAATCGAGTGGAACAGCGGCCTAGGATTCACCACTGCTTCATCTCATTTTCCAACAGATTGTAGACGTAAATTGGTTTTGATGGTACGCCTGTGCATGCTGAAATATTCAGAGCATATTCTGAATTTCAGTTAACACATCAGTAAGCATTTTGGCCATCAGTGAATTCAACCTTTTTTCTCAATCGGAATAGGCAAGGATAATGACAGATATATTTTACAATGTTAGAAAGTACATCATTTTATTTAATTGTGTGAATAAAAGGAATCGCCTCCCCGTCGGGGAATTGAACCCCGGTCTCCCGCGTGACAGGCGGGGATACTGACCACTATACTAACGAGGACTTATTGGCTTCAGTTAAACAGTGCTCATCTCCCTGGGGTTAAGGCATGCCCTCGATCAATTCTCAGTATTGTAATAGGCAGAATTGCTGCTTTTGGTTAGGACAAGTAATCTTTTTTCCTAAATTATTACAATACAGAAATTCCTAGCCAAAAACAATTAGTTTTATGAAGAAATTATTTCATTGAAATAAATATCTATCGATCTGTCTATCTAGCTATCTTTCTATTCATCAATATATATATTTATATATATATATATATATATAATCAGCTCACTTTACCATTTGCAGCTTATAACTATTAGCCACCAGGGGTCACTACTAACCAAAAGCAGTCATTCTACTTGTAAATCGTGCCAATCGAGTGGAACAGCGGCCTAGGATTCACCACTGCTTCATCTCATTTTCCAACAGATTGTAGACGTAAATTGGTTTTGATGGTACGCCTGTGCATGCTGAAATATTCAGAGCATATTCTGAATTTCAGTTAACACATCAGTAAGCATTTTGGCCATCAGTGAATTCAACCTTTTTTCTCAATCGGAATAGGCAAGGATAATGACAGATATATTTTACAATGTTAGAAAGTACATCATTTTATTTAATTGTGTGAATAAAAGGAATCTCCTCCCCGTCGGGGAATTGAACCCCGGTCTCCCGCGTGACAGGCGGGGATACTGACCACTATACTAACGAGGACTTATTGGCTTCAGTTAAACAGTGCTCATCTCCCTGGGGTTAAGGCATGCCCTCGATCAATTCTCTTTATTGTAATAGGCAGAATTGCTGCTTTTGGTTAGGACAAGTAATCTTTTTTCCTAAATTATTACAATACAGAATTTCCTAGCCAAAAACAATTAGTTTTATGAAGACATTATTTCATTGAAATAAATATCTATCGATCTGTCTATCTAGCTATCTTTCTATTCATCAATATATATATTTATATATATATATATATATATATATAATCAGCTCACTTTACCATTTGCAGCTTATAACTATTAGCCACCAGGGGTCACTACTAACCAAAAGCAGTCATTCTACTTGTAAATCGTGCCAATCGAGTGGAACAGTGGCCTAGGATTCACCACTGCTTCATCTCATTTTCCAACAGATTGTAGACGTAAATTGGTTTTGATGGTACGCCTGTGCATGCTGAAATATTCAGAGCATATTCTGAATTTCAGTTAACACATCAGTAAGCATTTTGGCCATCAGTGAATTCAACCTTTTTTCTCAATCGGAATAGGCAAGGATAATGACAGATATATTTTACAATGTTAGAAAGTACATCATTTTATTTAATTGTGTGAATAAAAGGAATCGCCTCCCCGTCGGGGAATTGAACCCCGGTCTCCCGCGTGACAGGCGGGGATACTGACCACTATACTAACGAGGACTTATTGGCTTCAGTTAAACAGTGCTCATCTCCCTGGGGTTAAGGCATGCCCTCGATCAATTCTCAGTATTGTAATAGGCAGAATTGCTGCTTTTGGTTAGGACAAGTAATCTTTTTTCCTAAATTATTACAATACAGAAATTCCTAGCCAAAAACAATTAGTTTTATGAAGAAATTATTTCATTGAAATAAATATCTATCGATCTGTCTATCTAGCTATCTTTCTATTCATCAATATATATATTTATATAAATATATATATATATATAATGAGCTCACTTTACCATTTGCAGCTTATAACTATTAGCCACCAGGGGTCACTACTAACCAAAAGCAGTCATTCTACTTGTAAATCGTGCCAATCGAGTGGAACAGCGGCCTAGGATTCACCACTGCTTCATCTCATTTTCTAACAGATTGTAGACGTAAATTGGTTTTGATGGTACGCCTGTGCATGCTGAAATATTCAGAGCATATTCTGAATTTCAGTTAACACATCAGTAAGCATTTTGGCCATCAGTGAATTCAACCTTTTTTCTCAATCGGAATAGGCAAGGATAATGACAGATATATTTTACAATGTTAGAAAGGACATCATTTTATTTAATTGTGTGAATAAAAGGAATCTCCTCCCCGTCGGGGAATTGAACCCCGGTCTCCCGCGTGACAGGCGGGGATACTGACCACTATACTAACGAGGACTTATTGGCTTCAGTTAAACAGTGCTCATCTCCCTGGGGTTAAGGCATGCCCTCGATCAATTCTCAGTATTGTAATAGGCAGAATTGCTGCTTTTGGTTAGGACAAGTAATCTTTTTTCCTAAATTATTACAATACAGAAATTCCTAGCCAAAAACAATTAGTTTTATGAAGAAATTATTTCATTGAAATAAATATCTATCGATCTGTCTATCTAGCTATCTTTCTATTCATCAATATATATATTTATATAAATATATATATATATAATCAGCTCACTTTACCATTTGCAGCTTATAACTATTAGCCACCAGGGGTCACTACTAACCAAAAGCAGTCATTCTACTTGTAAATTGTGCCAATCGAGTGGAACAGCGCCTAGGATTCACCACTGCTTCATCTCATTTTCCAACAGATTGTAGACGTAAATTGGTTTTGATGGTACGCCTGTGCATGCTGAAATATTCAGAGCATATTCTGAATTTCAGTTAACACATCAGTAAGCATTTTGGCCATCAGTGAATTCAACCTTTTTTCTCAATCGGAATAGGCAAGGATAATGACAGATATATTTTACAATGTTAGAAAGTACATCATTTTATTTAATTGTGTGAATAAAAGGAATCTCCTCCCCGTCGGGGAATTGAACCCCGGTCTCCCGCGTGACAGGCGGGGATACTGACCACTATACTAACGAGGACTTATTGGCTTCAGTTAAACAGTGCTCATCTCCCTGGGGTTAAGGCATGCCCTCGATCAATTCTCAGTATTGTAATAGGCAGAATTGCTGCTTTTGGTTAGGACAAGTAATCTTTTTTCCTAAATTATTACAATACAGAATTTCCTAGCCAAAAACAATTAGTTTTATGAAGACATTATTTCATTGAAATAAATATCTATCGATCTGTCTATCTAGCTATCTTTCTATTCATCAATATATATATTTATATATATATATATATATATATAATCAGCTCACTTTACCATTTGCAGCTTATAACTATTAGCCACCAGGGGTCACTACTAACCAAAAGCAGTCATTCTACTTGTAAATCGTGCCAATCGAGTGGAACAGTGGCCTAGGATTCACCACTGCTTCATCTCATTTTCCAACAGATTGTAGACGTAAATTGGTTTTGATGGTACGCCTGTGCATGCTGAAATATTCAGAGCATATTCTGAATTTCAGTTAACAAATCAGTAAGCATTTTGGCCATCAGTGAATTCAACCTTTTTTCTCAATCGGAATAGGCAAGGATAATGACAGATATATTTTACAATGTTAGAAAGTACATCATTTTATTTAATTGTGTGAATAAAAGGAATCTCCTCCCCGTCGGGGAATTGAACCCCGGTCTCCCGCGTGACAGGCGGGGATACTGACCACTATACTAACGAGGACTTATTGGCTTCAGTTAAACAGTGCTCATCTCCCTGGGGTTAAGGCATGCCCTCGATCAATTCTCAGTATTGTAATAGGCAGAATTGCTGCTTTTGGTTAGGACAAGTAATCTTTTTTCCTAAATTATTACAATACAGAATTTCCTAGCCAAAAACAATTAGTTTTATGAAGACATTATTTCATTGAAATAAATATCTATCGATCTGTCTATCTAGCTATCTTTCTATTCATCAATATATATATTTATATATATATATATATATATATAATCAGCTCACTTTACCATTTGCAGCTTATAACTATTAGCCACCAGGGGTCACTACTAACCAAAAGCAGTCATTCTACTTGTAAATCGTGCCAATCGAGTGGAACAGTGGCCTAGGATTCACCACTGCTTCATCTCATTTTCCAACAGATTGTAGACGTAAATTGGTTTTGATGGTACGCCTGTGCATGCTGAAATATTCAGAGCATATTCTGAATTTCAGTTAACAAATCAGTAAGCATTTTGGCCATCAGTGAATTCAACCTTTTTTCTCAATCGGAATAGGCAAGGATAATGACAGATATATTTTACAATGTTAGAAAGTACATCATTTTATTTAATTGTGTGAATAAAAGGAATCGCCTCCCCGTCGGGGAATTGAACCCCGGTCTCCCGCGTGACAGGCGGGGATACTGACCACTATACTAACGAGGACTTATTGGCTTCAGTTAAACAGTGCTCACCTCCCTGGGGTTAAGGCATGCCCTCGATCAATTCTCAGTATTGTAATAGGCAGAATTGCTGCTTTTGGTTAGGACAAGTAATCTTTTTTCCTAAATTATTACAATACAGAAATTCCTAGCCAAAAACAATTAGTTTTATGAAGAAATTATTTCATTGAAATAAATATCTATCGATCTGTCTATCTAGCTATCTTTCTATTCATCAATATATATATTTATATATATATATATATATATATATATATAATGAGCTCACTTTACCATTTGCAGCTTATAACTATTAGCCACCAGGGGTCACTACTAACCAAAAGCAGTCATTCTACTTGTAAATTGTGCCAATCGAGTGGAACAGCGGCCTAGGATTCACCACTGCTTCATCTCATTTTCTAACAGATTGTAGACGTAAATTGGTTTTGATGGTACGCCTGTGCATGCTGAAATATTCAGAGCATATTCTGAATTTCAGTTAACACATCAGTAAGCATTTTGGCCATCAGTGAATTCAACCTTTTTTCTCAATCGGAATAGGCAAGGATAATGACAGATATATTTTACAATGTTAGAAAGTACATCATTTTATTTAATTGTGTGAATAAAAGGAATCTCCTCCCCGTCGGGGAATTGAACCCCGGTCTCCCGCGTGACAGGCGGGGATACTGACCACTATACTAACGAGGACTTATTGGCTTCAGTTAAACAGTGCTCACCTCCCTGGGGTTAAGGCATGCCCTCAATCAATTCTCAGTATTGTAATAGGCAGAATTGCTGCTTTTGGTTAGGACAAGTAATCTTTTTTCCTAAATTATTACAATACAGAAATTCCTAGCCAAAAACAATTAGTTTTATGAAGAAATTATTTCATTGAAATAAATATCTATCGATCTGTCTATCTAGCTATCTTTCTATTCATCAATATATATATTTATATATATATATATATATATAATGAGCTCACTTTACCATTTGCAGCTTATAACTATTAGCCACCTGGGGTCACTACTAACCAAAAGCAGTCATTCTACTTGTAAATCGTGCCAATCGAGTGGAACAGCGGCCTAGGATTCACCACTGCTTCATCTCATTTTCTAACAGATTGTAGACGTAAATTGGTTTTGATGGTACGCCTGTGCATGCTGAAATATTCAGAGCATATTCTGAATTTCAGTTAACACATCAGTAAGCATTTTGGCCATCAGTGAATTCAACCTTTTTTCTCAATCGGAATAGGCAAGGATAATGACAGATATATTTTACAATGTTAGAAAGTACATCATTTTATTTAATTGTGTGAATAAAAGGAATCGCCTCCCCGTCGGGGAATTGAACCCTGGTCTCCCGCGTGACAGGCGGGGATACTGACCACTATACTAACGAGGACTTATTGGCTTCAGTTAAACAGTGCTCACCTCCCTGGGGTTAAGGCATGCCCTCGATCAATTCTCAGTATTGTAATAGGCAGAATTGCTGCTTTTGGTTAGGACAAGTAATCTTTTTTCCTAAATTATTACAATACAGAAATTCCTAGCCAAAAACAATTAGTTTTATGAAGAAATTATTTCATTGAAATAAATATCTATCGATCTGTCTATCTAGCTATCTTTCTATTCATCAATATATATATTTATATATATATATATATATATAATGAGCTCACTTTACCATTTGCAGCTTATAACTATTAGCCACCAGGGGTCACTACTAACCAAAAGCAGTCATTCTACTTGTAAATCGTGCCAATCGAGTGGAACAGCGGCCTAGGATTCACCACTGCTTCATCTCATTTTCTAACAGATTGTAGACGTAAATTGGTTTTGATGGTACGCCTGTGCATGCTGAAATATTCAGAGCATATTCTGAATTTCAGTTAACACATCAGTAAGCATTTTGGCCATCAGTGAATTCAACCTTTTTTCTCAATCGGAATAGGCAAGGATAATGACAGATATATTTTACAATGTTAGAAAGTACATCATTTTATTTAATTGTGTGAATAAAAGGAATCGCCTCCCCGTCGGGGAATTGAACCCTGGTCTCCCGCGTGACAGGCGGGGATACTGACCACTATACTAACGAGGACTTATTGGCTTCAGTTAAACAGTGCTCACCTCCCTGGGGTTAAGGCATGCCCTCGATCAATTCTCAGTATTGTAATAGGCAGAATTGCTGCTTTTGGTTAGGACAAGTAATCTTTTTTCCTAAATTATTACAATACAGAAATTCCTAGCCAAAAACAATTAGTTTTATGAAGAAATTATTTCATTGAAATAAATATCTATCGATCTGTCTATCTAGCTATCTTTCTATTCATCAATATATATATTTATATATATATATATATATATATATATAATGAGCTCACTTTACCATTTGCAGCTTATAACTATTAGCCACCAGGGGTCACTACTAACTAAAAGCAGTCATTCTACTTGTAAATCGTGCCAATCGAGTGGAACAGCGGCCTAGGATTCACCACTGCTTCATCTCATTTTCTAACAGATTGTAGACGTAAATTGGTTTTGATGGTACGCCTGTGCATGCTGAAATATTCAGAGCATATTCTGAATTTCAGTTAACACATCAGTAAGCATTTTGGCCATCAGTGAATTCAACCTTTTTTCTCAATCGGAATAGGCAAGGATAATGACAGATATATTTTACAATGTTAGAAAGTACATCATTTTATTTAATTGTGTGAATAAAAGGAATCGCCTCCCCGTCGGGGAATTGAACCCTGGTCTCCCGCGTGACAGGCGGGGATACTGACCACTATACTAACGAGGACTTATTGGCTTCAGTTAAACAGTGCTCACCTCCCTGGGGTTAAGGCATGCCCTCGATCAATTCTCAGTATTGTAATAGGCAGAATTGCTGCTTTTGGTTAGGACAAGTAATCTTTTTTCCTAAATTATTACAATACAGAAATTCCTAGCCAAAAACAATTAGTTTTATGAAGAAATTATTTCATTGAAATAAATATCTATCGATCTGTCTATCTAGCTATCTTTCTATTCATCAATATATATATTTATATATATATATATATATATATATATATATAATCAGCTCACTTTACCATTTGCAGCTTATAACTATTAGCCACCAGGGGTCACTACTAACCAAAAGCAGTCATTCTACTTGTAAATCGTGCCAATCGAGTGGAACAGCGGCCTAGGATTCACCACTGCTTCATCTCATTTTCCAACAGATTGTAGACGTAAATTGGTTTTGATGGTACGCCTGTGCATGCTGAAATATTCAGAGCATATTCTGAATTTCAGTTAACACATCAGTAAGCATTTTGGCCATCAGTGACATCAACCTTTTTTCTCAATCGGAATAGGCAAGGATAATGACAGATATATTTTACAATGTTAGAAAGTACATCATTTTATTTAATTGTGTGAATAAAAGGAATCTCCTCCCCGTCGGGGAATTGAACCCCGGTCTCCCGCGTGACAGGCGGGGATACTGACCACTATACTAACGAGGACTTATTGGCTTCAGTTAAACAGTGCTCATCTCCCTGGGGTTAAGGCATGCCCTCGATCAATTCTCAGTATTGTAATAGGCAGAATTGCTGCTTTTGGTTAGGACAAGTAATCTTTTTTCCTAAATTATTACAATACAGAAATTCCTAGCCAAAAACAATTAGTTTTATGAAGAAATTATTTCATTGAAATAAATATCTATCGATCTGTCTATCTAGCTATCTTTCTATTCATCAATCTATATATTTATATAAATATATATATATATAATCAGCTCACTTTACCATTTGCAGCTTATAACTATTAGCCACCAGGGGTCACTACTAACCAAAAGCAGTCATTCTACTTGTAAATCGTGCCAATCGAGTGGAACAGCGGCCTAGGATTCACCACTGCTTCATCTCATTTTCCAACAGATTGTAGACGTAAATTGGTTTTGATGGTACGCCTGTGCATGCTGAAATATTCAGAGCATATTCTGAATTTCAGTTAACACATCAGTAAGCATTTTGGCCATCAGTGAATTCAACCTTTTTTCTCAATCGGAATAGGCAAGGATAATGACAGATATATTTTACAATGTTAGAACGTACATCATTTTATTTAATTGTGTGAATAAAAGGAATCTCCTCCCCGTCGGGGAATTGAACCCCGGTCTCCCGCGTGACAGGCGGGGATACTGACCACTATACTAACGAGGACTTATTGGCTTCAGTTAAACAGTGCTCACCTCCCTGGGGTTAAGGCATGCCCTCGATCAATTCTCAGTATTGTAATAGGCAGAATTGCTGCTTTTGGTTAGGACAAGTAATCTTTTTTCCTAAATTATTACAATACAGAAATTCCTAGCCAAAAACAATTAGTTTTATGAAGAAATTATTTCATTGAAATAAATATCTATCGATCTGTCTATCTAGCTATCTTTCTATTCATCAATATATATATTTATATATATATATATATATATATATATATAATGAGCTCACTTTACCATTTGCAGCTTATAACTATTAGCCACCAGGGGTCACTACTAACCAAAAGCAGTCATTCTACTTGTAAATTGTGCCAATCGAGTGGAACAGCGGCCTAGGATTCACCACTGCTTCATCTCATTTTCTAACAGATTGTAGACGTAAATTGGTTTTGATGGTACGCCTGTGCATGCTGAAATATTCAGAGCATATTCTGAATTTCAGTTAACACATCAGTAAGCATTTTGGCCATCAGTGAATTCAACCTTTTTTCTCAATCGGAATAGGCAAGGATAATGACAGATATATTTTACAATGTTAGAAAGTACATCATTTTATTTAATTGTGTGAATAAAAGGAATCTCCTCCCCGTCGGGGAATTGAACCCCGGTCTCCCGCGTGACAGGCGGGGATACTGACCACTATACTAACGAGGACTTATTGGCTTCAGTTAAACAGTGCTCACCTCCCTGGGGTTAAGGCATGCCCTCAATCAATTCTCAGTATTGTAATAGGCAGAATTGCTGCTTTTGGTTAGGACAAGTAATCTTTTTTCCTAAATTATTACAATACAGAAATTCCTAGCCAAAAACAATTAGTTTTATGAAGAAATTATTTCATTGAAATAAATATCTATCGATCTGTCTATCTAGCTATCTTTCTATTCATCAATATATATATTTATATATATATATATATATATAATGAGCTCACTTTACCATTTGCAGCTTATAACTATTAGCCACCTGGGGTCACTACTAACCAAAAGCAGTCATTCTACTTGTAAATCGTGCCAATCGAGTGGAACAGCGGCCTAGGATTCACCACTGCTTCATCTCATTTTCTAACAGATTGTAGACGTAAATTGGTTTTGATGGTACGCCTGTGCATGCTGAAATATTCAGAGCATATTCTGAATTTCAGTTAACACATCAGTAAGCATTTTGGCCATCAGTGAATTCAACCTTTTTTCTCAATCGGAATAGGCAAGGATAATGACAGATATATTTTACAATGTTAGAAAGTACATCATTTTATTTAATTGTGTGAATAAAAGGAATCGCCTCCCCGTCGGGGAATTGAACCCTGGTCTCCCGCGTGACAGGCGGGGATACTGACCACTATACTAACGAGGACTTATTGGCTTCAGTTAAACAGTGCTCACCTCCCTGGGGTTAAGGCATGCCCTCGATCAATTCTCAGTATTGTAATAGGCAGAATTGCTGCTTTTGGTTAGGACAAGTAATCTTTTTTCCTAAATTATTACAATACAGAAATTCCTAGCCAAAAACAATTAGTTTTATGAAGAAATTATTTCATTGAAATAAATATCTATCGATCTGTCTATCTAGCTATCTTTCTATTCATCAATATATATATTTATATATATATATATATATATAATGAGCTCACTTTACCATTTGCAGCTTATAACTATTAGCCACCAGGGGTCACTACTAACCAAAAGCAGTCATTCTACTTGTAAATCGTGCCAATCGAGTGGAACAGCGGCCTAGGATTCACCACTGCTTCATCTCATTTTCTAACAGATTGTAGACGTAAATTGGTTTTGATGGTACGCCTGTGCATGCTGAAATATTCAGAGCATATTCTGAATTTCAGTTAACACATCAGTAAGCATTTTGGCCATCAGTGAATTCAACCTTTTTTCTCAATCGGAATAGGCAAGGATAATGACAGATATATTTTACAATGTTAGAAAGTACATCATTTTATTTAATTGTGTGAATAAAAGGAATCGCCTCCCCGTCGGGGAATTGAACCCTGGTCTCCCGCGTGACAGGCGGGGATACTGACCACTATACTAACGAGGACTTATTGGCTTCAGTTAAACAGTGCTCACCTCCCTGGGGTTAAGGCATGCCCTCGATCAATTCTCAGTATTGTAATAGGCAGAATTGCTGCTTTTGGTTAGGACAAGTAATCTTTTTTCCTAAATTATTACAATACAGAAATTCCTAGCCAAAAACAATTAGTTTTATGAAGAAATTATTTCATTGAAATAAATATCTATCGATCTGTCTATCTAGCTATCTTTCTATTCATCAATATATATATTTATATATATATATATATATATATATATAATGAGCTCACTTTACCATTTGCAGCTTATAACTATTAGCCACCAGGGGTCACTACTAACTAAAAGCAGTCATTCTACTTGTAAATCGTGCCAATCGAGTGGAACAGCGGCCTAGGATTCACCACTGCTTCATCTCATTTTCTAACAGATTGTAGACGTAAATTGGTTTTGATGGTACGCCTGTGCATGCTGAAATATTCAGAGCATATTCTGAATTTCAGTTAACACATCAGTAAGCATTTTGGCCATCAGTGAATTCAACCTTTTTTCTCAATCGGAATAGGCAAGGATAATGACAGATATATTTTACAATGTTAGAAAGTACATCATTTTATTTAATTGTGTGAATAAAAGGAATCGCCTCCCCGTCGGGGAATTGAACCCTGGTCTCCCGCGTGACAGGCGGGGATACTGACCACTATACTAACGAGGACTTATTGGCTTCAGTTAAACAGTGCTCACCTCCCTGGGGTTAAGGCATGCCCTCGATCAATTCTCAGTATTGTAATAGGCAGAATTGCTGCTTTTGGTTAGGACAAGTAATCTTTTTTCCTAAATTATTACAATACAGAAATTCCTAGCCAAAAACAATTAGTTTTATGAAGAAATTATTTCATTGAAATAAATATCTATCGATCTGTCTATCTAGCTATCTTTCTATTCATCAATATATATATTTATATATATATATATATATATATATATATATAATCAGCTCACTTTACCATTTGCAGCTTATAACTATTAGCCACCAGGGGTCACTACTAACCAAAAGCAGTCATTCTACTTGTAAATCGTGCCAATCGAGTGGAACAGCGGCCTAGGATTCACCACTGCTTCATCTCATTTTCCAACAGATTGTAGACGTAAATTGGTTTTGATGGTACGCCTGTGCATGCTGAAATATTCAGAGCATATTCTGAATTTCAGTTAACACATCAGTAAGCATTTTGGCCATCAGTGACATCAACCTTTTTTCTCAATCGGAATAGGCAAGGATAATGACAGATATATTTTACAATGTTAGAAAGTACATCATTTTATTTAATTGTGTGAATAAAAGGAATCTCCTCCCCGTCGGGGAATTGAACCCCGGTCTCCCGCGTGACAGGCGGGGATACTGACCACTATACTAACGAGGACTTATTGGCTTCAGTTAAACAGTGCTCATCTCCCTGGGGTTAAGGCATGCCCTCGATCAATTCTCAGTATTGTAATAGGCAGAATTGCTGCTTTTGGTTAGGACAAGTAATCTTTTTTCCTAAATTATTACAATACAGAAATTCCTAGCCAAAAACAATTAGTTTTATGAAGAAATTATTTCATTGAAATAAATATCTATCGATCTGTCTATCTAGCTATCTTTCTATTCATCAATCTATATATTTATATAAATATATATATATATAATCAGCTCACTTTACCATTTGCAGCTTATAACTATTAGCCACCAGGGGTCACTACTAACCAAAAGCAGTCATTCTACTTGTAAATCGTGCCAATCGAGTGGAACAGCGGCCTAGGATTCACCACTGCTTCATCTCATTTTCCAACAGATTGTAGACGTAAATTGGTTTTGATGGTACGCCTGTGCATGCTGAAATATTCAGAGCATATTCTGAATTTCAGTTAACACATCAGTAAGCATTTTGGCCATCAGTGAATTCAACCTTTTTTCTCAATCGGAATAGGCAAGGATAATGACAGATATATTTTACAATGTTAGAACGTACATCATTTTATTTAATTGTGTGAATAAAAGGAATCTCCTCCCCGTCGGGGAATTGAACCCCGGTCTCCCGCGTGACAGGCGGGGATACTGACCACTATACTAACGAGGACTTATTGGCTTCAGTTAAACAGTGCTCACCTCCCTGGGGTTAAGGCATGCCCTCGATCAATTCTCAGTATTGTAATAGGCAGAATTGCTGCTTTTGGTTAGGACAAGTAATCTTTTTTCCTAAATTATTACAATACAGAAATTCCTAGCCAAAAACAATTAGTTTTATGAAGAAATTATTTCATTGAAATAAATATCTATCGATCTGTCTATCTAGCTATCTTTCTATTCATCAATATATATATTTATATATATATATATATATATAATCAGCTCACTTTACCATTTGCAGCTTATAACTATTAGCCACCAGGGGTCACTACTAACCAAAAGCAGTCATTCTACTTGTAAATCGTGCCAATCGAGTGGAACAGCGGCCTAGGATTCACCACTGCTTCATCTCATTTTCCAACAGATTGTAGACGTAAATTGGTTTTGATGGTACGCCTGTGCATGCTGAAATATTCAGAGCATATTCTGAATTTCAGTTAACACATCAGTAAGCATTTTGGCCATCAGTGACATCAACCTTTTTTCTCAATCGGAATAGGCAAGGATAATGACAGATATATTTTACAATGTTAGAAAGTACATCATTTTATTTAATTGTGTGAATAAAAGGAATCGCCTCCCCGTCGGGGAATTGAACCCTGGTCTCCCGCGTGACAGGCGGGGATACTGACCACTATACTAACGAGGACTTATTGGCTTCAGTTAAACAGTGCTCACCTCCCTGGGGTTAAGGCATGCCCTCGATCAATTCTCAGTATTGTAATAGGCAGAATTGCTGCTTTTGGTTAGGACAAGTAATCTTTTTTCCTAAATTATTACAATACAGAAATTCCTAGCCAAAAACAATTAGTTTTATGAAGAAATTATTTCATTGAAATAAATATCTATCGATCTGTCTATCTAGCTATCTTTCTATTCATCAAAATATATATTTATATATATATATATATATATAATCAGCTCACTTTACCATTTGCAGCTTATAACTATTAGCCACCAGGGGTCACTACTAACCAAAAGCAGTCATTCTACTTGTAAATCGTGCCAATCGAGTGGAACAGCGGCCTAGGATTCACCACTGCTTCATCTCATTTTCCAACAGATTGTAGACATAAATTGGTTTTGATGGTACGCCTGTGCATGCTGAAATATTCAGAGCATATTCTGAATTTCAGTTAACACATCAGTAAGCATTTTGGCCATCAGTGAATTCAACCTTTTTTCTCAATCGGAATAGGCAAGGATAATGACAGATATATTTTACAATGTTAGAACGTACATCATTTTATTTAATTGTGTGAATAAAAGGAATCTCCTCCCCGTCGGGGAATTGAACCCCGGTCTCCCGCGTGACAGGCGGGGATACTGACCACTATACTAACGAGGACTTATTGGCTTCAGTTAAACAGTGCTCATCTCCCTGGGGTTAAGGCATGCCCTCGATCAATTCTCAGTATTGTAATAGGCAGAATTGCTGCTTTTGGTTAGGACAAGTAATCTTTTTTCCTAAATTATTACAATACAGAAATTCCTAGCCAAAAACAATTAGTTTTATGAAGAAATTATTTCATTGAAATAAATATCTATCGATCTGTCTATCTAGCTATCTTTCTATTCATCAATATATATATTTATATATATATATATATATATATATAATGAGCTCACTTTACCATTTGCAGCTTATAACTATTAGCCACCAGGGGTCACTACTAACCAAAAGCAGTCATTCTACTTGTAAATTGTGCCAATCGAGTGGAACAGCGGCCTAGGATTCACCACTGCTTCATCTCATTTTCTAACAGATTGTAGACGTAAATTGGTTTTGATGGTACGCCTGTGCATGCTGAAATATTCAGAGCATATTCTGAATTTCAGTTAACACATCAGTAAGCATTTTGGCCATCAGTGAATTCAACCTTTTTTCTCAATCGGAATAGGCAAGGATAATGACAGATATATTTTACAATGTTAGAAAGTACATCATTTTATTTAATTGTGTGAATAAAAGGAATCTCCTCCCCGTCGGGGAATTGAACCCCGGTCTCCCGCGTGACAGGCGGGGATACTGACCACTATACTAACGAGGACTTATTGGCTTCAGTTAAACAGTGCTCACCTCCCTGGGGTTAAGGCATGCCCTCAATCAATTCTCAGTATTGTAATAGGCAGAATTGCTGCTTTTGGTTAGGACAAGTAATCTTTTTTCCTAAATTATTACAATACAGAAATTCCTAGCCAAAAACAATTAGTTTTATGAAGAAATTATTTCATTGAAATAAATATCTATCGATCTGTCTATCTAGCTATCTTTCTAGTCATCAATATATATATTTATATATATATATATATATATAATGAGCTCACTTTACCATTTGCAGCTTATAACTATTAGCCACCTGGGGTCACTACTAACCAAAAGCAGTCATTCTACTTGTAAATCGTGCCAATCGAGTGGAACAGCGGCCTAGGATTCACCACTGCTTCATCTCATTTTCTAACAGATTGTAGACGTAAATTGGTTTTGATGGTACGCCTGTGCATGCTGAAATATTCAGAGCATATTCTGAATTTCAGTTAACACATCAGTAAGCATTTTGGCCATCAGTGAATTCAACCTTTTTTCTCAATCGGAATAGGCAAGGATAATGACAGATATATTTTACAATGTTAGAAAGTACATCATTTTATTTAATTGTGTGAATAAAAGGAATCGCCTCCCCGTCGGGGAATTGAACCCTGGTCTCCCGCGTGACAGGCGGGGATACTGACCACTATACTAACGAGGACTTATTGGCTTCAGTTAAACAGTGCTCACCTCCCTGGGGTTAAGGCATGCCCTCGATCAATTCTCAGTATTGTAATAGGCAGAATTGCTGCTTTTGGTTAGGACAAGTAATCTTTTTTCCTAAATTATTACAATACAGAAATTCCTAGCCAAAAACAATTAGTTTTATGAAGAAATTATTTCATTGAAATAAATATCTATCGATCTGTCTATCTAGCTATCTTTCTATTCATCAATATATATATTTATATATATATATATATATATAATGAGCTCACTTTACCATTTGCAGCTTATAACTATTAGCCACCAGGGGTCACTACTAACCAAAAGCAGTCATTCTACTTGTAAATCGTGCCAATCGAGTGGAACAGCGGCCTAGGATTCACCACTGCTTCATCTCATTTTCTAACAGATTGTAGACGTAAATTGGTTTTGATGGTACGCCTGTGCATGCTGAAATATTCAGAGCATATTCTGAATTTCAGTTAACACATCAGTAAGCATTTTGGCCATCAGTGAATTCAACCTTTTTTCTCAATCGGAATAGGCAAGGATAATGACAGATATATTTTACAATGTTAGAAAGTACATCATTTTATTTAATTGTGTGAATAAAAGGAATCGCCTCCCCGTCGGGGAATTGAACCCTGGTCTCCCGCGTGACAGGCGGGGATACTGACCACTATACTAACGAGGACTTATTGGCTTCAGTTAAACAGTGCTCACCTCCCTGGGGTTAAGGCATGCCCTCGATCAATTCTCAGTATTGTAATAGGCAGAATTGCTGCTTTTGGTTAGGACAAGTAATCTTTTTTCCTAAATTATTACAATACAGAAATTCCTAGCCAAAAACAATTAGTTTTATGAAGAAATTATTTCATTGAAATAAATATCTATCGATCTGTCTATCTAGCTATCTTTCTATTCATCAATATATATATTTATATATATATATATATATATATATATATATATATAATGAGCTCACTTTACCATTTGCAGCTTATAACTATTAGCCACCAGGGGTCACTACTAACTAAAAGCAGTCATTCTACTTGTAAATCGTGCCAATCGAGTGGAACAGCGGCCTAGGATTCACCACTGCTTCATCTCATTTTCTAACAGATTGTAGACGTAAATTGGTTTTGATGGTACGCCTGTGCATGCTGAAATATTCAGAGCATATTCTGAATTTCAGTTAACACATCAGTAAGCATTTTGGCCATCAGTGAATTCAACCTTTTTTCTCAATCGGAATAGGCAAGGATAATGACAGATATATTTTACAATGTTAGAAAGTACATCATTTTATTTAATTGTGTGAATAAAAGGAATCGCCTCCCCGTCGGGGAATTGAACCCTGGTCTCCCGCGTGACAGGCGGGGATACTGACCACTATACTAACGAGGACTTATTGGCTTCAGTTAAACAGTGCTCACCTCCCTGGGGTTAAGGCATGCCCTCGATCAATTCTCAGTATTGTAATAGGCAGAATTGCTGCTTTTGGTTAGGACAAGTAATCTTTTTTCCTAAATTATTACAATACAGAAATTCCTAGCCAAAAACAATTAGTTTTATGAAGAAATTATTTCATTGAAATAAATATCTATCGATCTGTCTATCTAGCTATCTTTCTATTCATCAATATATATATTTATATATATATATATATAATCAGCTCACTTTACCATTTGCAGCTTATAACTATTAGCCACCAGGGGTCACTACTAACCAAAAGCAGTCATTCTACTTGTAAATCGTGCCAATCGAGTGGAACAGCGGCCTAGGATTCACCACTGCTTCATCTCATTTTCCAACAGATTGTAGACGTAAATTGGTTTTGATGGTACGCCTGTGCATGCTGAAATATTCAGAGCATATTCTGAATTTCAGTTAACACATCAGTAAGCATTTTGGCCATCAGTGACATCAACCTTTTTTCTCAATCGGAATAGGCAAGGATAATGACAGATATATTTTACAATGTTAGAAAGTACATCATTTTATTTAATTGTGTGAATAAAAGGAATCTCCTCCCCGTCGGGGAATTGAACCCCGGTCTCCCGCGTGACAGGCGGGGATACTGACCACTATACTAACGAGGACTTATTGGCTTCAGTTAAACAGTGCTCATCTCCCTGGGGTTAAGGCATGCCCTCGATCAATTCTCAGTATTGTAATAGGCAGAATTGCTGCTTTTGGTTAGGACAAGTAATCTTTTTTCCTAAATTATTACAATACAGAAATTCCTAGCCAAAAACAATTAGTTTTATGAAGAAATTATTTCATTGAAATAAATATTTATCGATCTGTCTATCTAGCTATCTTTCTATTCATCAATCTATATATTTATATAAATATATATATATATAATCAGCTCACTTTACCATTTGCAGCTTATAACTATTAGCCACCAGGGGTCACTACTAACCAAAAGCAGTCATTCTACTTGTAAATCGTGCCAATCGAGTGGAACAGCGGCCTAGGATTCACCACTGCTTCATCTCATTTTCCAACAGATTGTAGACGTAAATTGGTTTTGATGGTACGCCTGTGCATGCTGAAATATTCAGAGCATATTCTGAATTTCAGTTAACACATCAGTAAGCATTTTGGCCATCAGTGAATTCAACCTTTTTTCTCAATCGGAATAGGCAAGGATAATGACAGATATATTTTACAATGTTAGAACGTACATCATTTTATTTAATTGTGTGAATAAAAGGAATCTCCTCCCCGTCGGGGAATTGAACCCCGGTCTCCCGCGTGACAGGCGGGGATACTGACCACTATACTAACGAGGACTTATTGGCTTCAGTTAAACAGTGCTCACCTCCCTGGGGTTAAGGCATGCCCTCGATCAATTCTCAGTATTGTAATAGGCAGAATTGCTGCTTTTGGTTAGGACAAGTAATCTTTTTTCCTAAATTATTACAATACAGAAATTCCTAGCCAAAAACAATTAGTTTTATGAAGAAATTATTTCATTGAAATAAATATCTATCGATCTGTCTATCTAGCTATCTTTCTATTCATCAATATATATATTTATATATATATATATATATATATATATATAATGAGCTCACTTTACCATTTGCAGCTTATAACTATTAGCCACCAGGGGTCACTACTAACTAAAAGCAGTCATTCTACTTGTAAATCGTGCCAATCGAGTGGAACAGCGGCCTAGGATTCACCACTGCTTCATCTCATTTTCTAACAGATTGTAGACGTAAATTGGTTTTGATGGTACGCCTGTGCATGCTGAAATATTCAGAGCATATTCTGAATTTCAGTTAACACATCAGTAAGCATTTTGGCCATCAGTGAATTCAACCTTTTTTCTCAATCGGAATAGGCAAGGATAATGACAGATATATTTTACAATGTTAGAAAGTACATCATTTTATTTAATTGTGTGAATAAAAGGAATCGCCTCCCCGTCGGGGAATTGAACCCTGGTCTCCCGCGTGACAGGCGGGGATACTGACCACTATACTAACGAGGACTTATTGGCTTCAGTTAAACAGTGCTCACCTCCCTGGGGTTAAGGCATGCCCTCGATCAATTCTCAGTATTGTAATAGGCAGAATTGCTGCTTTTGGTTAGGACAAGTAATCTTTTTTCCTAAATTATTACAATACAGAAATTCCTAGCCAAAAACAATTAGTTTTATGAAGAAATTATTTCATTGAAATAAATATCTATCGATCTGTCTATCTAGCTATCTTTCTATTCATCAATATATATATTTATATATATATATATATATATATATATAATCAGCTCACTTTACCATTTGCAGCTTATAACTATTAGCCACCAGGGGTCACTACTAACCAAAAGCAGTCATTCTACTTGTAAATCGTGCCAATCGAGTGGAACAGCGGCCTAGGATTCACCACTGCTTCATCTCATTTTCCAACAGATTGTAGACGTAAATTGGTTTTGATGGTACGCCTGTGCATGCTGAAATATTCAGAGCATATTCTGAATTTCAGTTAACACATCAGTAAGCATTTTGGCCATCAGTGACATCAACCTTTTTTCTCAATCGGAATAGGCAAGGATAATGACAGATATATTTTACAATGTTAGAAAGTACATCATTTTATTTAATTGTGTGAATAAAAGGAATCTCCTCCCCGTCGGGGAATTGAACCCCGGTCTCCCGCGTGACAGGCGGGGATACTGACCACTATACTAACGAGGACTTATTGGCTTCAGTTAAACAGTGCTCATCTCCCTGGGGTTAAGGCATGCCCTCGATCAATTCTCAGTATTGTAATAGGCAGAATTGCTGCTTTTGGTTAGGACAAGTAATCTTTTTTCCTAAATTATTACAATACAGAAATTCCTAGCCAAAAACAATTAGTTTTATGAAGAAATTATTTCATTGAAATAAATATCTATCGATCTGTCTATCTAGCTATCTTTCTATTCATCAATCTATATATTTATATAAATATATATATATATAATCAGCTCACTTTACCATTTGCAGCTTATAACTATTAGCCACCAGGGGTCACTACTAACCAAAAGCAGTCATTCTACTTGTAAATCGTGCCAATCGAGTGGAACAGCGGCCTAGGATTCACCACTGCTTCATCTCATTTTCCAACAGATTGTAGACGTAAATTGGTTTTGATGGTACGCCTGTGCATGCTGAAATATTCAGAGCATATTCTGAATTTCAGTTAACACATCAGTAAGCATTTTGGCCATCAGTGAATTCAACCTTTTTTCTCAATCGGAATAGGCAAGGATAATGACAGATATATTTTACAATGTTAGAACGTACATCATTTTATTTAATTGTGTGAATAAAAGGAATCTCCTCCCCGTCGGGGAATTGAACCCCGGTCTCCCGCGTGACAGGCGGGGATACTGACCACTATACTAACGAGGACTTATTGGCTTCAGTTAAACAGTGCTCACCTCCCTGGGGTTAAGGCATGCCCTCGATCAATTCTCAGTATTGTAATAGGCAGAATTGCTGCTTTTGGTTAGGACAAGTAATCTTTTTTCCTAAATTATTACAATACAGAAATTCCTAGCCAAAAACAATTAGTTTTATGAAGAAATTATTTCATTGAAATAAATATCTATCGATCTGTCTATCTAGCTATCTTTCTATTCATCAATATATATATTTATATATATATATATATATATAATCAGCTCACTTTACCATTTGCAGCTTATAACTATTAGCCACCAGGGGTCACTACTAACCAAAAGCAGTCATTCTACTTGTAAATCGTGCCAATCGAGTGGAACAGCGGCCTAGGATTCACCACTGCTTCATCTCATTTTCCAACAGATTGTAGACGTAAATTGGTTTTGATGGTACGCCTGTGCATGCTGAAATATTCAGAGCATATTCTGAATTTCAGTTAACACATCAGTAAGCATTTTGGCCATCAGTGACATCAACCTTTTTTCTCAATCGGAATAGGCAAGGATAATGACAGATATATTTTACAATGTTAGAAAGTACATCATTTTATTTAATTGTGTGAATAAAAGGAATCGCCTCCCCGTCGGGGAATTGAACCCTGGTCTCCCGCGTGACAGGCGGGGATACTGACCACTATACTAACGAGGACTTATTGGCTTCAGTTAAACAGTGCTCACCTCCCTGGGGTTAAGGCATGCCCTCGATCAATTCTCAGTATTGTAATAGGCAGAATTGCTGCTTTTGGTTAGGACAAGTAATCTTTTTTCCTAAATTATTACAATACAGAAATTCCTAGCCAAAAACAATTAGTTTTATGAAGAAATTATTTCATTGAAATAAATATCTATCGATCTGTCTATCTAGCTATCTTTCTATTCATCAAAATATATATTTATATATATATATATATATATAATCAGCTCACTTTACCATTTGCAGCTTATAACTATTAGCCACCAGGGGTCACTACTAACCAAAAGCAGTCATTCTACTTGTAAATCGTGCCAATCGAGTGGAACAGCGGCCTAGGATTCACCACTGCTTCATCTCATTTTCCAACAGATTGTAGACATAAATTGGTTTTGATGGTACGCCTGTGCATGCTGAAATATTCAGAGCATATTCTGAATTTCAGTTAACACATCAGTAAGCATTTTGGCCATCAGTGAATTCAACCTTTTTTCTCAATCGGAATAGGCAAGGATAATGACAGATATATTTTACAATGTTAGAACGTACATCATTTTATTTAATTGTGTGAATAAAAGGAATCTCCTCCCCGTCGGGGAATTGAACCCCGGTCTCCCGCGTGACAGGCGGGGATACTGACCACTATACTAACGAGGACTTATTGGCTTCAGTTAAACAGTGCTCATCTCCCTGGGGTTAAGGCATGCCCTCGATCAATTCTCAGTATTGTAATAGGCAGAATTGCTGCTTTTGGTTAGGACAAGTAATCTTTTTTCCTAAATTATTACAATACAGAAATTCCTAGCCAAAAACAATTAGTTTTATGAAGAAATTATTTCATTGAAATAAATATCTATCGATCTGTCTATCTAGCTATCTTTCTATTCATCAATATATATATTTATATATATATATATATATATATATAATGAGCTCACTTTACCATTTGCAGCTTATAACTATTAGCCACCAGGGGTCACTACTAACCAAAAGCAGTCATTCTACTTGTAAATTGTGCCAATCGAGTGGAACAGCGGCCTAGGATTCACCACTGCTTCATCTCATTTTCTAACAGATTGTAGACGTAAATTGGTTTTGATGGTACGCCTGTGCATGCTGAAATATTCAGAGCATATTCTGAATTTCAGTTAACACATCAGTAAGCATTTTGGCCATCAGTGAATTCAACCTTTTTTCTCAATCGGAATAGGCAAGGATAATGACAGATATATTTTACAATGTTAGAAAGTACATCATTTTATTTAATTGTGTGAATAAAAGGAATCTCCTCCCCGTCGGGGAATTGAACCCCGGTCTCCCGCGTGACAGGCGGGGATACTGACCACTATACTAACGAGGACTTATTGGCTTCAGTTAAACAGTGCTCACCTCCCTGGGGTTAAGGCATGCCCTCAATCAATTCTCAGTATTGTAATAGGCAGAATTGCTGCTTTTGGTTAGGACAAGTAATCTTTTTTCCTAAATTATTACAATACAGAAATTCCTAGCCAAAAACAATTAGTTTTATGAAGAAATTATTTCATTGAAATAAATATCTATCGATCTGTCTATCTAGCTATCTTTCTATTCATCAATATATATATTTATATATATATATATATATATAATGAGCTCACTTTACCATTTGCAGCTTATAACTATTAGCCACCTGGGGTCACTACTAACCAAAAGCAGTCATTCTACTTGTAAATCGTGCCAATCGAGTGGAACAGCGGCCTAGGATTCACCACTGCTTCATCTCATTTTCTAACAGATTGTAGACGTAAATTGGTTTTGATGGTACGCCTGTGCATGCTGAAATATTCAGAGCATATTCTGAATTTCAGTTAACACATCAGTAAGCATTTTGGCCATCAGTGAATTCAACCTTTTTTCTCAATCGGAATAGGCAAGGATAATGACAGATATATTTTACAATGTTAGAAAGTACATCATTTTATTTAATTGTGTGAATAAAAGGAATCGCCTCCCCGTCGGGGAATTGAACCCTGGTCTCCCGCGTGACAGGCGGGGATACTGACCACTATACTAACGAGGACTTATTGGCTTCAGTTAAACAGTGCTCACCTCCCTGGGGTTAAGGCATGCCCTCGATCAATTCTCAGTATTGTAATAGGCAGAATTGCTGCTTTTGGTTAGGACAAGTAATCTTTTTTCCTAAATTATTACAATACAGAAATTCCTAGCCAAAAACAATTAGTTTTATGAAGAAATTATTTCATTGAAATAAATATCTATCGATCTGTCTATCTAGCTATCTTTCTATTCATCAATATATATATTTATATATATATATATATATATAATGAGCTCACTTTACCATTTGCAGCTTATAACTATTAGCCACCAGGGGTCACTACTAACCAAAAGCAGTCATTCTACTTGTAAATCGTGCCAATCGAGTGGAACAGCGGCCTAGGATTCACCACTGCTTCATCTCATTTTCTAACAGATTGTAGACGTAAATTGGTTTTGATGGTACGCCTGTGCATGCTGAAATATTCAGAGCATATTCTGAATTTCAGTTAACACATCAGTAAGCATTTTGGCCATCAGTGAATTCAACCTTTTTTCTCAATCGGAATAGGCAAGGATAATGACAGATATATTTTACAATGTTAGAAAGTACATCATTTTATTTAATTGTGTGAATAAAAGGAATCGCCTCCCCGTCGGGGAATTGAACCCTGGTCTCCCGCGTGACAGGCGGGGATACTGACCACTATACTAACGAGGACTTATTGGCTTCAGTTAAACAGTGCTCACCTCCCTGGGGTTAAGGCATGCCCTCGATCAATTCTCAGTATTGTAATAGGCAGAATTGCTGCTTTTGGTTAGGACAAGTAATCTTTTTTCCTAAATTATTACAATACAGAAATTCCTAGCCAAAAACAATTAGTTTTATGAAGAAATTATTTCATTGAAATAAATATCTATCGATCTGTCTATCTAGCTATCTTTCTATTCATCAATATATATATTTATATATATATATATATATATATATATATATATATATATAATGAGCTCACTTTACCATTTGCAGCTTATAACTATTAGCCACCAGGGGTCACTACTAACTAAAAGCAGTCATTCTACTTGTAAATCGTGCCAATCGAGTGGAACAGCGGCCTAGGATTCACCACTGCTTCATCTCATTTTCTAACAGATTGTAGACGTAAATTGGTTTTGATGGTACGCCTGTGCATGCTGAAATATTCAGAGCATATTCTGAATTTCAGTTAACACATCAGTAAGCATTTTGGCCATCAGTGAATTCAACCTTTTTTCTCAATCGGAATAGGCAAGGATAATGACAGATATATTTTACAATGTTAGAAAGTACATCATTTTATTTAATTGTGTGAATAAAAGGAATCGCCTCCCCGTCGGGGAATTGAACCCTGGTCTCCCGCGTGACAGGCGGGGATACTGACCACTATACTAACGAGGACTTATTGGCTTCAGTTAAACAGTGCTCACCTCCCTGGGGTTAAGGCATGCCCTCGATCAATTCTCAGTATTGTAATAGGCAGAATTGCTGCTTTTGGTTAGGACAAGTAATCTTTTTTCCTAAATTATTACAATACAGAAATTCCTAGCCAAAAACAATTAGTTTTATGAAGAAATTATTTCATTGAAATAAATATCTATCGATCTGTCTATCTAGCTATCTTTCTATTCATCAATATATATATTTATATATATATATATATAATCAGCTCACTTTACCATTTGCAGCTTATAACTATTAGCCACCAGGGGTCACTACTAACCAAAAGCAGTCATTCTACTTGTAAATCGTGCCAATCGAGTGGAACAGCGGCCTAGGATTCACCACTGCTTCATCTCATTTTCCAACAGATTGTAGACGTAAATTGGTTTTGATGGTACGCCTGTGCATGCTGAAATATTCAGAGCATATTCTGAATTTCAGTTAACACATCAGTAAGCATTTTGGCCATCAGTGACATCAACCTTTTTTCTCAATCGGAATAGGCAAGGATAATGACAGATATATTTTACAATGTTAGAAAGTACATCATTTTATTTAATTGTGTGAATAAAAGGAATCTCCTCCCCGTCGGGGAATTGAACCCCGGTCTCCCGCGTGACAGGCGGGGATACTGACCACTATACTAACGAGGACTTATTGGCTTCAGTTAAACAGTGCTCATCTCCCTGGGGTTAAGGCATGCCCTCGATCAATTCTCAGTATTGTAATAGGCAGAATTGCTGCTTTTGGTTAGGACAAGTAATCTTTTTTCCTAAATTATTACAATACAGAAATTCCTAGCCAAAAACAATTAGTTTTATGAAGAAATTATTTCATTGAAATAAATATTTATCGATCTGTCTATCTAGCTATCTTTCTATTCATCAATCTATATATTTATATAAATATATATATATATAATCAGCTCACTTTACCATTTGCAGCTTATAACTATTAGCCACCAGGGGTCACTACTAACCAAAAGCAGTCATTCTACTTGTAAATCGTGCCAATCGAGTGGAACAGCGGCCTAGGATTCACCACTGCTTCATCTCATTTTCCAACAGATTGTAGACGTAAATTGGTTTTGATGGTACGCCTGTGCATGCTGAAATATTCAGAGCATATTCTGAATTTCAGTTAACACATCAGTAAGCATTTTGGCCATCAGTGAATTCAACCTTTTTTCTCAATCGGAATAGGCAAGGATAATGACAGATATATTTTACAATGTTAGAACGTACATCATTTTATTTAATTGTGTGAATAAAAGTAATCTCCTCCCCGTCGGGGAATTGAACCCCGGTCTCCCGCGTGACAGGCGGGGATACTGACCACTATACTAACGAGGACTTATTGGCTTCAGTTAAACAGTGCTCACCTCCCTGGGGTTAAGGCATGCCCTCGATCAATTCTCAGTATTGTAATAGGCAGAATTGCTGCTTTTGGTTAGGACAAGTAATCTTTTTTCCTAAATTATTACAATACAGAAATTCCTAGCCAAAAACAATTAGTTTTATGAAGAAATTATTTCATTGAAATAAATATCTATCGATCTGTCTATCTAGCTATCTTTCTATTCATCAATATATATATTTATATATATATATATATATATAATGAGCTCACTTTACCATTTGCAGCTTATAACTATTAGCCACCTGGGGTCACTACTAACCAAAAGCAGTCATTCTACTTGTAAATCGTGCCAATCGAGTGGAACAGCGGCCTAGGATTCACCACTGCTTCATCTCATTTTCTAACAGATTGTAGACGTAAATTGGTTTTGATGGTACGCCTGTGCATGCTGAAATATTCAGAGCATATTCTGAATTTCAGTTAACACATCAGTAAGCATTTTGGCCATCAGTGAATTCAACCTTTTTTCTCAATCGGAATAGGCAAGGATAATGACAGATATATTTTACAATGTTAGAAAGTACATCATTTTATTTAATTGTGTGAATAAAAGGAATCGCCTCCCCGTCGGGGAATTGAACCCTGGTCTCCCGCGTGACAGGCGGGGATACTGACCACTATACTAACGAGGACTTATTGGCTTCAGTTAAACAGTGCTCACCTCCCTGGGGTTAAGGCATGCCCTCGATCAATTCTCAGTATTGTAATAGGCAGAATTGCTGCTTTTGGTTAGGACAAGTAATCTTTTTTCCTAAATTATTACAATACAGAAATTCCTAGCCAAAAACAATTAGTTTTATGAAGAAATTATTTCATTGAAATAAATATCTATCGATCTGTCTATCTAGCTATCTTTCTATTCATCAATATATATATTTATATATATATATATATATATAATGAGCTCACTTTACCATTTGCAGCTTATAACTATTAGCCACCAGGGGTCACTACTAACCAAAAGCAGTCATTCTACTTGTAAATCGTGCCAATCGAGTGGAACAGCGGCCTAGGATTCACCACTGCTTCATCTCATTTTCTAACAGATTGTAGACGTAAATTGGTTTTGATGGTACGCCTGTGCATGCTGAAATATTCAGAGCATATTCTGAATTTCAGTTAACACATCAGTAAGCATTTTGGCCATCAGTGAATTCAACCTTTTTTCTCAATCGGAATAGGCAAGGATAATGACAGATATATTTTACAATGTTAGAAAGTACATCATTTTATTTAATTGTGTGAATAAAAGGAATCGCCTCCCCGTCGGGGAATTGAACCCTGGTCTCCCGCGTGACAGGCGGGGATACTGACCACTATACTAACGAGGACTTATTGGCTTCAGTTAAACAGTGCTCACCTCCCTGGGGTTAAGGCATGCCCTCGATCAATTCTCAGTATTGTAATAGGCAGAATTGCTGCTTTTGGTTAGGACAAGTAATCTTTTTTCCTAAATTATTACAATACAGAAATTCCTAGCCAAAAACAATTAGTTTTATGAAGAAATTATTTCATTGAAATAAATATCTATCGATCTGTCTATCTAGCTATCTTTCTATTCATCAATATATATATTTATATATATATATATATATATATATATATATATATATATAATGAGCTCACTTTACCATTTGCAGCTTATAACTATTAGCCACCAGGGGTCACTACTAACTAAAAGCAGTCATTCTACTTGTAAATCGTGCCAATCGAGTGGAACAGCGGCCTAGGATTCACCACTGCTTCATCTCATTTTCTAACAGATTGTAGACGTAAATTGGTTTTGATGGTACGCCTGTGCATGCTGAAATATTCAGAGCATATTCTGAATTTCAGTTAACACATCAGTAAGCATTTTGGCCATCAGTGAATTCAACCTTTTTTCTCAATCGGAATAGGCAAGGATAATGACAGATATATTTTACAATGTTAGAAAGTACATCATTTTATTTAATTGTGTGAATAAAAGGAATCGCCTCCCCGTCGGGGAATTGAACCCTGGTCTCCCGCGTGACAGGCGGGGATACTGACCACTATACTAACGAGGACTTATTGGCTTCAGTTAAACAGTGCTCACCTCCCTGGGGTTAAGGCATGCCCTCGATCAATTCTCAGTATTGTAATAGGCAGAATTGCTGCTTTTGGTTAGGACAAGTAATCTTTTTTCCTAAATTATTACAATACAGAAATTCCTAGCCAAAAACAATTAGTTTTATGAAGAAATTATTTCATTGAAATAAATATCTATCGATCTGTCTATCTAGCTATCTTTCTATTCATCAATATATATATTTATATATATATATATATAATCAGCTCACTTTACCATTTGCAGCTTATAACTATTAGCCACCAGGGGTCACTACTAACCAAAAGCAGTCATTCTACTTGTAAATCGTGCCAATCGAGTGGAACAGCGGCCTAGGATTCACCACTGCTTCATCTCATTTTCCAACAGATTGTAGACGTAAATTGGTTTTGATGGTACGCCTGTGCATGCTGAAATATTCAGAGCATATTCTGAATTTCAGTTAACACATCAGTAAGCATTTTGGCCATCAGTGACATCAACCTTTTTTCTCAATCGGAATAGGCAAGGATAATGACAGATATATTTTACAATGTTAGAAAGTACATCATTTTATTTAATTGTGTGAATAAAAGGAATCTCCTCCCCGTCGGGGAATTGAACCCCGGTCTCCCGCGTGACAGGCGGGGATACTGACCACTATACTAACGAGGACTTATTGGCTTCAGTTAAACAGTGCTCATCTCCCTGGGGTTAAGGCATGCCCTCGATCAATTCTCAGTATTGTAATAGGCAGAATTGCTGCTTTTGGTTAGGACAAGTAATCTTTTTTCCTAAATTATTACAATACAGAAATTCCTAGCCAAAAACAATTAGTTTTATGAAGAAATTATTTCATTGAAATAAATATTTATCGATCTGTCTATCTAGCTATCTTTCTATTCATCAATCTATATATTTATATAAATATATATATATATAATCAGCTCACTTTACCATTTGCAGCTTATACCTATTAGCCACCAGGGGTCACTACTAACCAAAAGCAGTCATTCTACTTGTAAATCGTGCCAATCGAGTGGAACAGCGGCCTAGGATTCACCACTGCTTCATCTCATTTTCCAACAGATTGTAGACGTAAATTGGTTTTGATGGTACGCCTGTGCATGCTGAAATATTCAGAGCATATTCTGAATTTCAGTTAACACATCAGTAAGCATTTTGGCCATCAGTGAATTCAACCTTTTTTCTCAATCGGAATAGGCAAGGATAATGACAGATATATTTTACAATGTTAGAACGTACATCATTTTATTTAATTGTGTGAATAAAAGGAATCTCCTCCCCGTCGGGGAATTGAACCCCGGTCTCCCGCGTGACAGGCGGGGATACTGACCACTATACTAACGAGGACTTATTGGCTTCAGTTAAACAGTGCTCACCTCCCTGGGGTTAAGGCATGCCCTCGATCAATTCTCAGTATTGTAATAGGCAGAATTGCTGCTTTTGGTTAGGACAAGTAATCTTTTTTCCTAAATTATTACAATACAGAAATTCCTAGCCAAAAACAATTAGTTTTATGAAGAAATTATTTCATTGAAATAAATATCTATCGATCTGTCTATCTAGCTATCTTTCTATTCATCAATATATATATTTATATATATATATATATATATAATCAGCTCACTTTACCATTTGCAGCTTATAACTATTAGCCACCAGGGGTCACTACTAACCAAAAGCAGTCATTCTACTTGTAAATCGTGCCAATCGAGTGGAACAGCGGCCTAGGATTCACCACTGCTTCATCTCATTTTCCAACAGATTGTAGACGTAAATTGGTTTTGATGGTACGCCTGTGCATGCTGAAATATTCAGAGCATATTCTGAATTTCAGTTAACACATCAGTAAGCATTTTGGCCATCAGTGACATCAACCTTTTTTCTCAATCGGAATAGGCAAGGATAATGACAGATATATTTTACAATGTTAGAAAGTACATCATTTTATTTAATTGTGTGAATAAAAGGAATCGCCTCCCCGTCGGGGAATTGAACCCTGGTCTCCCGCGTGACAGGCGGGGATACTGACCACTATACTAACGAGGACTTATTGGCTTCAGTTAAACAGTGCTCACCTCCCTGGGGTTAAGGCATGCCCTCGATCAATTCTCAGTATTGTAATAGGCAGAATTGCTGCTTTTGGTTAGGACAAGTAATCTTTTTTCCTAAATTATTACAATACAGAAATTCCTAGCCAAAAACAATTAGTTTTATGAAGAAATTATTTCATTGAAATAAATATCTATCGATCTGTCTATCTAGCTATCTTTCTATTCATCAAAATATATATTTATATATATATATATATATATAATCAGCTCACTTTACCATTTGCAGCTTATAACTATTAGCCACCAGGGGTCACTACTAACCAAAAGCAGTCATTCTACTTGTAAATCGTGCCAATCGAGTGGAACAGCGGCCTAGGATTCACCACTGCTTCATCTCATTTTCCAACAGATTGTAGACATAAATTGGTTTTGATGGTACGCCTGTGCATGCTGAAATATTCAGAGCATATTCTGAATTTCAGTTAACACATCAGTAAGCATTTTGGCCATCAGTGAATTCAACCTTTTTTCTCAATCGGAATAGGCAAGGATAATGACAGATATATTTTACAATGTTAGAACGTACATCATTTTATTTAATTGTGTGAATAAAAGGAATCTCCTCCCCGTCGGGGAATTGAACCCCGGTCTCCCGCGTGACAGGCGGGGATACTGACCACTATACTAACGAGGACTTATTGGCTTCAGTTAAACAGTGCTCATCTCCCTGGGGTTAAGGCATGCCCTCGATCAATTCTCAGTATTGTAATAGGCAGAATTGCTGCTTTTGGTTAGGACAAGTAATCTTTTTTCCTAAATTATTACAATACAGAAATTCCTAGCCAAAAACAATTAGTTTTATGAAGAAATTATTTCATTGAAATAAATATCTATCGATCTGTCTATCTAGCTATCTTTCTATTCATCAATATATATATTTATATATATATATATATATATAATCAGCTCACTTTACCATTTGCAGCTTATAACTATTAGCCACCAGGGGTCACTACTAACCAAAAGCAGTCATTCTACTTGTAAATCGTGCCAATCGAGTGGAACAGCGGCCTAGGATTCACCACTGCTTCATCTCATTTTCCAACAGATTGTAGACGTAAATTGGTTTTGATGGTACGCCTGTGCATGCTGAAATATTCAGAGCATATTCTGAATTTCAGTTAACACATCAGTAAGCATTTTGGCCATCAGTGAATTCAACCTTTTTTCTCAATCGGAATAGGCAAGGATAATGACAGATATATTTTACAATGTTAGAAAGTACATCATTTTATTTAATTGTGTGAATAAAAGGAATCGCCTCCCCGTCGGGGAATTGAACCCCGGTCTCCCGCGTGACAGGCGGGGATACTGACCACTATACTAACGAGGACTTATTGGCTTCAGTTAAACAGTGCTCACCTCCCTGGGGTTAAGGCATGCCCTCGATCAATTCTCAGTATTGTAATAGGCAGAATTGCTGCTTTTGGTTAGGACAAGTAATCTTTTTTCCTAAATTATTACAATACAGAAATTCCTAGCCAAAAACAATTAGTTTTATGAAGAAATTATTTCATTGAAATAAATATCTATCGATCTGTCTATCTAGCTATCTTTCTATTCATCAATATATATATTTATATATATATATATATATATATATATATATATATAATGAGCTCACTTTACCATTTGCAGCTTATAACTATTAGCCACCAGGGGTCACTACTAACCAAAAGCAGTCATTCTACTTGTAAATCGTGCCAATCGAGTGGAACAGCGGCCTAGGATTCACCACTGCTTCATCTCATTTTCTAACAGATTGTAGACGTAAATTGGTTTTGATGGTACGCCTGTGCATGCTGAAATATTCAGAGCATATTCTGAATTTCAGTTAACACATCAGTAAGCATTTTGGCCATCAGTGAATTCAACCTTTTTTCTCAATCGGAATAGGCAAGGATAATGACAGATATATTTTACAATGTTAGAAAGGACATCATTTTATTTAATTGTGTGAATAAAAGGAATCTCCTCCCCGTCGGGGAATTGAACCCCGGTCTCCCGCGTGACAGGCGGGGATACTGACCACTATACTAACGAGGACGTATTGGCTTCAGTTAAACAGTGCTCACCTCCCTGGGGTTAAGGCATGCCCTCGATCAATTCTCAGTATTGTAATAGGCAGAATTGCTGCTTTTGGTTAGGACAAGTAATCTTTTTTCCTAAATTATTACAATACAGAAATTCCTAGCCAAAAACAATTAGTTTTATGAAGAAATTATTTCATTGAAATAAATATCTATCGATCTGTCTATCTAGCTATCTTTCTATTCATCAATATATATATTTATATATATATATATATATATATATATATATATAATGAGCTCACTTTACCATTTGCAGCTTATAACTATTAGCCACCAGGGGTCACTACTAACCAAAAGCAGTCATTCTACTTGTAAATCGTGCCAATCGAGTGGAACAGCGGCCTAGGATTCACCACTGCTTCATCTCATTTTCCAACAGATTGTAGACGTAAATTGGTTTTGATGGTTCGCCTGTGCATGCTGAAATATTCAGAGCATATTCTGAATTTCAGTTAACACATCAGTAAGCATTTTGGCCATCAGTGAATTCAACCTTTTTTCTCAATCGGAATAGGCAAGGATAATGACAGATATATTTTACAATGTTAGAAAGTACATCATTTTATTTAATTGTGTGAATAAAAGGAATCGCCTCCCCGTCGGGGAATTGAACCCCGGTCTCCCGCGTGACAGGCGGGGATACTGACCACTATACTAACGAGGACTTATTGGCTTCAGTTAAACAGTGCTCACCTCCCTGGGGTTAAGGCATGCCCTCGATCAATTCTCAGTATTGTAATAGGCAGAATTGCTGCTTTTGGTTAGGACAAGTAATCTTTTTTCCTAAATTATTACAATACAGAAATTCCTAGCCAAAAACAATTAGTTTTATGAAGAAATTATTTCATTGAAATAAATATCTATCGATCTGTCTATCTAGCTATCTTTCTATTCATCAATATATATATTTATATATATATATATATATATATATATATATATATATATAATGAGCTCACTTTACCATTTGCAGCTTATAACTATTAGCCACCAGGGGTCACTACTAACCAAAAGCAGTCATTCTACTTGTAAATCGTGCCAATCGAGTGGAACAGCGGCCTAGGATTCACCACTGCTTCATCTCATTTTCTAACAGATTGTAGACGTAAATTGGTTTTGATGGTACGCCTGTGCATGCTGAAATATTCAGAGCATATTCTGAATTTCAGTTAACACATCAGTAAGCATTTTGGCCATCAGTGAATTCAACCTTTTTTCTCAATCGGAATAGGCAAGGATAATGACAGATATATTTTACAATGTTAGAAAGGACATCATTTTATTTAATTGTGTGAATAAAAGGAATCTCCTCCCCGTCGGGGAATTGAACCCCGGTCTCCCGCGTGACAGGCGGGGATACTGACCACTATACTAACGAGGACTTATTGGCTTCAGTTAAACAGTGCTCACCTCCCTGGGGTTAAGGCATGCCCTCGATCAATTCTCAGTATTGTAATAGGCAGAATTGCTGCTTTTGGTTAGGACAAGTAATCTTTTTTCCTAAATTATTACAATACAGAAATTCCTAGCCAAAAACAATTAGTTTTATGAAGAAATTATTTCATTGAAATAAATATCTATCGATCTGTCTATCTAGCTATCTTTCTATTCATCAATATATATATTTATATATATATATATATATATATATATATATAATGAGCTCACTTTACCATTTGCAGCTTATAACTATTAGCCACCAGGGGTCACTACTAACCAAAAGCAGTCATTCTACTTGTAAATCGTGCCAATCGAGTGGAACAGCGGCCTAGGATTCACCACTGCTTCATCTCATTTTCCAACAGATTGTAGACGTAAATTGGTTTTGATGGTACGCCTGTGCATGCTGAAATATTCAGAGCATATTCTGAATTTCAGTTAACACATCAGTAAGCATTTTGGCCATCAGTGAATTCAACCTTTTTTCTCAATCGGAATAGGCAAGGATAATGACAGATATATTTTACAATGTTAGAAAGGACATCATTTTATTTAATTGTGTGAATAAAAGGAATCTCCTCCCCGTCGGGGAATTGAACCCCGGTCTCCCGCGTGACAGGCGGGGATACTGACCACTATACTAACGAGGACTTATTGGCTTCAGTTAAACAGTGCTCATCTCCCTGGGGTTAAGGCATGCCCTCGATCAATTCTCAGTATTGTAATAGGCAGAATTGCTGCTTTTGGTTAGGACAAGTAATCTTTTTTCCTAAATTATTACAATACAGAAATTCCTAGCCAAAAACAATTAGTTTTATGAAGAAATTATTTCATTGAAATAAATATCTATCGATCTGTCTATCTAGCTATCTTTCTATTCATCAATATATATATTTATATATATATATATATATATAATCAGCTCACTTTACCATTTGCAGCTTATAACTATTAGCCACCAGGGGTCACTCCTAACCAAAAGCAGTCATTCTACTTGTAAATCGTGCCAATTGAGTGGAACAGCGGCCTAGGATTCACCACTGCTTCATCTCATTTTCCAACAGATTGTAGACGTAAATTGGTTTTGATGGTACGCCTGTGCATGCTGAAATATTCAGAGCATATTCTGAATTTCAGTTAACACATCAGTAAGCATTTTGGCCATCAGTGAATTCAACCTTTTTTCTCAATCGGAATAGGCAAGGATAATGACAGATATATTTTACAATGTTAGAAAGTACATCATTTTATTTAATTGTGTGAATAAAAGGAATCGCCTCCCCGTCGGGGAATTGAACCCCGGTCTCCCGCGTGACAGGCGGGGATACTGACCACTATACTAACGAGGACTTATTGGCTTCAGTTAAACAGTGCTCACCTCCCTGGGGTTAAGGCATGCCCTCGATCAATTCTCAGTATTGTAATAGGCAGAATTGCTGCTTTTGGTTAGGACAAGTAATCTTTTTTCCTAAATTATTACAATACAGAAATTCCTAGCCAAAAACAATTAGTTTTATGAAGAAATTATTTCATTGAAATAAATATCTATCGATCTGTCTATCTAGCTATCTTTCTATTCATCAATATATATATATATATATATATATATATATATATATAATCAGCTCACTTTACCATTTGCAGCTTATAACTATTAGCCACCAGGGATCACTACTAACCAAAAGCAGTCATTCTACTTGTAAATCGTGCCAATCGAGTGGAACAGCGGCCTAGGATTCACCACTGCTTCATCTCATTTTCCAACAGATTGTAGACGTAAATTGGTTTTGATGGTACGCCTGTGCATGCTGAAATATTCAGAGCATATTCTGAATTTCAGTTAACACATCAGTAAGCATTTTGGCCATCAGTGAATTCAACCTTTTTTCTCAATCGGAATAGGCAAGGATAATGACAGATATATTTTACAATGTTAGAAAGTACATCATTTTATTTAATTGTGTGAATAAAAGGAATCTCCTCCCCGTCGGGGAATTGAACCCCGGTCTCCCGCGTGACAGGCGGGGATACTGACCACTATACTAACGAGGACTTATTGGCTTCAGTTAAACAGTGCTCATCTCCCTGGGGTTAAGGCATGCCCTCGATCAATTCTCAGTATTGTAATAGGCAGAATTGCTGCTTTTGGTTAGGACAAGTAATCTTTTTTCCTAAATTATTACAATACAGAAATTCCTAACCAAAAACAATTAGTTTTATGAAGAAATTATTTCATTGAAATAAATATCTATCGATCTGTCTATCTAGCTATCTTTCTATTCATCAATATATATATTTATATATATATATATATATATATAATCAGCTCACTTTACCATTTGCAGCTTATAACTATTAGCCACCAGGGATCACTACTAACCAAAAGCAGTCATTCTACTTGTAAATCGTGCCAATCGAGTGGAACAGCGGCCTAGGATTCACCACTGCTTCATCTCATTTTCCAACAGATTGTAGACGTAAATTGGTTTTGATGGTACGCCTGTGCATGCTGAAATATTCAGAGCATATTCTGAATTTCAGTTAACACATCAGTAAGCATTTTGGCCATCAGTGAATTCAACCTTTTTTCTCAATCGGAATAGGCAAGGATAATGACAGATATATTTTACAATGTTAGAAAGTACATCATTTTATTTAATTGTGTGAATAAAAGGAATCTCCTCCCCGTCGGGGAATTGAACCCCGGTCTCCCGCGTGACAGGCGGGGATACTGACCACTATACTAACGAGGACTTATTGGCTTCAGTTAAACAGTGCTCACCTCCCTGGGGTTAAGGCATGCCCTCGATCAATTCTCAGTTTTGTAATAGGCAGAATTGCTGCTTTTGGTTAGGACAAGTAATCTTTTTTCCTAAATTATTACAATACAGAAATTCCTAACCAAAAACAATTAGTTTTATGAAGAAATTATTTCATTGAAATAAATATCTATCGATCTGTCTATCTAGCTATCTTTCTATTCATCAATATATATATTTATATATATATATATATATATATATATATATAATCAGCTCACTTTACCATTTGCAGCTTATAACTATTAGCCACCAGGGATCACTACTAACCAAAAGCAGTCATTCTACTTGTAAATCGTGCCAATCGAGTGGAACAGCGGCCTAGGATTCACCACTGCTTCATCTCATTTTCCAACAGATTGTAGACGTAAATTGGTTTTGATGGTACGCCTGTGCATGCTGAAATATTCAGAGCATATTCTGAATTTCAGTTAACACATCAGTAAGCATTTTGGCCATCAGTGAATTCAACCTTTTTTCTCAATCGGAATAGGCAAGGATAATGACAGATATATTTTACAATGTTAGAACGTACATCATTTTATTTAATTGTGTGAATAAAAGGAATCTCCTCCCCGTCGGGGAATTGAACCCCGGTCTCCCGCGTGACAGGCGGGGATACTGACCACTATACTAACGAGGACTTATTGGCTTCAGTTAAACAGTGCTCATCTCCCTGGGGTTAAGGCATGCCCTCGATCAATTCTCAGTATTGTAATAGGCAGAATTGCTGCTTTTGGTTAGGACAAGTAATCTTTTTTCCTAAATTATTACAATACAGAAATTCCTAGCCAAAAACAATTAGTTTTATGAAGAAATTATTTCATTGAAATAAATATCTATCGATCTGTCTATCTAGCTATCTTTCTATTCATCAATATATATATTTATATATATATATATATATATAATCAGCTCACTTTACCATTTGCAGCTTATAACTATTAGCCACCAGGGGTCACTACTAACCAAAAGCAGTCATTCTACTTGTAAATCGTGCCAATCGAGTGGAACAGCGGCCTAGGATTCACCACTGCTTCATCTCATTTTCCAACAGATTGTAGACGTAAATTGGTTTTGATGGTACGCCTGTGCATGCTGAAATATTCAGAGCATATTCTGAATTTCAGTTAACACATCAGTAAGCATTTTGGCCATCAGTGAATTCAACCTTTTTTCTCAATCGGAATAGGCAAGGATAATGACAGATATATTTTACAATGTTAGAAAGTACATCATTTTATTTAATTGTGTGAATAAAAGGAATCGCCTCCCCGTCGGGGAATTGAACCCCGGTCTCCCGCGTGACAGGCGGGGATACTGACCACTATACTAACGAGGACTTATTGGCTTCAGTTAAACAGTGCTCACCTCCCTGGGGTTAAGGCATGCCCTCGATCAATTCTCAGTATTGTAATAGGCAGAATTGCTGCTTTTGGTTAGGACAAGTAATCTTTTTTCCTAAATTATTACAATACAGAAATTCCTAGCCAAAAACAATTAGTTTTATGAAGAAATTATTTCATTGAAATAAATATCTATCGATCTGTCTATCTAGCTATCTTTCTATTCATCAATATATATATTTATATATATATATATATATATATATATATATATATAATGAGCTCACTTTACCATTTGCAGCTTATAACTATTAGCCACCAGGGGTCACTACTAACCAAAAGCAGTCATTCTACTTGTAAATCGTGCCAATCGAGTGGAACAGCGGCCTAGGATTCACCACTGCTTCATCTCATTTTCTAACAGATTGTAGACGTAAATTGGTTTTGATGGTACGCCTGTGCATGCTGAAATATTCAGAGCATATTCTGAATTTCAGTTAACACATCAGTAAGCATTTTGGCCATCAGTGAATTCAACCTTTTTTCTCAATCGGAATAGGCAAGGATAATGACAGATATATTTTACAATGTTAGAAAGGACATCATTTTATTTAATTGTGTGAATAAAAGGAATCTCCTCCCCGTCGGGGAATTGAACCCCGGTCTCCCGCGTGACAGGCGGGGATACTGACCACTATACTAACGAGGACGTATTGGCTTCAGTTAAACAGTGCTCACCTCCCTGGGGTTAAGGCATGCCCTCGATCAATTCTCAGTATTGTAATAGGCAGAATTGCTGCTTTTGGTTAGGACAAGTAATCTTTTTTCCTAAATTATTACAATACAGAAATTCCTAGCCAAAAACAATTAGTTTTATGAAGAAATTATTTCATTGAAATAAATATCTATCGATCTGTCTATCTAGCTATCTTTCTATTCATCAATATATATATTTATATATATATATATATATATATATATATATATAATGAGCTCACTTTACCATTTGCAGCTTATAACTATTAGCCACCAGGGGTCACTACTAACCAAAAGCAGTCATTCTACTTGTAAATCGTGCCAATCGAGTGGAACAGCGGCCTAGGATTCACCACTGCTTCATCTCATTTTCCAACAGATTGTAGACGTAAATTGGTTTTGATGGTTCGCCTGTGCATGCTGAAATATTCAGAGCATATTCTGAATTTCAGTTAACACATCAGTAAGCATTTTGGCCATCAGTGAATTCAACCTTTTTTCTCAATCGGAATAGGCAAGGATAATGACAGATATATTTTACAATGTTAGAAAGTACATCATTTTATTTAATTGTGTGAATAAAAGGAATCGCCTCCCCGTCGGGGAATTGAACCCCGGTCTCCCGCGTGACAGGCGGGGATACTGACCACTATACTAACGAGGACTTATTGGCTTCAGTTAAACAGTGCTCACCTCCCTGGGGTTAAGGCATGCCCTCGATCAATTCTCAGTATTGTAATAGGCAGAATTGCTGCTTTTGGTTAGGACAAGTAATCTTTTTTCCTAAATTATTACAATACAGAAATTCCTAGCCAAAAACAATTAGTTTTATGAAGAAATTATTTCATTGAAATAAATATCTATCGATCTGTCTATCTAGCTATCTTTCTATTCATCAATATATATATTTATATATATATATATATATATATATATATATATATATATAATGAGCTCACTTTACCATTTGCAGCTTATAACTATTAGCCACCAGGGGTCACTACTAACCAAAAGCAGTCATTCTACTTGTAAATCGTGCCAATCGAGTGGAACAGCGGCCTAGGATTCACCACTGCTTCATCTCATTTTCTAACAGATTGTAGACGTAAATTGGTTTTGATGGTACGCCTGTGCATGCTGAAATATTCAGAGCATATTCTGAATTTCAGTTAACACATCAGTAAGCATTTTGGCCATCAGTGAATTCAACCTTTTTTCTCAATCGGAATAGGCAAGGATAATGACAGATATATTTTACAATGTTAGAAAGGACATCATTTTATTTAATTGTGTGAATAAAAGGAATCTCCTCCCCGTCGGGGAATTGAACCCCGGTCTCCCGCGTGACAGGCGGGGATACTGACCACTATACTAACGAGGACTTATTGGCTTCAGTTAAACAGTGCTCACCTCCCTGGGGTTAAGGCATGCCCTCGATCAATTCTCAGTATTGTAATAGGCAGAATTGCTGCTTTTGGTTAGGACAAGTAATCTTTTTTCCTAAATTATTACAATACAGAAATTCCTAGCCAAAAACAATTAGTTTTATGAAGAAATTATTTCATTGAAATAAATATCTATCGATCTGTCTATCTAGCTATCTTTCTATTCATCAATATATATATTTATATATATATATATATATATATATATATATAATGAGCTCACTTTACCATTTGCAGCTTATAACTATTAGCCACCAGGGGTCACTACTAACCAAAAGCAGTCATTCTACTTGTAAATCGTGCCAATCGAGTGGAACAGCGGCCTAGGATTCACCACTGCTTCATCTCATTTTCCAACAGATTGTAGACGTAAATTGGTTTTGATGGTACGCCTGTGCATGCTGAAATATTCAGAGCATATTCTGAATTTCAGTTAACACATCAGTAAGCATTTTGGCCATCAGTGAATTCAACCTTTTTTCTCAATCGGAATAGGCAAGGATAATGACAGATATATTTTACAATGTTAGAAAGGACATCATTTTATTTAATTGTGTGAATAAAAGGAATCTCCTCCCCGTCGGGGAATTGAACCCCGGTCTCCCGCGTGACAGGCGGGGATACTGACCACTATACTAACGAGGACTTATTGGCTTCAGTTAAACAGTGCTCATCTCCCTGGGGTTAAGGCATGCCCTCGATCAATTCTCAGTATTGTAATAGGCAGAATTGCTGCTTTTGGTTAGGACAAGTAATCTTTTTTCCTAAATTATTACAATACAGAAATTCCTAGCCAAAAACAATTAGTTTTATGAAGAAATTATTTCATTGAAATAAATATCTATCGATCTGTCTATCTAGCTATCTTTCTATTCATCAATATATATATTTATATATATATATATATATATAATCAGCTCACTTTACCATTTGCAGCTTATAACTATTAGCCACCAGGGGTCACTCCTAACCAAAAGCAGTCATTCTACTTGTAAATCGTGCCAATTGAGTGGAACAGCGGCCTAGGATTCACCACTGCTTCATCTCATTTTCCAACAGATTGTAGACGTAAATTGGTTTTGATGGTACGCCTGTGCATGCTGAAATATTCAGAGCATATTCTGAATTTCAGTTAACACATCAGTAAGCATTTTGGCCATCAGTGAATTCAACCTTTTTTCTCAATCGGAATAGGCAAGGATAATGACAGATATATTTTACAATGTTAGAAAGTACATCATTTTATTTAATTGTGTGAATAAAAGGAATCGCCTCCCCGTCGGGGAATTGAACCCCGGTCTCCCGCGTGACAGGCGGGGATACTGACCACTATACTAACGAGGACTTATTGGCTTCAGTTAAACAGTGCTCACCTCCCTGGGGTTAAGGCATGCCCTCGATCAATTCTCAGTATTGTAATAGGCAGAATTGCTGCTTTTGGTTAGGACAAGTAATCTTTTTTCCTAAATTATTACAATACAGAAATTCCTAGCCAAAAACAATTAGTTTTATGAAGAAATTATTTCATTGAAATAAATATCTATCGATCTGTCTATCTAGCTATCTTTCTATTCATCAATATATATATATATATATATATATATATATATATATATAATCAGCTCACTTTACCATTTGCAGCTTATAACTATTAGCCACCAGGGATCACTACTAACCAAAAGCAGTCATTCTACTTGTAAATCGTGCCAATCGAGTGGAACAGCGGCCTAGGATTCACCACTGCTTCATCTCATTTTCCAACAGATTGTAGACGTAAATTGGTTTTGATGGTACGCCTGTGCATGCTGAAATATTCAGAGCATATTCTGAATTTCAGTTAACACATCAGTAAGCATTTTGGCCATCAGTGAATTCAACCTTTTTTCTCAATCGGAATAGGCAAGGATAATGACAGATATATTTTACAATGTTAGAAAGTACATCATTTTATTTAATTGTGTGAATAAAAGGAATCTCCTCCCCGTCGGGGAATTGAACCCCGGTCTCCCGCGTGACAGGCGGGGATACTGACCACTATACTAACGAGGACTTATTGGCTTCAGTTAAACAGTGCTCATCTCCCTGGGGTTAAGGCATGCCCTCGATCAATTCTCAGTATTGTAATAGGCAGAATTGCTGCTTTTGGTTAGGACAAGTAATCTTTTTTCCTAAATTATTACAATACAGAAATTCCTAACCAAAAACAATTAGTTTTATGAAGAAATTATTTCATTGAAATAAATATCTATCGATCTGTCTATCTAGCTATCTTTCTATTCATCAATATATATATTTATATATATATATATATATATATATAATCAGCTCACTTTACCATTTGCAGCTTATAACTATTAGCCACCAGGGATCACTACTAACCAAAAGCAGTCATTCTACTTGTAAATCGTGCCAATCGAGTGGAACAGCGGCCTAGGATTCACCACTGCTTCATCTCATTTTCCAACAGATTGTAGACGTAAATTGGTTTTGATGGTACGCCTGTGCATGCTGAAATATTCAGAGCATATTCTGAATTTCAGTTAACACATCAGTAAGCATTTTGGCCATCAGTGAATTCAACCTTTTTTCTCAATCGGAATAGGCAAGGATAATGACAGATATATTTTACAATGTTAGAAAGTACATCATTTTATTTAATTGTGTGAATAAAAGGAATCTCCTCCCCGTCGGGGAATTGAACCCCGGTCTCCCGCGTGACAGGCGGGGATACTGACCACTATACTAACGAGGACTTATTGGCTTCAGTTAAACAGTGCTCACCTCCCTGGGGTTAAGGCATGCCCTCGATCAATTCTCAGTTTTGTAATAGGCAGAATTGCTGCTTTTGGTTAGGACAAGTAATCTTTTTTCCTAAATTATTACAATACAGAAATTCCTAACCAAAAACAATTAGTTTTATGAAGAAATTATTTCATTGAAATAAATATCTATCGATCTGTCTATCTAGCTATCTTTCTATTCATCAATATATATATTTATATATATATATATATATATATATATATATAATCAGCTCACTTTACCATTTGCAGCTTATAACTATTAGCCACCAGGGATCACTACTAACCAAAAGCAGTCATTCTACTTGTAAATCGTGCCAATCGAGTGGAACAGCGGCCTAGGATTCACCACTGCTTCATCTCATTTTCCAACAGATTGTAGACGTAAATTGGTTTTGATGGTACGCCTGTGCATGCTGAAATATTCAGAGCATATTCTGAATTTCAGTTAACACATCAGTAAGCATTTTGGCCATCAGTGAATTCAACCTTTTTTCTCAATCGGAATAGGCAAGGATAATGACAGATATATTTTACAATGTTAGAAAGTACATCATTTTATTTAATTGTGTGAATAAAAGGAATCGCCTCCCCGTCGGGGAATTGAACCCCGGTCTCCCGCGTGACAGGCGGGGATACTGACCACTATACTAACGAGGACTTATTGGCTTCAGTTAAACAGTGCTCACCTCCCTGGGGTTAAGGCATGCCCTCGATCAATTCTCAGTATTGTAATAGGCAGAATTGCTGCTTTTGGTTAGGACAAGTAATCTTTTTTCCTAAATTATTACAATACAGAAATTCCTAGCCAAAAACAATTAGTTTTATGAAGAAATTATTTCATTGAAATAAATATCTATCGATCTGTCTATCTAGCTATCTTTCTATTCATCAATATATATATATATATAATCAGCTCACTTTACCATTTGCAGCTTATAACTATTAGCCACCAGGGGTCACTACTAACCAAAAGCAGTCATTCTACTTGTAAATCGTGCCAATCGAGTGGAACAGCGGCCTAGGATTCACCACTGCTTCATCTCATTTTCCAACAGATTGTAGACGTAAATTGGTTTTGATGGTACGCCTGTGCATGCTGAAATATTCAGAGCATATTCTGAATTTCAGTTAACACATCAGTAAGCATTTTGGCCATCAGTGAATTCAACCTTTTTTCTCAATCGGAATAGGCAAGGATAATGACAGATATATTTTACAATGTTAGAAAGTACATCATTTTATTTAATTGTGTGAATAAAAGGAATCTCCTCCCCGTCGGGGAATTGAACCCCGGTCTCCCGCGTGACAGGCGGGGATACTGACCACTATACTAACGAGGACTTATTGGCTTCAGTTAAACAGTGCTCATCTCCCTGGGGTTAAGGCATGCCCTCGATCAATTCTCAGTATTGTAATAGGCAGAATTGCTGCTTTTGGTTAGGACAAGTAATCTTTTTTCCTAAATTATTACAATACAGAAATTCCTAGCCAAAAACAATTAGTTTTATGAAGAAATTATTTCATTGAAATAAATATCTATCGATCTGTCTATCTAGCTATCTTTCTATTCATCAATATATATATTTATATAAATATATATATATATAATCAGCTCACTTTACCATTTGCAGCTTATAACTATTAGCCACCAGGGGTCACTACTAACCAAAAGCAGTCATTCTACTTGTAAATCGTGCCAATCGAGTGGAACAGCGGCCTAGGATTCACCACTGCTTCATCTCATTTTCCAACAGATTGTAGACGTAAATTGGTTTTGATGGTACGCCTGTGCATGCTGAAATATTCAGAGCATATTCTGAATTTCATTTAACACATCAGTAAGCATTTTGGCCATCAGTGAATTCAACCTTTTTTCTCAATCGGAATAGGCAAGGATAATGACAGATATATTTTACAATGTTAGAAAGTACATCATTTTATTTAATTGTGTGAATAAAAGGAATCTCCTCCCCGTCGGGGAATTGAACCCCGGTCTCCCGCGTGACAGGCGGGGATACTGACCACTATACTAACGAGGACTTATTGGCTTCACTTAAACAGTGCTCATCTCCCTGGGGTTAAGGCATGCCCTCGATCAATTCTCAGTATTGTAATAGGCAGAATTGCTGCTTTTGGTTAGGACAAGTAATCTTTTTTCCTAAATTATTACAATACAGAAATTCCTAGCCAAAAACAATTAGTTTTATGAAGAAATTATTTCATTGAAATAAATATCTATCGATCTCTCTATCTAGCTATCTTTCTATTCATCAATATATATATTTATATATATATATATATATATATAATCAGCTCACTTTACCATTTGCAGCTTATAACTATTAGCCACCAGGGGTCACTCCTAACCAAAAGCAGTCATTCTACTTGTAAATCGTGCCAATCGAGTGGAACAGCGGCCTAGGATTCACTACTGCTTCATCTCATTTTCCAACAGATTGTAGACGTAAATTGGTTTTGATGGTACGCCTGTGCATGCTGAAATATTCAGAGCATATTCTGAATTTCAGTTAACACATCAGTAAGCATTTTGGCCATCAGTGAATTCAACCTTTTTTCTCAATCGGAATAGGCAAGGATAATGACAGATATATTTTACAATGTTAGAAAGTACATCATTTTATTTAATTGTGTGAATAAAAGGAATCTCCTCCCCGTCGGGGAATTGAACCCCGGTCTCCCGCGTGACAGGCGGGGATACTGACCACTATACTAACGAGGACTTATTGGCTTCAGTTAAACAGTGCTCACCTCCCTGGGGTTAAGGCATGCCCTCGATCAATTCTCAGTATTGTAATAGGCAGAATTGCTGCTTTTGGTTAGGACAAGTAATCTTTTTTCCTAAATTATTACAATACAGAAATTCCTAGCCAAAAACAATTAGTTTTATGAAGAAATTATTTCATTGAAATAAATATCTATCGATCTGTCTATCTAGCTATCTTTCTATTCATCAATATATATATTTATATATATATATATATATATATAATCAGCTCACTTTACCATTTGCAGCTTATAACTATTACCCACCAGGGGTCACTACTAACCAAAAGCAGTCATTCTACTTGTAAATCGTGCAAATCGAGTGGAACAGCGGCCTAGGATTCACCACTGCTTCATCTCATTTTCCAACAGATTGTAGACGTAAATTGGTTTTGATGGTACGCCTGTGCATGCTGAAATATTCAGAGCATATTCTGAATTTCAGTTAACACATCAGTAAGCATTTGGGCCATCAGTGAATTCAACCTTTTTTCTCAATCGGAATAGGCAAGGATAATGACAGATATATTTTACAATGTTAGAAAGTACATAATTTTATTTAATTGTGTGAATAAAAGGAATCGCCTCCCCGTCGGGGAATTGAACCCCGGTCTCCCGCGTGACAGGCGGGGATACTGACCACTATACTAACGAGGACTTATTGGCTTCAGTTAAACAGTGCTCACCTCCCTGGGGTTAAGGCATGCCCTCGATCAATTCTCAGTATTGTAATAGGCAGAATTGCTGCTTTTGGTTAGGACAAGTAATCTTTTTTCCTAAATTATTACAATACAGAAATTCCTAGCCAAAAACAATTAGTTTTATGAAGAAATTATTTCATTGAAATAAATATCTATCGATCTGTCTATCTAGCTATCTTTCTATTCATCAATATATATATATATATAATCAGCTCACTTTACCATTTGCAGCTTATAACTATTAGCCACCAGGGGTCACTACTAACCAAAAGCAGTCATTCTACTTGTAAATCGTGCCAATCGAGTGGAACAGCGGCCTAGGATTCACCACTGCTTCATCTCATTTTCCAACAGATTGTAGACGTAAATTGGTTTTGATGGTACGCCTGTGCATGCTGAAATATTCAGAGCATATTCTGAATTTCAGTTAACACATCAGTAAGCATTTTGGCCATCAGTGAATTCAACCTTTTTTCTCAATCGGAATAGGCAAGGATAATGACAGATATATTTTACAATGTTAGAAAGTACATCATTTTATTTAATTGTGTGAATAAAAGGAATCGCCTCCCCGTCGGGGAATTGAACCCCGGTCTCCCGCGTGACAGGCGGGGATACTGACCACTATACTAACGAGGACTTATTGGCTTCAGTTAAACAGTGCTCACCTCCCTGGGGTTAAGGCATGCCCTCGATCAATTCTCAGTATTGTAATAGGCAGAATTGCTGCTTTTGGTTAGGACAAGTAATCTTTTTTCCTAAATTATTACAATACAGAAATTCCTAGCCAAAAACAATTAGTTTTATGAAGAAATTATTTCATTGAAATAAATATCTATCGATCTGTCTATCTAGCTATCTTTCTATTCATCAATATATATATATATATATAATAAGCTCACTTTACCATTTGCAGCTTATAACTATTAGCCACCAGGGGTCACTACTAACCAAAAGCAGTCATTCTACTTGTAAATCGTGCCAATCGAGTGGAACAGCGGCCTAGGATTCACCACTGCTTAATCTCATTTTCCAACAGATTGTAGACGTAAATTGGTTTTGATGGTACGCCTGTGCATGCTGAAATATTCAGAGCATATTCAGAATTTCAGTTAACACATCAATAAGCATTTTGGCCATCAGTGAATTCAACCTTTTTTCTCAATCGGAATAGGCAAGGATAATGACAGATATATTTTACAATGTTAGAAAGTACATCATTTTATTTAATTGTGTGAATAAAAGGAATCTCCTCCCCGTCGGGGAATTGAACCCCGGTCTCCCGCGTGACAGGCGGGGATACTGACCACTATACTAACGAGGACTTATTGGCTTCAGTTAAACAGTGCTCATCTCCCTGGGGTTAAGGCATGCCCTCGATCAATTCTCAGTATTGAAATAGGCAGAATTGCTGCTTTTGGTTAGGACAAGTAATCTTTTTTCCTAAATTATTACAATACAGAAATTCCTAGCCAAAAACAATTAGTTTTATGAAGAAATTATTTCATTGAAATAAATATCTATCGATCTGTCTATCTAGCTATCTTTCTATTCATCAATATATATATTTATATATATATATATAATCAGCTCACTTTACCATTTGCAGCTTATAACTATTAGCCACCAGGGGTCACTCCTAACCAAAAGCAGTCATTCTACTTGTAAATCGTGCCAATTGAGTGGAACAGCGGCCTAGGATTCACCACTGCTTCATCTCATTTTCCAACAGATTGTAGACGTAAATTGGTTTTGATGGTATGCCTGTGCATGCTGAAATATTCAGAGCATATTCTGAATTTCAGTTAACACATCAGTAAGCATTTTGGCCATCAGTGAATTCAACCTTTTTTCTCAATCGGAATAGGCAAGGATAATGACAGATATATTTTACAATGTTAGAAAGTACATCATTTTATTTAATTGTGTGAATAAAAGGAATCTCCTCCCCGTCGGGGAATTGAACCCCGGTCTCCCGCGTGACAGGCGGGGATACTGACCACTATACTAACGAGGACTTATTGGCTTCAGTTAAACAGTGCTCATCTCCCTGGGGTTAAGGCATGCCCTCGATCAATTCTCAGTATTGTAATAGGCAGAATTGCTGCTTTTGGTTAGGACAAGTAATCTTTTTTCCTAAATTATTACAATACAGAAATTCCTAGCCAAAAACAATTAGTTTTATGAAGAAATTATTTCATTGAAATAAATGTCTATCGATCTGTCTATCTAGCTATCTTTCTATTCATCAATATATATATTTATATATATATATATATATATATATAATCAGCTCACTTTACCATTTGCAGCTTATAACTATTAGCCACCAGGGATCACTACTAACCAAAAGCAGTCATTCTACTTGTAAATCGTGCCAATCGAGTGGAACAGCGGCCTAGGATTCACCACTGCTTCATCTCATTTTCCAACAGATTGTAGACGTAAATTGGTTTTGATGGTACGCCTGTGCATGCTGAAATATTCGGAGCATATTCTGAATTTCAGTTAACACATCAGTAAGCATTTTGGCCATCAGTGAATTCAACCTTTTTTCTCAATCGGAATAGGCAAGGATAATGACAGATATATTTTACAATGTTAGAAAGTACATCATTTTATTTAATTGTGTGAATAAAAGGAATCGCCTCCCCGTCGGGGAATTGAACCCCAGTCTCCCGCGTGACAGGCGGGGATACTGACCACTATACTAACGAGGACTTATTGGCTTCAGTTAAACAGTGCTCACCTCCCTGGGGTTAAGGCATGCCCTCGATCAATTCTCAGTATTGTAATAGGCAGAATTGCTGCTTTTGGTTAGGACAAGTAATCTTTTTTCCTAAATTATTACAATACAGAAATTCCTAGCCAAAAACAATTAGTTTTATGAAGAAATTATTTCATTGAAATAAATATCTATCGATCTGTCTATCTAGCTATCTTTCTATTCATCAATATATATATTTATATAATCAGCTCACTTTACCATTTGCAGCTTATAACTATTAGCCACCAGGGGTCACTACTAACCAAAAGCAGTCATTCTACTTGTAAATCGTGCCAATCGAGTGGAACAGCGGCCTAGGATTCACCACTGCTTCATCTCATTTTCCAACAGATTGTAGACGTAAATTGGTTTTGATGGTACGCCTGTGCATGCTGAAATATTCAGAGCATATTCTGAATTTCAGTTAACACATCAGTAAGCATTTTGGCCATCAGTGAATTCAACCTTTTTTCTCAATCGGAATAGGCAAGGATAATGACAGATATATTTTACAATGTTAGAAAGTACATCATTTTATTTAATTGTGTGAATAAAAGGAATCTCCTCCCCGTCGGGGAATTGAACCCCGGTCTCCCGCGTGACAGGCGGGGATACTGACCACTATACTAACGAGGACTTATTGGCTTCAGTTAAACAGTGCTCATCTCCCTGGGGTTAAGGCATGCCCTCGATCAATTCTCAGTATTGTAATAGGCAGAATTGCTGCTTTTGGTTAGGACAAGTAATCTTTTTTCCTAAATTATTACAATACAGAAATTCCTAGCCAAAAACAATTAGTTTTATGAAGAAATTATTTCATTGAAATAAATATCTATCGATCTGTCTATCTAGCTATCTTTCTATTCATCAATATATATATTTATATAAATATATATATATATAATCAGCTCACTTTACCATTTGCAGCTTATAACTATTAGCCACCAGGGGTCACTACTAACCAAAAGCAGTCATTCTACTTGTAAATCGTGCCAATCGAGTGGAACAGCGGCCTAGGATTCACCACTGCTTCATCTCATTTTCCAACAGATTGTAGACGTAAATTGGTTTTGATGGTACGCCTGTGCATGCTGAAATATTCAGAGCATATTCTGAATTTCAGTTAACACATCAGTAAGCATTTTGGCCATCAGTGAATTCAACCTTTTTTCTCAATCGGAATAGGCAAGGATAATGACAGATATATTTTACAATGTTAGAAAGTACATCATTTTATTTAATTGTGTGAATAAAAGGAATCTCCTCCCCGTCGGGGAATTGAACCCCGGTCTCCCGCGTGACAGGCGGGGATACTGACCACTATATTAACGAGGACTTATTGACTTCAGTTAAACAGTGCTCATCTCCCTGGGGTTAAGGCATGCCCTCGATCAATTCTCAGTATTGTAATAGGCAGAATTGCTGCTTTTGGTTAGGACAAGTAATCTTTTTTCCTAAATTATTACAATACAGAAATTCCTAGCCAAAAACAATTAGTTTTATGAAGAAATTATTTCATTGAAATAAATATCTATCGATCTGTCTATCTAGCTATCTTTCTATTCATCAATATATATATTTATATATATATATATATATATAATCAGCTCACTTTACCATTTGCAGCTTATAACTATTAGCCACCAGGGGTCACTCCTAACCAAAAGCAGTCATTCTACTTGTAAATCGTGCCAATTGAGTGGAACAGCGGCCTAGGATTCACCACTGCTTCATCTCATTTTCCAACAGATTGTAGACGTAAATTGGTTTTGATGGTACGCCTGTGCATGCTGAAATATTCAGAGCATATTCTGAATTTCAGTTAACACATCAGTAAGCATTTTGGCCATCAGTGAATTCAACCTTTTTTCTCAATCGGAATAGGCAAGGATAATGACAGATATATTTTACAATGTTAGAAAGTACATCATTTTATTTAATTGTGTGAATAAAAGGAATCTCCTCCCCGTCGGGGAATTGAACCCCGGTCTCCCGCGTGACAGGCGGGGATACTGACCACTATACTAACGAGGACTTATTGGCTTCAGTTAAACAGTGCTCACCTCCCTGGGGTTAAGGCATGCCCTCGATCAATTCTCAGTATTGTAATAGGCAGAATTGCTGCTTTTGGTTAGGACAAGTAATCTTTTTTCCTAAATTATTACAATACAGAAATTCCTAGCCAAAAACAATTAGTTTTATGAAGAAATTATTTCATTGAAATAAATATCTATCGATCTGTCTATCTAGCTATCTTTCTATTCATCAATATATATATTTATATATATATATATATATAATCAGCTCACTTTACCATTTGCAGCTTATAACTATTAGCCACCAGGGGTCACTACTAACCAAAAGCAGTCATTCTACTTGTAAATCGTGCAAATCGAGTGGAACAGCGGCCTAGGATTCACCACTGCTTCATCTCATTTTCCAACAGATTGTAGACGTAAATTGGTTTTGATGGTACGCCTGTGCATGCTGAAATATTCAGAGCATATTCTGAATTTCAGTTAACACAACAGTAAGCATTTTGGCCATCAGTGAATTCAACCTTTTTTCTCAATCGGAATAGGCAAGGATAATGACAGATATATTTTACAATGTTAGAAAGTACATCATTTTATTTAATTGTGTGAATAAAAGGAATCACCTCCCCGTCGGGGAATTGAACCCCGGTCTCCCGCGTGACAGGCGGGGATACTGACCACTATACTAACGAGGACTTATTGGCTTCAGTTAAACAGTGCTCACCTCCCTGGGGTTAAGGCATGCCCTCGATCAATTCTCAGTATTGTAATAGGCAGAATTGCTGCTTTTGGTTAGGACAAGTAATCTTTTTTCCTAAATTATTACAATACAGAAATTCCTAGCCAAAAACAATTAGTTTTATGAAGAAATTATTTCATTGAAATAAATATCTATCGATCTGTCTATCTAGCTATCTTTCTATTCATCAATATATATATTTATATATATATATATATATATAATCAGCTCACTTTACCATTTGCAGCTTATAACTATTAGCCACCAGGGGTCACTCCTAACCAAAAGCAGTCATTCTACTTGTAAATCGTGCCAATTGAGTGGAACAGCGGCCTAGGATTCACCACTGCTTCATCTCATTTTCCAACAGATTGTAGACGTAAATTGGTTTTGATGGTACGCCTGTGCATGCTGAAATATTCAGAGCATATTCTGAATTTCAGTTAACACATCAGTAAGCATTTTGGCCATCAGTGAATTCAACCTTTTTTCTCAATCGGAATAGGCAAGGATAATGACAGATATATTTTACAATGTTAGAAAGTACATCATTTTATTTAATTGTGTGAATAAAAGGAATCTCCTCCCCGTCGGGGAATTGAACCCCGGTCTCCCGCGTGACAGGCGGGGATACTGACCACTATACTAACGAGGACTTATTGGCTTCAGTTAAACAGTGCTCACCTCCCTGGGGTTAAGGCATGCCCTCGATCAATTCTCAGTATTGTAATAGGCAGAATTGCTGCTTTTGGTTAGGACAAGTAATCTTTTTTCCTAAATTATTACAATACAGAAATTCCTAGCCAAAAACAATTAGTTTTATGAAGAAATTATTTCATTGAAATAAATATCTATCGATCTGTCTATCTAGCTATCTTTCTATTCATCAATATATATATATATATATAATCAGCTCACTTTACCATTTGCAGCTTATAACTATTAGCCACCAGGGGTCACTACTAACCAAAAGCAGTCATTCTACTTGTAAATCGTGCCAATCGAGTGGAACAGCGGCCTAGGATTCACCACTGCTTCATCTCATTTTCCAACAGATTGTAGACGTAAATTGGTTTTGATGGTACGCCTGTGCATGCTGAAATATTCAGAGCATATTCTGAATTTCAGTTAACACATCAGTAAGCATTTTGGCCATCAGTGAATTCAACCTTTTTTCTCAATCGGAATAGGCAAGGATAATGACAGATATATTTTACAATGTTAGAAAGTACATCATTTTATTTAATTGTGTGAATAAAAGGAATCTCCTCCCCGTCGGGGAATTGAACCCCGGTCTCCCGCGTGACAGGCGGGGATACTGACCACTATACTAACGAGGACTTATTGGCTTCAGTTAAACAGTGCTCATCTCCCTGGGGTTAAGGCATGCCCTCGATCAATTCTCAGTATTGTAATAGGCAGAATTGCTGCTTTTGGTTAGGACAAGTAATCTTTTTTCCTAAATTATTACAATACAGAAATTCCTAGCCAAAAACAATTAGTTTTATGAAGAAATTATTTCATTGAAATAAATATCTATCGATCTGTCTATCTAGCTATCTTTCTATTCATCAATATATATATTTATATAAATATATATATATATAATCAGCTCACTTTACCATTTGCAGCTTATAACTATTAGCCACCAGGGGTCACTACTAACCAAAAGCAGTCATTCTACTTGTAAATCGTGCCAATCGAGTGGAACAGCGGCCTAGGATTCACCACTGCTTCATCTCATTTTCCAACAGATTGTAGACGTAAATTGGTTTTGATGGTACGCCTGTGCATGCTGAAATATTCAGAGCATATTCTGAATTTCAGTTAACACATCAGTAAGCATTTTGGCCATCAGTGAATTCAACCTTTTTTCTCAATCGGAATAGGCAAGGATAATGACAGATATATTTTACAATGTTAGAAAGTACATCATTTTATTTAATTGTGTGAATAAAAGGAATCTCCTCCCCGTCGGGGAATTGAACCCCGGTCTCCCGCGTGACAGGCGGGGATACTGACCACTATACTAACGAGGACTTATTGACTTCAGTTAAACAGTGCTCATCTCCCTGGGGTTAAGGCATGCCCTCGATCAATTCTCAGTATTGTAATAGGCAGAATTGCTGCTTTTGGTTAGGACAAGTAATCTTTTTTCCTAAATTATTACAATACAGAAATTCCTAGCCAAAAACAATTAGTTTTATGAAGAAATTATTTCATTGAAATAAATATCTATCGATCTGTCTATCTAGCTATCTTTCTATTCATCAATATATATATATATATATAATCAGCTCACTTTACCATTTGCAGCTTATAACTATTAGCCACCAGGGGTCACTACTAACCAAAAGCAGTCATTCTACTTGTAAATCGTGCCAATCGAGTGGAACAGCGGCCTAGGATTCACCACTGCTTCATCTCATTTTCCAACAGATTGTAGACGTAAATTGGTTTTGATGGTACGCCTGTGCATGCTGAAATATTCAGAGCATATTCTGAATTTCAGTTAACACATCAGTAAGCATTTTGGCCATCAGTGAATTCAACCTTTTTTCTCAATCGGAATAGGCAAGGATAATGACAGATATATTTTACAATGTTAGAAAGTACATCATTTTATTTAATTGTGTGAATAAAAGGAATCTCCTCCCCGTCGGGGAATTGAACCCCGGTCTCCCGCGTGACAGGCGGGGATACTGACCACTATACTAACGAGGACTTATTGGCTTCAGTTAAACAGTGCTCACCTCCCTGGGGTTAAGGCATGCCCTCGATCAATTCTCAGTATTGTAATAGGCAGAATTGCTGCTTTTGGTTAGGACAAGTAATCTTTTTTCCTAAATTATTACAATACAGAAATTCCTAGCCAAAAACAATTAGTTTTATGAAGAAATTATTTCATTGAAATAAATATCTATCGATCTGTCTATCTAGCTATCTTTCTATTCATCAATATATATATTTATATATATATATATATATAATCAGCTCACTTTACCATTTGCAGCTTATAACTATTAGCCACCAGGGGTCACTACTAACCAAAAGCAGTCATTCTACTTGTAAATCGTGCAAATCGAGTGGAACAGCGGCCTAGGATTCACCACTGCTTCATCTCATTTTCCAACAGATTGTAGACGTAAATTGGTTTTGATGGTACGCCTGTGCATGCTGAAATATTCAGAGCATATTCTGAATTTCAGTTAACACATCAGTAAGCATTTTGGCCATCAGTGAATTCAACCTTTTTTCTCAATCGGAATAGGCAAGGATAATGACAGATATATTTTACAATGTTAGAAAGTACATCATTTTATTTAATTGTGTGAATAAAAGGAATCACCTCCCCGTCGGGGAATTGAACCCCGGTCTCCCGCGTGACAGGCGGGGATACTGACCACTATACTAACGAGGACTTATTGGCTTCAGTTAAACAGTGCTCACCTCCCTGGGGTTAAGGCATGCCCTCGATCAATTCTCAGTATTGTAATAGGCAGAATTGCTGCTTTTGGTTAGGACAAGTAATCTTTTTTCCTAAATTATTACAATACAGAAATTCCTAGCCAAAAACAATTAGTTTTATGAAGAAATTATTTCATTGAAATAAATATCTATCGATCTGTCTATCTAGCTATCTTTCTATTCATCAATATATATATTTATATATATATATATATATATAATCAGCTCACTTTACCATTTGCAGCTTATAACTATTAGCCACCAGGGGTCACTCCTAACCAAAAGCAGTCATTCTACTTGTAAATCGTGCCAATTGAGTGGAACAGCGGCCTAGGATTCACCACTGCTTCATCTCATTTTCCAACAGATTGTAGACGTAAATTGGTTTTGATGGTACGCCTGTGCATGCTGAAATATTCAGAGCATATTCTGAATTTCAGTTAACACATCAGTAAGCATTTTGGCCATCAGTGAATTCAACCTTTTTTCTCAATCGGAATAGGCAAGGATAATGACAGATATATTTTACAATGTTAGAAAGTACATCATTTTATTTAATTGTGTGAATAAAAGGAATCTCCTCCCCGTCGGGGAATTGAACCCCGGTCTCCCGCGTGACAGGCGGGGATACTGACCACTATACTAACGAGGACTTATTGGCTTCAGTTAAACAGTGCTCACCTCCCTGGGGTTAAGGCATGCCCTCGATCAATTCTCAGTATTGTAATAGGCAGAATTGCTGCTTTTGGTTAGGACAAGTAATCTTTTTTCCTAAATTATTACAATACAGAAATTCCTAGCCAAAAACAATTAGTTTTATGAAGAAATTATTTCATTGAAATAAATATCTATCGATCTGTCTATCTAGCTATCTTTCTATTCATCAATATATATATATATATATAATCAGCTCACTTTACCATTTGCAGCTTATAACTATTAGCCACCAGGGGTCACTACTAACCAAAAGCAGTCATTCTACTTGTAAATCGTGCCAATCGAGTGGAACAGCGGCCTAGGATTCACCACTGCTTCATCTCATTTTCCAACAGATTGTAGACGTAAATTGGTTTTGATGGTACGCCTGTGCATGCTGAAATATTCAGAGCATATTCTGAATTTCAGTTAACACATCAGTAAGCATTTTGGCCATCAGTGAATTCAACCTTTTTTCTCAATCGGAATAGGCAAGGATAATGACAGATATATTTTACAATGTTAGAAAGTACATCATTTTATTTAATTGTGTGAATAAAAGGAATCTCCTCCCCGTCGGGGAATTGAACCCCGGTCTCCCGCGTGACAGGCGGGGATACTGACCACTATACTAACGAGGACTTATTGGCTTCAGTTAAACAGTGCTCATCTCCCTGGGGTTAAGGCATGCCCTCGATCAATTCTCAGTATTGTAATAGGCAGAATTGCTGCTTTTGGTTAGGACAAGTAATCTTTTTTCCTAAATTATTACAATACAGAAATTCCTAGCCAAAAACAATTAGTTTTATGAAGAAATTATTTCATTGAAATAAATATCTATCGATCTGTCTATCTAGCTATCTTTCTATTCATCAATATATATATTTATATAAATATATATATATATAATCAGCTCACTTTACCATTTGCAGCTTATAACTATTAGCCACCAGGGGTCACTACTAACCAAAAGCAGTCATTCTACTTGTAAATCGTGCCAATCGAGTGGAACAGCGGCCTAGGATTCACCACTGCTTCATCTCATTTTCCAACAGATTGTAGACGTAAATTGGTTTTGATGGTACGCCTGTGCATGCTGAAATATTCAGAGCATATTCTGAATTTCAGTTAACACATCAGTAAGCATTTTGGCCATCAGTGAATTCAACCTTTTTTCTCAATCGGAATAGGCAAGGATAATGACAGATATATTTTACAATGTTAGAAAGTACATCATTTTATTTAATTGTGTGAATAAAAGGAATCTCCTCCCCGTCGGGGAATTGAACCCCGGTCTCCCGCGTGACAGGCGGGGATACTGACCACTATACTAACGAGGACTTATTGACTTCAGTTAAACAGTGCTCATCTCCCTGGGGTTAAGGCATGCCCTCGATCAATTCTCAGTATTGTAATAGGCAGAATTGCTGCTTTTGGTTAGGACAAGTAATCTTTTTTCCTAAATTATTACAATACAGAAATTCCTAGCCAAAAACAATTAGTTTTATGAAGAAATTATTTCATTGAAATAAATATCTATCGATCTGTCTATCTAGCTATCTTTCTATTCATCAATATATATATATATATATAATCAGCTCACTTTACCATTTGCAGCTTATAACTATTAGCCACCAGGGGTCACTACTAACCAAAAGCAGTCATTCTACTTGTAAATCGTGCCAATCGAGTGGAACAGCGGCCTAGGATTCACCACTGCTTCATCTCATTTTCCAACAGATTGTAGACGTAAATTGGTTTTGATGGTACGCCTGTGCATGCTGAAATATTCAGAGCATATTCTGAATTTCAGTTAACACATCAGTAAGCATTTTGGCCATCAGTGAATTCAACCTTTTTTCTCAATCGGAATAGGCAAGGATAATGACAGATATATTTTACAATGTTAGAAAGTACATCATTTTATTTAATTGTGTGAATAAAAGGAATCTCCTCCCCGTCGGGGAATTGAACCCCGGTCTCCCGCGTGACAGGCGGGGATACTGACCACTATACTAACGAGGACTTATTGGCTTCAGTTAAACAGTGCTCACCTCCCTGGGGTTAAGGCATGCCCTCGATCAATTCTCAGTATTGTAATAGGCAGAATTGCTGCTTTTGGTTAGGACAAGTAATCTTTTTTCCTAAATTATTACAATACAGAAATTCCTAGCCAAAAACAATTAGTTTTATGAAGAAATTATTTCATTGAAATAAATATCTATCGATCTGTCTATCTAGCTATCTTTCTATTCATCAATATATATATTTATATATATATATATATATAATCAGCTCACTTTACCATTTGCAGCTTATAACTATTAGCCACCAGGGGTCACTACTAACCAAAAGCAGTCATTCTACTTGTAAATCGTGCAAATCGAGTGGAACAGCGGCCTAGGATTCACCACTGCTTCATCTCATTTTCCAACAGATTGTAGACGTAAATTGGTTTTGATGGTACGCCTGTGCATGCTGAAATATTCAGAGCATATTCTGAATTTCAGTTAACACATCAGTAAGCATTTTGGCCATCAGTGAATTCAACCTTTTTTCTCAATCGGAATAGGCAAGGATAATGACAGATATATTTTACAATGTTAGAAAGTACATCATTTTATTTAATTGTGTGAATAAAAGGAATCACCTCCCCGTCGGGGAATTGAACCCCGGTCTCCCGCGTGACAGGCGGGGATACTGACCACTATACTAACGAGGACTTATTGGCTTCAGTTAAACAGTGCTCACCTCCCTGGGGTTAAGGCATGCCCTCGATCAATTCTCAGTATTGTAATAGGCAGAATTGCTGCTTTTGGTTAGGACAAGTAATCTTTTTTCCTAAATTATTACAATACAGAAATTCCTAGCCAAAAACAATTAGTTTTATGAAGAAATTATTTCATTGAAATAAATATCTATCGATCTGTCTATCTAGCTATCTTTCTATTCATCAATATATATATTTATATATATATATATATATATAATCAGCTCACTTTACCATTTGCAGCTTATAACTATTAGCCACCAGGGGTCACTCCTAACCAAAAGCAGTCATTCTACTTGTAAATCGTGCCAATTGAGTGGAACAGCGGCCTAGGATTCACCACTGCTTCATCTCATTTTCCAACAGATTGTAGACGTAAATTGGTTTTGATGGTACGCCTGTGCATGCTGAAATATTCAGAGCATATTCTGAATTTCAGTTAACACATCAGTAAGCATTTTGGCCATCAGTGAATTCAACCTTTTTTCTCAATCGGAATAGGCAAGGATAATGACAGATATATTTTACAATGTTAGAAAGTACATCATTTTATTTAATTGTGTGAATAAAAGGAATCTCCTCCCCGTCGGGGAATTGAACCCCGGTCTCCCGCGTGACAGGCGGGGATACTGACCACTATACTAACGAGGACTTATTGGCTTCAGTTAAACAGTGCTCACCTCCCTGGGGTTAAGGCATGCCCTCGATCAATTCTCAGTATTGTAATAGGCAGAATTGCTGCTTTTGGTTAGGACAAGTAATCTTTTTTCCTAAATTATTACAATACAGAAATTCCTAGCCAAAAACAATTAGTTTTATGAAGAAATTATTTCATTGAAATAAATATCTATCGATCTGTCTATCTAGCTATCTTTCTATTCATCAATATATATATATATATATAATCAGCTCACTTTACCATTTGCAGCTTATAACTATTAGCCACCAGGGGTCACTACTAACCAAAAGCAGTCATTCTACTTGTAAATCGTGCCAATCGAGTGGAACAGCGGCCTAGGATTCACCACTGCTTCATCTCATTTTCCAACAGATTGTAGACGTAAATTGGTTTTGATGGTACGCCTGTGCATGCTGAAATATTCAGAGCATATTCTGAATTTCAGTTAACACATCAGTAAGCATTTTGGCCATCAGTGAATTCAACCTTTTTTCTCAATCGGAATAGGCAAGGATAATGACAGATATATTTTACAATGTTAGAAAGTACATCATTTTATTTAATTGTGTGAATAAAAGGAATCTCCTCCCCGTCGGGGAATTGAACCCCGGTCTCCCGCGTGACAGGCGGGGATACTGACCACTATACTAACGAGGACTTATTGGCTTCAGTTAAACAGTGCTCATCTCCCTGGGGTTAAGGCATGCCCTCGATCAATTCTCAGTATTGTAATAGGCAGAATTGCTGCTTTTGGTTAGGACAAGTAATCTTTTTTCCTAAATTATTACAATACAGAAATTCCTAGCCAAAAACAATTAGTTTTATGAAGAAATTATTTCATTGAAATAAATATCTATCGATCTGTCTATCTAGCTATCTTTCTATTCATCAATATATATATTTATATATATATATATATATATAATCAGCTCACTTTACCATTTGCAGCTTATAACTATTAGCCACCAGGGGTCACTCCTAACCAAAAGCAGTCATTCTACTTGTAAATCGTGCCAATTGAGTGGAACAGCGGCCTAGGATTCACCACTGCTTCATCTCATTTTCCAACAGATTGTAGACGTAAATTGGTTTTGATGGTACGCCTGTGCATGCTGAAATATTCAGAGCATATTCTGAATTTCAGTTAACACATCAGTAAGCATTTTGGCCATCAGTGAATTCAACCTTTTTTCTCAATCGGAATAGGCAAGGATAATGACAGATATATTTTACAATGTTAGAAAGTACATCATTTTATTTAATTGTGTGAATAAAAGGAATCTCCTCCCCGTCGGGGAATTGAACCCCGGTCTCCCGCGTGACAGGCGGGGATACTGACCACTATACTAACGAGGACTTATTGGCTTCAGTTAAACAGTGCTCACCTCCCTGGGGTTAAGGCATGCCCTCGATCAATTCTCAGTATTGTAATAGGCAGAATTGCTGCTTTTGGTTAGGACAAGTAATCTTTTTTCCTAAATTATTACAATACAGAAATTCCTAGCCAAAAACAATTAGTTTTATGAAGAAATTATTTCATTGAAATAAATATCTATCGATCTGTCTATCTAGCTATCTTTCTATTCATCAATATATATATTTATATATATATATATATATATAATCAGCTCACTTTACCATTTGCAGCTTATAACTATTAGCCACCAGGGGTCACTACTAACCAAAAGCAGTCATTCTACTTGTAAATCGTGCAAATCGAGTGGAACAGCGGCCTAGGATTCACCACTGCTTCATCTCATTTTCCAACAGATTGTAGACGTAAATTGGTTTTGATGGTACGCCTGTGCATGCTGAAATATTCAGAGCATATTCTGAATTTCAGTTAACACATCAGTAAGCATTTTGGCCATCAGTGAATTCAACCTTTTTTCTCAATCGGAATAGGCAAGGATAATGACAGATATATTTTACAATGTTAGAAAGTACATCATTTTATTTAATTGTGTGAATAAAAGGAACCACCTCCCCGTCGGGGAATTGAACCCCGGTCTCCCGCGTGACAGGCGGGGATACTGACCACTATACTAACGAGGACTTATTGGCTTCAGTTAAACAGTGCTCACCTCCCTGGGGTTAAGGCATGCCCTCGATCAATTCTCAGTATTGTAATAGGCAGAATTGCTGCTTTTGGTTAGGACAAGTAATCTTTTTTCCTAAATTATTACAATACAGAAATTCCTAGCCAAAAACAATTAGTTTTATGAAGAAATTATTTCATTGAAATAAATATCTATCGATCTGTCTATCTAGCTATCTTTCTATTCATCAATATATATATTTATATATATATATATATATATAATCAGCTCACTTTACCATTTGCAGCTTATAACTATTAGCCACCAGGGGTCACTCCTAACCAAAAGCAGTCATTCTACTTGTAAATCGTGCCAATTGAGTGGAACAGCGGCCTAGGATTCACCACTGCTTCATCTCATTTTCCAACAGATTGTAGACGTAAATTGGTTTTGATGGTACGCCTGTGCATGCTGAAATATTCAGAGCATATTCTGAATTTCAGTTAACACATCAGTAAGCATTTTGGCCATCAGTGAATTCAACCTTTTTTCTCAATCGGAATAGGCAAGGATAATGACAGATATATTTTACAATGTTAGAAAGTACATCATTTTATTTAATTGTGTGAATAAAAGGAATCTCCTCCCCGTCGGGGAATTGAACCCCGGTCTCCCGCGTGACAGGCGGGGATACTGACCACTATACTAACGAGGACTTATTGGCTTCAGTTAAACAGTGCTCACCTCCCTGGGGTTAAGGCATGCCCTCGATCAATTCTCAGTATTGTAATAGGCAGAATTGCTGCTTTTGGTTAGGACAAGTAATCTTTTTTCCTAAATTATTACAATACAGAAATTCCTAGCCAAAAACAATTAGTTTTATGAAGAAATTATTTCATTGAAATAAATATCTATCGATCTGTCTATCTAGCTATCTTTCTATTCATCAATATATATATATATATATAATCAGCTCACTTTACCATTTGCAGCTTATAACTATTAGCCACCAGGGGTCACTACTAACCAAAAGCAGTCATTCTACTTGTAAATCGTGCCAATCGAGTGGAACAGCGGCCTAGGATTCACCACTGCTTCATCTCATTTTCCAACAGATTGTAGACGTAAATTGGTTTTGATGGTACGCCTGTGCATGCTGAAATATTCAGAGCATATTCTGAATTTCAGTTAACACATCAGTAAGCATTTTGGCCATCAGTGAATTCAACCTTTTTTCTCAATCGGAATAGGCAAGGATAATGACAGATATATTTTACAATGTTAGAAAGTACATCATTTTATTTAATTGTGTGAATAAAAGGAATCGCCTCCCCGTCGGGGAATTGAACCCCGGTCTCCCGCGTGACAGGCGGGGATACTGACCACTATACTAACGAGGACTTATTGGCTTCAGTTAAACAGTGCTCACCTCCCTGGGGTTAAGGCATGCCCTCGATCAATTCTCAGTATTGTAATAGGCAGAATTGCTGCTTTTGGTTAGGACAAGTAATCTTTTTTCCTAAATTATTACAATACAGAAATTCCTAGCCAAAAACAATTAGTTTTATGAAGAAATTATTTCATTGAAATAAATATCTATCGATCTGTCTATCTAGCTATCTTTCTATTCATCAATATATATATATATATAATCAGCTCACTTTACCATTTGCAGCTTATAACTATTAGCCACCAGGGGTCACTACTAACCAAAAGCAGTCATTCTACTTGTAAATCGTGCCAATCGAGTGGAACAGCGGCCTAGGATTCACCACTGCTTCATCTCATTTTCCAACAGATTGTAGACGTAAATTGGTTTTGATGGTACGCCTGTGCATGCTGAAATATTCAGAGCATATTCTGAATTTCAGTTAACACATCAGTAAGCATTTTGGCCATCAGTGAATTCAACCTTTTTTCTCAATCGGAATAGGCAAGGATAATGACAGATATATTTTACAATGTTAGAAAGTACATCATTTTATTTAATTGTGTGAATAAAAGGAATCTCCTCCCCGTCGGGGAATTGAACCCCGGTCTCCCGCGTGACAGGCGGGGATACTGACCACTATACTAACGAGGACTTATTGGCTTCAGTTAAACAGTGCTCATCTCCCTGGGGTTAAGGCATGCCCTCGATCAATTCTCAGTATTGTAATAGGCAGAATTGCTGCTTTTGGTTAGGACAAGTAATCTTTTTTCCTAAATTATTACAATACAGAAATTCCTAGCCAAAAACAATTAGTTTTATGAAGAAATTATTTCATTGAAATAAATATCTATCGATCTGTCTATCTAGCTATCTTTCTATTCATCAATATATATATTTATATAAATATATATATATATAATCAGCTCACTTTACCATTTGCAGCTTATAACTATTAGCCACCAGGGGTCACTACTAACCAAAAGCAGTCATTCTACTTGTAAATCGTGCCAATCGAGTGGAACAGCGGCCTAGGATTCACCACTGCTTCATCTCATTTTCCAACAGATTGTAGACGTAAATTGGTTTTGATGGTACGCCTGTGCATGCTGAAATATTCAGAGCATATTCTGAATTTCAGTTAACACATCAGTAAGCATTTTGGCCATCAGTGAATTCAACCTTTTTTCTCAATCGGAATAGGCAAGGATAATGACAGATATATTTTACAATGTTAGAAAGTACATCATTTTATTTAATTGTGTGAATAAAAGGAATCTCCTCCCCGTCGGGGAATTGAACCCCGGTCTCCCGCGTGACAGGCGGGGATACTGACCACTATACTAACGAGGACTTATTGGCTTCACTTAAACAGTGCTCATCTCCCTGGGGTTAAGGCATGCCCTCGATCAATTCTCAGTATTGTAATAGGCAAATTTGCTGCTTTTGGTTAGGACAAGTAATCTTTTTTCCTAAATTATTACAATACAGAAATTCCTAGCCAAAAACAATTAGTTTTATGAAGAAATTATTTCATTGAAATAAATATCTATCGATCTGTCTATCTAGCTATCTTTCTATTCATCAATATATATATATATATAATCAGCTCACTTTACCATTTGCAGCTTATAACTATTAGCCACCAGGGGTCACTACTAACCAAAAGCAGTCATTCTACTTGTAAATCGTGCCAATCGAGTGGAACAGCGGCCTAGGATTCACCACTGCTTCATCTCATTTTCCAACAGATTGTAGACGTAAATTGGTTTTGATGGTACGCCTGTGCATGCTGAAATATTCAGAGCATATTCTGAATTTCAGTTAACACATCAGTAAGCATTTTGGCCATCAGTGAATTCAACCTTTTTTCTCAATCGGAATAGGCAAGGATAATGACAGATATATTTTACAATGTTAGAAAGTACATCATTTTATTTAATTGTGTGAATAAAAGGAATCTCCTCCCCGTCGGGGAATTGAACCCCGGTCTCCCGCGTGACAGGCGGGGATACTGACCACTATACTAACGAGGACTTATTGGCTTCAGTTAAACAGTGCTCATCTCCCTGGGGTTAAGGCATGCCCTCGATCAATTCTCAGTATTGTAATAGGCAGAATTGCTGCTTTTGGTTAGGACAAGTAATCTTTTTTCCTAAATTATTACAATACAGAAATTCCTAGCCAAAAACAATTAGTTTTATGAAGAAATTATTTCATTGAAATAAATATCTATCGATCTGTCTATCTAGCTATCTTTCTATTCATCAATATATATATTTATATAAATATATATATATATAATCAGCTCACTTTACCATTTGCAGCTTATAACTATTAGCCACCAGGGGTCACTACTAACCAAAAGCAGTCATTCTACTTGTAAATCGTGCCAATCGAGTGGAACAGCGGCCTAGGATTCACCACTGCTTCATCTCATTTTCCAACAGATTGTAGACGTAAATTGGTTTTGATGGTACGCCTGTGCATGCTGAAATATTCAGAGCATATTCTGAATTTCAGTTAACACATCAGTAAGCATTTTGGCCATCAGTGAATTCAACCTTTTTTCTCAATCGGAATAGGCAAGGATAATGACAGATATATTTTACAATGTTAGAAAGTACATCATTTTATTTAATTGTGTGAATAAAAGGAATCTCCTCCCCGTCGGGGAATTGAACCCCGGTCTCCCGCGTGACAGGCGGGGATACTGACCACTATACTAACGAGGACTTATTGACTTCAGTTAAACAGTGCTCATCTCCCTGGGGTTAAGGCATGCCCTCGATCAATTCTCAGTATTGTAATAGGCAGAATTGCTGCTTTTGGTTAGGACAAGTAATCTTTTTTCCTAAATTATTACAATACAGAAATTCCTAGCCAAAAACAATTAGTTTTATGAAGAAATTATTTCATTGAAATAAATATCTATCGATCTGTCTATCTAGCTATCTTTCTATTCATCAATATATATATTTATATATATATATATATATATAATCAGCTCACTTTACCATTTGCAGCTTATAACTATTAGCCACCAGGGGTCACTCCTAACCAAAAGCAGTCATTCTACTTGTAAATCGTGCCAATTGAGTGGAACAGCGGCCTAGGATTCACCACTGCTTCATCTCATTTTCCAACAGATTGTAGACGTAAATTGGTTTTGATGGTACGCCTGTGCATGCTGAAATATTCAGAGCATATTCTGAATTTCAGTTAACACATCAGTAAGCATTTTGGCCATCAGTGAATTCAACCTTTTTTCTCAATCGGAATAGGCAAGGATAATGACAGATATATTTTACAATGTTAGAAAGTACATCATTTTATTTAATTGTGTGAATAAAAGGAATCTCCTCCCCGTCGGGGAATTGAACCCCGGTCTCCCGCGTGACAGGCGGGGATACTGACCACTATACTAACGAGGACTTATTGGCTTCAGTTAAACAGTGCTCACCTCCCTGGGGTTAAGGCATGCCCTCGATCAATTCTCAGTATTGTAATAGGCAGAATTGCTGCTTTTGGTTAGGACAAGTAATCTTTTTTCCTAAATTATTACAATACAGAAATTCCTAGCCAAAAACAATTAGTTTTATGAAGAAATTATTTCATTGAAATAAATATCTATCGATCTGTCTATCTAGCTATCTTTCTATTCATCAATATATATATTTATATATATATATATATATATAATCAGCTCACTTTACCATTTGCAGCTTATAACTATTAGCCACCAGGGGTCACTACTAACCAAAAGCAGTCATTCTACTTGTAAATCGTGCAAATCGAGTGGAACAGCGGCCTAGGATTCACCACTGCTTCATCTCATTTTCCAACAGATTGTAGACGTAAATTGGTTTTGATGGTACGCCTGTGCATGCTGAAATATTCAGAGCATATTCTGAATTTCAGTTAACACATCAGTAAGCATTTTGGCCATCAGTGAATTCAACCTTTTTTCTCAATCGGAATAGGCAAGGATAATGACAGATATATTTTACAATGTTAGAAAGTACATCATTTTATTTAATTGTGTGAATAAAAGGAATCACCTCCCCGTCGGGGAATTGAACCCCGGTCTCCCGCGTGACAGGCGGGGATACTGACCACTATACTAACGAGGACTTATTGGCTTCAGTTAAACAGTGCTCACCTCCCTGGGGTTAAGGCATGCCCTCGATCAATTCTCAGTATTGTAATAGGCAGAATTGCTGCTTTTGGTTAGGACAAGTAATCTTTTTTCCTAAATTATTACAATACAGAAATTCCTAGCCAAAAACAATTAGTTTTATGAAGAAATTATTTCATTGAAATAAATATCTATCGATCTGTCTATCTAGCTATCTTTCTATTCATCAATATATATATATATATAATCAGCTCACTTTACCATTTGCAGCTTATAACTATTAGCCACCAGGGGTCACTCCTAACCAAAAGCAGTCATTCTACTTGTAAATCGTGCCAATTGAGTGGAACAGCGGCCTAGGATTCACCACTGCTTCATCTCATTTTCCAACAGATTGTAGACGTAAATTGGTTTTGATGGTACGCCTGTGCATGCTGAAATATTCAGAGCATATTCTGAATTTCAGTTAACACATCAGTAAGCATTTTGGCCATCAGTGAATTCAACCTTTTTTCTCAATCGGAATAGGCAAGGATAATGACAGATATATTTTACAATGTTAGAAAGTACATCATTTTATTTAATTGTGTGAATAAAAGGAATCTCCTCCCCGTCGGGGAATTGAACCCCGGTCTCCCGCGTGACAGGCGGGGATACTGACCACTATACTAACGAGGACTTATTGGCTTCAGTTAAACAGTGCTCACCTCCCTGGGGTTAAGGCATGCCCTCGATCAATTCTCATTATTGTAATAGGCAGAATTGCTGCTTTTGGTTAGGACAAGTAATCTTTTTTCCTAAATTATTACAATACAGAAATTCCTAGCCAAAAACAATTAGTTTTATGAAGAAATTATTTCATTGAAATAAATATCTATCGATCTGTCTATCTAGCTATCTTTCTATTCATCAATATATATATATATATATAATCAGCTCACTTTACCATTTGCAGCTTATAACTATTAGCCACCAGGGGTCACTACTAACCAAAAGCAGTCATTCTACTTGTAAATCGTGCCAATCGAGTGGAACAGCGGCCTAGGATTCACCACTGCTTCATCTCATTTTCCAACAGATTGTAGACGTAAATTGGTTTTGATGGTACGCCTGTGCATGCTGAAATATTCAGAGCATATTCTGAATTTCAGTTAACACATCAGTAAGCATTTTGGCCATCAGTGAATTCAACCTTTTTTCTCAATCGGAATAGGCAAGGATAATGACAGATATATTTTACAATGTTAGAAAGTACATCATTTTATTTAATTGTGTGAATAAAAGGAATCTCCTCCCCGTCGGGGAATTGAACCCCGGTCTCCCGCGTGACAGGCGGGGATACTGACCACTATACTAACGAGGACTTATTGGCTTCAGTTAAACAGTGCTCATCTCCCTGGGGTTAAGGCATGCCCTCGATCAATTCTCAGTATTGTAATAGGCAGAATTGCTGCTTTTGGTTAGGACAAGTAATCTTTTTTCCTAAATTATTACAATACAGAAATTCCTAGCCAAAAACAATTAGTTTTATGAAGAAATTATTTCATTGAAATAAATATCTATCGATCTGTCTATCTAGCTATCTTTCTATTCATCAATATATATATTTATATATATATATATATATATAATCAGCTCACTTTACCATTTGCAGCTTATAACTATTAGCCACCAGGGGTCACTCCTAACCAAAAGCAGTCATTCTACTTGTAAATCGTGCCAATTGAGTGGAACAGCGGCCTAGGATTCACCACTGCTTCATCTCATTTTCCAACAGATTGTAGACGTAAATTGGTTTTGATGGTACGCCTGTGCATGCTGAAATATTCAGAGCATATTCTGAATTTCAGTTAACACATCAGTAAGCATTTTGGCCATCAGTGAATTCAACCTTTTTTCTCAATCGGAATAGGCAAGGATAATGACAGATATATTTTACAATGTTAGAAAGTACATCATTTTATTTAATTGTGTGAATAAAAGGAATCTCCTCCCCGTCGGGGAATTGAACCCCGGTCTCCCGCGTGACAGGCGGGGATACTGACCACTATACTAACGAGGACTTATTGGCTTCAGTTAAACAGTGCTCACCTCCCTGGGGTTAAGGCATGCCCTCGATCAATTCTCAGTATTGTAATAGGCAGAATTGCTGCTTTTGGTTAGGACAAGTAATCTTTTTTCCTAAATTATTACAATACAGAAATTCCTAGCCAAAAACAATTAGTTTTATGAAGAAATTATTTCATTGAAATAAATATCTATCGATCTGTCTATCTAGCTATCTTTCTATTCATCAATATATATATTTATATATATATATATATATATAATCAGCTCACTTTACCATTTGCAGCTTATAACTATTAGCCACCAGGGGTCACTACTAACCAAAAGCAGTCATTCTACTTGTAAATCGTGCAAATCGAGTGGAACAGCGGCCTAGGATTCACCACTGCTTCATCTCATTTTCCAACAGATTGTAGACGTAAATTGGTTTTGATGGTACGCCTGTGCATGCTGAAATATTCAGAGCATATTCTGAATTTCAGTTAACACATCAGTAAGCATTTTGGCCATCAGTGAATTCAACCTTTTTTCTCAATCGGAATAGGCAAGGATAATGACAGATATATTTTACAATGTTAGAAAGTACATCATTTTATTTAATTGTGTGAATAAAAGGAATCACCTCCCCGTCGGGGAATTGAACCCCGGTCTCCCGCGTGACAGGCGGGGATACTGACCACTATACTAACGAGGACTTATTGGCTTCAGTTAAACAGTGCTCACCTCCCTGGGGTTAAGGCATGCCCTCGATCAATTCTCAGTATTGTAATAGGCAGAATTGCTGCTTTTGGTTAGGACAAGTAATCTTTTTTCCTAAATTATTACAATACAGAAATTCCTAGCCAAAAACAATTAGTTTTATGAAGAAATTATTTCATTGAAATAAATATCTATCGATCTGTCTATCTAGCTATCTTTCTATTCATCAATATATATATTTATATATATATATATATATATAATCAGCTCACTTTACCATTTGCAGCTTATAACTATTAGCCACCAGGGGTCACTCCTAACCAAAAGCAGTCATTCTACTTGTAAATCGTGCCAATTGAGTGGAACAGCGGCCTAGGATTCACCACTGCTTCATCTCATTTTCCAACAGATTGTAGACGTAAATTGGTTTTGATGGTACGCCTGTGCATGCTGAAATATTCAGAGCATATTCTGAATTTCAGTTAACACATCAGTAAGCATTTTGGCCATCAGTGAATTCAACCTTTTTTCTCAATCGGAATAGGCAAGGATAATGACAGATATATTTTACAATGTTAGAAAGTACATCATTTTATTTAATTGTGTGAATAAAAGGAATCTCCTCCCCGTCGGGGAATTGAACCCCGGTCTCCCGCGTGACAGGCGGGGATACTGACCACTATACTAACGAGGACTTATTGGCTTCAGTTAAACAGTGCTCACCTCCCTGGGGTTAAGGCATGCCCTCGATCAATTCTCAGTATTGTAATAGGCAGAATTGCTGCTTTTGGTTAGGACAAGTAATCTTTTTTCCTAAATTATTACAATACAGAAATTCCTAGCCAAAAACAATTAGTTTTATGAAGAAATTATTTCATTGAAATAAATATCTATCGATCTGTCTATCTAGCTATCTTTCTATTCATCAATATATATATATATATATAATCAGCTCACTTTACCATTTGCAGCTTATAACTATTAGCCACCAGGGGTCACTACTAACCAAAAGCAGTCATTCTACTTGTAAATCGTGCCAATCGAGTGGAACAGCGGCCTAGGATTCACCACTGCTTCATCTCATTTTCCAACAGATTGTAGACGTAAATTGGTTTTGATGGTACGCCTGTGCATGCTGAAATATTCAGAGCATATTCTGAATTTCAGTTAACACATCAGTAAGCATTTTGGCCATCAGTGAATTCAACCTTTTTTCTCAATCGGAATAGGCAAGGATAATGACAGATATATTTTACAATGTTAGAAAGTACATCATTTTATTTAATTGTGTGAATAAAAGGAATCGCCTCCCCGTCGGGGAATTGAACCCCGGTCTCCCGCGTGACAGGCGGGGATACTGACCACTATACTAACGAGGACTTATTGGCTTCAGTTAAACAGTGCTCACCTCCCTGGGGTTAAGGCATGCCCTCGATCAATTCTCAGTATTGTAATAGGCAGAATTGCTGCTTTTGGTTAGGACAAGTAATCTTTTTTCCTAAATTATTACAATACAGAAATTCCTAGCCAAAAACAATTAGTTTTATGAAGAAATTATTTCATTGAAATAAATATCTATCGATCTGTCTATCTAGCTATCTTTCTATTCATCAATATATATATATATATAATCAGCTCACTTTACCATTTGCAGCTTATAACTATTAGCCACCAGGGGTCACTACTAACCAAAAGCAGTCATTCTACTTGTAAATCGTGCCAATCGAGTGGAACAGCGGCCTAGGATTCACCACTGCTTCATCTCATTTTCCAACAGATTGTAGACGTAAATTGGTTTTGATGGTACGCCTGTGCATGCTGAAATATTCAGAGCATATTCTGAATTTCAGTTAACACATCAGTAAGCATTTTGGCCATCAGTGAATTCAACCTTTTTTCTCAATCGGAATAGGCAAGGATAATGACAGATATATTTTACAATGTTAGAAAGTACATCATTTTATTTAATTGTGTGAATAAAAGGAATCTCCTCCCCGTCGGGGAATTGAACCCCGGTCTCCCGCGTGACAGGCGGGGATACTGACCACTATACTAACGAGGACTTATTGGCTTCAGTTAAACAGTGCTCATCTCCCTGGGGTTAAGGCATGCCCTCGATCAATTCTCAGTATTGTAATAGGCAGAATTGCTGCTTTTGGTTAGGACAAGTAATCTTTTTTCCTAAATTATTACAATACAGAAATTCCTAGCCAAAAACAATTAGTTTTATGAAGAAATTATTTCATTGAAATAAATATCTATCGATCTGTCTATCTAGCTATCTTTCTATTCATCAATATATATATTTATATAAATATATATATATATAATCAGCTCACTTTACCATTTGCAGCTTATAACTATTAGCCACCAGGGGTCACTACTAACCAAAAGCAGTCATTCTACTTGTAAATCGTGCCAATCGAGTGGAACAGCGGCCTAGGATTCACCACTGCTTCATCTCATTTTCCAACAGATTGTAGACGTAAATTGGTTTTGATGGTACGCCTGTGCATGCTGAAATATTCAGAGCATATTCTGAATTTCAGTTAACACATCAGTAAGCATTTTGGCCATCAGTGAATTCAACCTTTTTTCTCAATCGGAATAGGCAAGGATAATGACAGATATATTTTACAATGTTAGAAAGTACATCATTTTATTTAATTGTGTGAATAAAAGGAATCTCCTCCCCGTCGGGGAATTGAACCCCGGTCTCCCGCGTGACAGGCGGGGATACTGACCACTATACTAACGAGGACTTATTGGCTTCACTTAAACAGTGCTCATCTCCCTGGGGTTAAGGCATGCCCTCGATCAATTCTCAGTATTGTAATAGGCAAATTTGCTGCTTTTGGTTAGGACAAGTAATCTTTTTTCCTAAATTATTACAATACAGAAATTCCTAGCCAAAAACAATTAGTTTTATGAAGAAATTATTTCATTGAAATAAATATCTATCGATCTGTCTATCTAGCTATCTTTCTATTCATCAATATATATATATATATAATCAGCTCACTTTACCATTTGCAGCTTATAACTATTAGCCACCAGGGGTCACTACTAACCAAAAGCAGTCATTCTACTTGTAAATCGTGCCAATCGAGTGGAACAGCGGCCTAGGATTCACCACTGCTTCATCTCATTTTCCAACAGATTGTAGACGTAAATTGGTTTTGATGGTACGCCTGTGCATGCTGAAATATTCAGAGCATATTCTGAATTTCAGTTAACACATCAGTAAGCATTTTGGCCATCAGTGAATTCAACCTTTTTTCTCAATCGGAATAGGCAAGGATAATGACAGATATATTTTACAATGTTAGAAAGTACATCATTTTATTTAATTGTGTGAATAAAAGGAATCTCCTCCCCGTCGGGGAATTGAACCCCGGTCTCCCGCGTGACAGGCGGGGATACTGACCACTATACTAACGAGGACTTATTGGCTTCAGTTAAACAGTGCTCATCTCCCTGGGGTTAAGGCATGCCCTCGATCAATTCTCAGTATTGTAATAGGCAGAATTGCTGCTTTTGGTTAGGACAAGTAATCTTTTTTCCTAAATTATTACAATACAGAAATTCCTAGCCAAAAACAATTAGTTTTATGAAGAAATTATTTCATTGAAATAAATATCTATCGATCTGTCTATCTAGCTATCTTTCTATTCATCAATATATATATTTATATAAATATATATATATATAATCAGCTCACTTTACCATTTGCAGCTTATAACTATTAGCCACCAGGGGTCACTACTAACCAAAAGCAGTCATTCTACTTGTAAATCGTGCCAATCGAGTGGAACAGCGGCCTAGGATTCACCACTGCTTCATCTCATTTTCCAACAGATTGTAGACGTAAATTGGTTTTGATGGTACGCCTGTGCATGCTGAAATATTCAGAGCATATTCTGAATTTCAGTTAACACATCAGTAAGCATTTTGGCCATCAGTGAATTCAACCTTTTTTCTCAATCGGAATAGGCAAGGATAATGACAGATATATTTTACAATGTTAGAAAGTACATCATTTTATTTAATTGTGTGAATAAAAGGAATCTCCTCCCCGTCGGGGAATTGAACCCCGGTCTCCCGCGTGACAGGCGGGGATACTGACCACTATACTAACGAGGACTTATTGACTTCAGTTAAACAGTGCTCATCTCCCTGGGGTTAAGGCATGCCCTCGATCAATTCTCAGTATTGTAATAGGCAGAATTGCTGCTTTTGGTTAGGACAAGTAATCTTTTTTCCTAAATTATTACAATACAGAAATTCCTAGCCAAAAACAATTAGTTTTATGAAGAAATTATTTCATTGAAATAAATATCTATCGATCTGTCTATCTAGCTATCTTTCTATTCATCAATATATATATTTATATATATATATATATATATAATCAGCTCACTTTACCATTTGCAGCTTATAACTATTAGCCACCAGGGGTCACTCCTAACCAAAAGCAGTCATTCTACTTGTAAATCGTGCCAATTGAGTGGAACAGCGGCCTAGGATTCACCACTGCTTCATCTCATTTTCCAACAGATTGTAGACGTAAATTGGTTTTGATGGTACGCCTGTGCATGCTGAAATATTCAGAGCATATTCTGAATTTCAGTTAACACATCAGTAAGCATTTTGGCCATCAGTGAATTCAACCTTTTTTCTCAATCGGAATAGGCAAGGATAATGACAGATATATTTTACAATGTTAGAAAGTACATCATTTTATTTAATTGTGTGAATAAAAGGAATCTCCTCCCCGTCGGGGAATTGAACCCCGGTCTCCCGCGTGACAGGCGGGGATACTGACCACTATACTAACGAGGACTTATTGGCTTCAGTTAAACAGTGCTCACCTCCCTGGGGTTAAGGCATGCCCTCGATCAATTCTCAGTATTGTAATAGGCAGAATTGCTGCTTTTGGTTAGGACAAGTAATCTTTTTTCCTAAATTATTACAATACAGAAATTCCTAGCCAAAAACAATTAGTTTTATGAAGAAATTATTTCATTGAAATAAATATCTATCGATCTGTCTATCTAGCTATCTTTCTATTCATCAATATATATATTTATATATATATATATATATATAATCAGCTCACTTTACCATTTGCAGCTTATAACTATTAGCCACCAGGGGTCACTACTAACCAAAAGCAGTCATTCTACTTGTAAATCGTGCAAATCGAGTGGAACAGCGGCCTAGGATTCACCACTGCTTCATCTCATTTTCCAACAGATTGTAGACGTAAATTGGTTTTGATGGTACGCCTGTGCATGCTGAAATATTCAGAGCATATTCTGAATTTCAGTTAACACATCAGTAAGCATTTTGGCCATCAGTGAATTCAACCTTTTTTCTCAATCGGAATAGGCAAGGATAATGACAGATATATTTTACAATGTTAGAAAGTACATCATTTTATTTAATTGTGTGAATAAAAGGAATCACCTCCCCGTCGGGGAATTGAACCCCGGTCTCCCGCGTGACAGGCGGGGATACTGACCACTATACTAACGAGGACTTATTGGCTTCAGTTAAACAGTGCTCACCTCCCTGGGGTTAAGGCATGCCCTCGATCAATTCTCAGTATTGTAATAGGCAGAATTGCTGCTTTTGGTTAGGACAAGTAATCTTTTTTCCTAAATTATTACAATACAGAAATTCCTAGCCAAAAACAATTAGTTTTATGAAGAAATTATTTCATTGAAATAAATATCTATCGATCTGTCTATCTAGCTATCTTTCTATTCATCAATATATATATATATATAATCAGCTCACTTTACCATTTGCAGCTTATAACTATTAGCCACCAGGGGTCACTACTAACCAAAAGCAGTCATTCTACTTGTAAATCGTGCCAATCGAGTGGAACAGCGGCCTAGGATTCACCACTGCTTCATCTCATTTTCCAACAGATTGTAGACGTAAATTGGTTTTGATGGTACGCCTGTGCATGCTGAAATATTCAGAGCATATTCTGAATTTCAGTTAACACATCAGTAAGCATTTTGGCCATCAGTGAATTCAACCTTTTTTCTCAATCGGAATAGGCAAGGATAATGACAGATATATTTTACAATGTTAGAAAGTACATCATTTTATTTAATTGTGTGAATAAAAGGAATCTCCTCCCCGTCGGGGAATTGAACCCCGGTCTCCCGCGTGACAGGCGGGGATACTGACCACTATACTAACGAGGACTTATTGGCTTCACTTAAACAGTGCTCATCTCCCTGGGGTTAAGGCATGCCCTCGATCAATTCTCAGTATTGTAATAGGCAAATTTGCTGCTTTTGGTTAGGACAAGTAATCTTTTTTCCTAAATTATTACAATACAGAAATTCCTAGCCAAAAACAATTAGTTTTATGAAGAAATTATTTCATTGAAATAAATATCTATCGATCTGTCTATCTAGCTATCTTTCTATTCATCAATATATATATATATATAATCAGCTCACTTTACCATTTGCAGCTTATAACTATTAGCCACCAGGGGTCACTACTAACCAAAAGCAGTCATTCTACTTGTAAATCGTGCCAATCGAGTGGAACAGCGGCCTAGGATTCACCACTGCTTCATCTCATTTTCCAACAGATTGTAGACGTAAATTGGTTTTGATGGTACGCCTGTGCATGCTGAAATATTCAGAGCATATTCTGAATTTCAGTTAACACATCAGTAAGCATTTTGGCCATCAGTGAATTCAACCTTTTTTCTCAATCGGAATAGGCAAGGATAATGACAGATATATTTTACAATGTTAGAAAGTACATCATTTTATTTAATTGTGTGAATAAAAGGAATCTCCTCCCCGTCGGGGAATTGAACCCCGGTCTCCCGCGTGACAGGCGGGGATACTGACCACTATACTAACGAGGACTTATTGGCTTCAGTTAAACAGTGCTCATCTCCCTGGGGTTAAGGCATGCCCTCGATCAATTCTCAGTATTGTAATAGGCAGAATTGCTGCTTTTGGTTAGGACAAGTAATCTTTTTTCCTAAATTATTACAATACAGAAATTCCTAGCCAAAAACAATTAGTTTTATGAAGAAATTATTTCATTGAAATAAATATCTATCGATCTGTCTATCTAGCTATCTTTCTATTCATCAATATATATATTTATATAAATATATATATATATAATCAGCTCACTTTACCATTTGCAGCTTATAACTATTAGCCACCAGGGGTCACTACTAACCAAAAGCAGTCATTCTACTTGTAAATCGTGCCAATCGAGTGGAACAGCGGCCTAGGATTCACCACTGCTTCATCTCATTTTCCAACAGATTGTAGACGTAAATTGGTTTTGATGGTACGCCTGTGCATGCTGAAATATTCAGAGCATATTCTGAATTTCAGTTAACACATCAGTAAGCATTTTGGCCATCAGTGAATTCAACCTTTTTTCTCAATCGGAATAGGCAAGGATAATGACAGATATATTTTACAATGTTAGAAAGTACATCATTTTATTTAATTGTGTGAATAAAAGGAATCTCCTCCCCGTCGGGGAATTGAACCCCGGTCTCCCGCGTGACAGGCGGGGATACTGACCACTATACTAACGAGGACTTATTGACTTCAGTTAAACAGTGCTCATCTCCCTGGGGTTAAGGCATGCCCTCGATCAATTCTCAGTATTGTAATAGGCAGAATTGCTGCTTTTGGTTAGGACAAGTAATCTTTTTTCCTAAATTATTACAATACAGAAATTCCTAGCCAAAAACAATTAGTTTTATGAAGAAATTATTTCATTGAAATAAATATCTATCGATCTGTCTATCTAGCTATCTTTCTATTCATCAATATATATATTTATATATATATATATATATATAATCAGCTCACTTTACCATTTGCAGCTTATAACTATTAGCCACCAGGGGTCACTCCTAACCAAAAGCAGTCATTCTACTTGTAAATCGTGCCAATTGAGTGGAACAGCGGCCTAGGATTCACCACTGCTTCATCTCATTTTCCAACAGATTGTAGACGTAAATTGGTTTTGATGGTACGCCTGTGCATGCTGAAATATTCAGAGCATATTCTGAATTTCAGTTAACACATCAGTAAGCATTTTGGCCATCAGTGAATTCAACCTTTTTTCTCAATCGGAATAGGCAAGGATAATGACAGATATATTTTACAATGTTAGAAAGTACATCATTTTATTTAATTGTGTGAATAAAAGGAATCTCCTCCCCGTCGGGGAATTGAACCCCGGTCTCCCGCGTGACAGGCGGGGATACTGACCACTATACTAACGAGGACTTATTGGCTTCAGTTAAACAGTGCTCACCTCCCTGGGGTTAAGGCATGCCCTCGATCAATTCTCAGTATTGTAATAGGCAGAATTGCTGCTTTTGGTTAGGACAAGTAATCTTTTTTCCTAAATTATTACAATACAGAAATTCCTAGCCAAAAACAATTAGTTTTATGAAGAAATTATTTCATTGAAATAAATATCTATCGATCTGTCTATCTAGCTATCTTTCTATTCATCAATATATATATTTATATATATATATATATATATAATCAGCTCACTTTACCATTTGCAGCTTATAACTATTAGCCACCAGGGGTCACTACTAACCAAAAGCAGTCATTCTACTTGTAAATCGTGCAAATCGAGTGGAACAGCGGCCTAGGATTCACCACTGCTTCATCTCATTTTCCAACAGATTGTAGACGTAAATTGGTTTTGATGGTACGCCTGTGCATGCTGAAATATTCAGAGCATATTCTGAATTTCAGTTAACACATCAGTAAGCATTTTGGCCATCAGTGAATTCAACCTTTTTTCTCAATCGGAATAGGCAAGGATAATGACAGATATATTTTACAATGTTAGAAAGTACATCATTTTATTTAATTGTGTGAATAAAAGGAATCACCTCCCCGTCGGGGAATTGAACCCCGGTCTCCCGCGTGACAGGCGGGGATACTGACCACTATACTAACGAGGACTTATTGGCTTCAGTTAAACAGTGCTCACCTCCCTGGGGTTAAGGCATGCCCTCGATCAATTCTCAGTATTGTAATAGGCAGAATTGCTGCTTTTGGTTAGGACAAGTAATCTTTTTTCCTAAATTATTACAATACAGAAATTCCTAGCCAAAAACAATTAGTTTTATGAAGAAATTATTTCATTGAAATAAATATCTATCGATCTGTCTATCTAGCTATCTTTCTATTCATCAATATATATATATATATAATCAGCTCACTTTACCATTTGCAGCTTATAACTATTAGCCACCAGGGGTCACTACTAACCAAAAGCAGTCATTCTACTTGTAAATCGTGCCAATCGAGTGGAACAGCGGCCTAGGATTCACCACTGCTTCATCTCATTTTCCAACAGATTGTAGACGTAAATTGGTTTTGATGGTACGCCTGTGCATGCTGAAATATTCAGAGCATATTCTGAATTTCAGTTAACACATCAGTAAGCATTTTGGCCATCAGTGAATTCAACCTTTTTTCTCAATCGGAATAGGCAAGGATAATGACAGATATATTTTACAATGTTAGAAAGTACATCATTTTATTTAATTGTGTGAATAAAAGGAATCTCCTCCCCGTCGGGGAATTGAACCCCGGTCTCCCGCGTGACAGGCGGGGATACTGACCACTATACTAACGAGGACTTATTGGCTTCACTTAAACAGTGCTCATCTCCCTGGGGTTAAGGCATGCCCTCGATCAATTCTCAGTATTGTAATAGGCAAATTTGCTGCTTTTGGTTAGGACAAGTAATCTTTTTTCCTAAATTATTACAATACAGAAATTCCTAGCCAAAAACAATTAGTTTTATGAAGAAATTATTTCATTGAAATAAATATCTATCGATCTGTCTATCTAGCTATCTTTCTATTCATCAATATATATATATATATAATCAGCTCACTTTACCATTTGCAGCTTATAACTATTAGCCACCAGGGGTCACTACTAACCAAAAGCAGTCATTCTACTTGTAAATCGTGCCAATCGAGTGGAACAGCGGCCTAGGATTCACCACTGCTTCATCTCATTTTCCAACAGATTGTAGACGTAAATTGGTTTTGATGGTACGCCTGTGCATGCTGAAATATTCAGAGCATATTCTGAATTTCAGTTAACACATCAGTAAGCATTTTGGCCATCAGTGAATTCAACCTTTTTTCTCAATCGGAATAGGCAAGGATAATGACAGATATATTTTACAATGTTAGAAAGTACATCATTTTATTTAATTGTGTGAATAAAAGGAATCTCCTCCCCGTCGGGGAATTGAACCCCGGTCTCCCGCGTGACAGGCGGGGATACTGACCACTATACTAACGAGGACTTATTGGCTTCAGTTAAACAGTGCTCATCTCCCTGGGGTTAAGGCATGCCCTCGATCAATTCTCAGTATTGTAATAGGCAGAATTGCTGCTTTTGGTTAGGACAAGTAATCTTTTTTCCTAAATTATTACAATACAGAAATTCCTAGCCAAAAACAATTAGTTTTATGAAGAAATTATTTCATTGAAATAAATATCTATCGATCTGTCTATCTAGCTATCTTTCTATTCATCAATATATATATTTATATAAATATATATATATATAATCAGCTCACTTTACCATTTGCAGCTTATAACTATTAGCCACCAGGGGTCACTACTAACCAAAAGCAGTCATTCTACTTGTAAATCGTGCCAATCGAGTGGAACAGCGGCCTAGGATTCACCACTGCTTCATCTCATTTTCCAACAGATTGTAGACGTAAATTGGTTTTGATGGTACGCCTGTGCATGCTGAAATATTCAGAGCATATTCTGAATTTCAGTTAACACATCAGTAAGCATTTTGGCCATCAGTGAATTCAACCTTTTTTCTCAATCGGAATAGGCAAGGATAATGACAGATATATTTTACAATGTTAGAAAGTACATCATTTTATTTAATTGTGTGAATAAAAGGAATCTCCTCCCCGTCGGGGAATTGAACCCCGGTCTCCCGCGTGACAGGCGGGGATACTGACCACTATACTAACGAGGACTTATTGACTTCAGTTAAACAGTGCTCATCTCCCTGGGGTTAAGGCATGCCCTCGATCAATTCTCAGTATTGTAATAGGCAGAATTGCTGCTTTTGGTTAGGACAAGTAATCTTTTTTCCTAAATTATTACAATACAGAAATTCCTAGCCAAAAACAATTAGTTTTATGAAGAAATTATTTCATTGAAATAAATATCTATCGATCTGTCTATCTAGCTATCTTTCTATTCATCAATATATATATTTATATATATATATATATATATAATCAGCTCACTTTACCATTTGCAGCTTATAACTATTAGCCACCAGGGGTCACTCCTAACCAAAAGCAGTCATTCTACTTGTAAATCGTGCCAATTGAGTGGAACAGCGGCCTAGGATTCACCACTGCTTCATCTCATTTTCCAACAGATTGTAGACGTAAATTGGTTTTGATGGTACGCCTGTGCATGCTGAAATATTCAGAGCATATTCTGAATTTCAGTTAACACATCAGTAAGCATTTTGGCCATCAGTGAATTCAACCTTTTTTCTCAATCGGAATAGGCAAGGATAATGACAGATATATTTTACAATGTTAGAAAGTACATCATTTTATTTAATTGTGTGAATAAAAGGAATCTCCTCCCCGTCGGGGAATTGAACCCCGGTCTCCCGCGTGACAGGCGGGGATACTGACCACTATACTAACGAGGACTTATTGGCTTCAGTTAAACAGTGCTCACCTCCCTGGGGTTAAGGCATGCCCTCGATCAATTCTCAGTATTGTAATAGGCAGAATTGCTGCTTTTGGTTAGGACAAGTAATCTTTTTTCCTAAATTATTACAATACAGAAATTCCTAGCCAAAAACAATTAGTTTTATGAAGAAATTATTTCATTGAAATAAATATCTATCGATCTGTCTATCTAGCTATCTTTCTATTCATCAATATATATATTTATATATATATATATATATATAATCAGCTCACTTTACCATTTGCAGCTTATAACTATTAGCCACCAGGGGTCACTACTAACCAAAAGCAGTCATTCTACTTGTAAATCGTGCAAATCGAGTGGAACAGCGGCCTAGGATTCACCACTGCTTCATCTCATTTTCCAACAGATTGTAGACGTAAATTGGTTTTGATGGTACGCCTGTGCATGCTGAAATATTCAGAGCATATTCTGAATTTCAGTTAACACATCAGTAAGCATTTTGGCCATCAGTGAATTCAACCTTTTTTCTCAATCGGAATAGGCAAGGATAATGACAGATATATTTTACAATGTTAGAAAGTACATCATTTTATTTAATTGTGTGAATAAAAGGAATCACCTCCCCGTCGGGGAATTGAACCCCGGTCTCCCGCGTGACAGGCGGGGATACTGACCACTATACTAACGAGGACTTATTGGCTTCAGTTAAACAGTGCTCACCTCCCTGGGGTTAAGGCATGCCCTCGATCAATTCTCAGTATTGTAATAGGCAGAATTGCTGCTTTTGGTTAGGACAAGTAATCTTTTTTCCTAAATTATTACAATACAGAAATTCCTAGCCAAAAACAATTAGTTTTATGAAGAAATTATTTCATTGAAATAAATATCTATCGATCTGTCTATCTAGCTATCTTTCTATTCATCAATATATATATATATATAATCAGCTCACTTTACCATTTGCAGCTTATAACTATTAGCCACCAGGGGTCACTCCTAACCAAAAGCAGTCATTCTACTTGTAAATCGTGCCAATTGAGTGGAACAGCGGCCTAGGATTCACCACTGCTTCATCTCATTTTCCAACAGATTGTAGACGTAAATTGGTTTTGATGGTACGCCTGTGCATGCTGAAATATTCAGAGCATATTCTGAATTTCAGTTAACACATCAGTAAGCATTTTGGCCATCAGTGAATTCAACCTTTTTTCTCAATCGGAATAGGCAAGGATAATGACAGATATATTTTACAATGTTAGAAAGTACATCATTTTATTTAATTGTGTGAATAAAAGGAATCTCCTCCCCGTCGGGGAATTGAACCCCGGTCTCCCGCGTGACAGGCGGGGATACTGACCACTATACTAACGAGGACTTATTGGCTTCAGTTAAACAGTGCTCACCTCCCTGGGGTTAAGGCATGCCCTCGATCAATTCTCATTATTGTAATAGGCAGAATTGCTGCTTTTGGTTAGGACAAGTAATCTTTTTTCCTAAATTATTACAATACAGAAATTCCTAGCCAAAAACAATTAGTTTTATGAAGAAATTATTTCATTGAAATAAATATCTATCGATCTGTCTATCTAGCTATCTTTCTATTCATCAATATATATATATATATATAATCAGCTCACTTTACCATTTGCAGCTTATAACTATTAGCCACCAGGGGTCACTACTAACCAAAAGCAGTCATTCTACTTGTAAATCGTGCCAATCGAGTGGAACAGCGGCCTAGGATTCACCACTGCTTCATCTCATTTTCCAACAGATTGTAGACGTAAATTGGTTTTGATGGTACGCCTGTGCATGCTGAAATATTCAGAGCATATTCTGAATTTCAGTTAACACATCAGTAAGCATTTTGGCCATCAGTGAATTCAACCTTTTTTCTCAATCGGAATAGGCAAGGATAATGACAGATATATTTTACAATGTTAGAAAGTACATCATTTTATTTAATTGTGTGAATAAAAGGAATCTCCTCCCCGTCGGGGAATTGAACCCCGGTCTCCCGCGTGACAGGCGGGGATACTGACCACTATACTAACGAGGACTTATTGGCTTCAGTTAAACAGTGCTCATCTCCCTGGGGTTAAGGCATGCCCTCGATCAATTCTCAGTATTGTAATAGGCAGAATTGCTGCTTTTGGTTAGGACAAGTAATCTTTTTTCCTAAATTATTACAATACAGAAATTCCTAGCCAAAAACAATTAGTTTTATGAAGAAATTATTTCATTGAAATAAATATCTATCGATCTGTCTATCTAGCTATCTTTCTATTCATCAATATATATATTTATATATATATATATATATATAATCAGCTCACTTTACCATTTGCAGCTTATAACTATTAGCCACCAGGGGTCACTCCTAACCAAAAGCAGTCATTCTACTTGTAAATCGTGCCAATTGAGTGGAACAGCGGCCTAGGATTCACCACTGCTTCATCTCATTTTCCAACAGATTGTAGACGTAAATTGGTTTTGATGGTACGCCTGTGCATGCTGAAATATTCAGAGCATATTCTGAATTTCAGTTAACACATCAGTAAGCATTTTGGCCATCAGTGAATTCAACCTTTTTTCTCAATCGGAATAGGCAAGGATAATGACAGATATATTTTACAATGTTAGAAAGTACATCATTTTATTTAATTGTGTGAATAAAAGGAATCTCCTCCCCGTCGGGGAATTGAACCCCGGTCTCCCGCGTGACAGGCGGGGATACTGACCACTATACTAACGAGGACTTATTGGCTTCAGTTAAACAGTGCTCACCTCCCTGGGGTTAAGGCATGCCCTCGATCAATTCTCAGTATTGTAATAGGCAGAATTGCTGCTTTTGGTTAGGACAAGTAATCTTTTTTCCTAAATTATTACAATACAGAAATTCCTAGCCAAAAACAATTAGTTTTATGAAGAAATTATTTCATTGAAATAAATATCTATCGATCTGTCTATCTAGCTATCTTTCTATTCATCAATATATATATTTATATATATATATATATATATAATCAGCTCACTTTACCATTTGCAGCTTATAACTATTAGCCACCAGGGGTCACTACTAACCAAAAGCAGTCATTCTACTTGTAAATCGTGCAAATCGAGTGGAACAGCGGCCTAGGATTCACCACTGCTTCATCTCATTTTCCAACAGATTGTAGACGTAAATTGGTTTTGATGGTACGCCTGTGCATGCTGAAATATTCAGAGCATATTCTGAATTTCAGTTAACACATCAGTAAGCATTTTGGCCATCAGTGAATTCAACCTTTTTTCTCAATCGGAATAGGCAAGGATAATGACAGATATATTTTACAATGTTAGAAAGTACATCATTTTATTTAATTGTGTGAATAAAAGGAATCACCTCCCCGTCGGGGAATTGAACCCCGGTCTCCCGCGTGACAGGCGGGGATACTGACCACTATACTAACGAGGACTTATTGGCTTCAGTTAAACAGTGCTCACCTCCCTGGGGTTAAGGCATGCCCTCGATCAATTCTCAGTATTGTAATAGGCAGAATTGCTGCTTTTGGTTAGGACAAGTAATCTTTTTTCCTAAATTATTACAATACAGAAATTCCTAGCCAAAAACAATTAGTTTTATGAAGAAATTATTTCATTGAAATAAATATCTATCGATCTGTCTATCTAGCTATCTTTCTATTCATCAATATATATATTTATATATATATATATATATATAATCAGCTCACTTTACCATTTGCAGCTTATAACTATTAGCCACCAGGGGTCACTCCTAACCAAAAGCAGTCATTCTACTTGTAAATCGTGCCAATTGAGTGGAACAGCGGCCTAGGATTCACCACTGCTTCATCTCATTTTCCAACAGATTGTAGACGTAAATTGGTTTTGATGGTACGCCTGTGCATGCTGAAATATTCAGAGCATATTCTGAATTTCAGTTAACACATCAGTAAGCATTTTGGCCATCAGTGAATTCAACCTTTTTTCTCAATCGGAATAGGCAAGGATAATGACAGATATATTTTACAATGTTAGAAAGTACATCATTTTATTTAATTGTGTGAATAAAAGGAATCTCCTCCCCGTCGGGGAATTGAACCCCGGTCTCCCGCGTGACAGGCGGGGATACTGACCACTATACTAACGAGGACTTATTGGCTTCAGTTAAACAGTGCTCACCTCCCTGGGGTTAAGGCATGCCCTCGATCAATTCTCAGTATTGTAATAGGCAGAATTGCTGCTTTTGGTTAGGACAAGTAATCTTTTTTCCTAAATTATTACAATACAGAAATTCCTAGCCAAAAACAATTAGTTTTATGAAGAAATTATTTCATTGAAATAAATATCTATCGATCTGTCTATCTAGCTATCTTTCTATTCATCAATATATATATATATATATAATCAGCTCACTTTACCATTTGCAGCTTATAACTATTAGCCACCAGGGGTCACTACTAACCAAAAGCAGTCATTCTACTTGTAAATCGTGCCAATCGAGTGGAACAGCGGCCTAGGATTCACCACTGCTTCATCTCATTTTCCAACAGATTGTAGACGTAAATTGGTTTTGATGGTACGCCTGTGCATGCTGAAATATTCAGAGCATATTCTGAATTTCAGTTAACACATCAGTAAGCATTTTGGCCATCAGTGAATTCAACCTTTTTTCTCAATCGGAATAGGCAAGGATAATGACAGATATATTTTACAATGTTAGAAAGTACATCATTTTATTTAATTGTGTGAATAAAAGGAATCGCCTCCCCGTCGGGGAATTGAACCCCGGTCTCCCGCGTGACAGGCGGGGATACTGACCACTATACTAACGAGGACTTATTGGCTTCAGTTAAACAGTGCTCACCTCCCTGGGGTTAAGGCATGCCCTCGATCAATTCTCAGTATTGTAATAGGCAGAATTGCTGCTTTTGGTTAGGACAAGTAATCTTTTTTCCTAAATTATTACAATACAGAAATTCCTAGCCAAAAACAATTAGTTTTATGAAGAAATTATTTCATTGAAATAAATATCTATCGATCTGTCTATCTAGCTATCTTTCTATTCATCAATATATATATATATATAATCAGCTCACTTTACCATTTGCAGCTTATAACTATTAGCCACCAGGGGTCACTACTAACCAAAAGCAGTCATTCTACTTGTAAATCGTGCCAATCGAGTGGAACAGCGGCCTAGGATTCACCACTGCTTCATCTCATTTTCCAACAGATTGTAGACGTAAATTGGTTTTGATGGTACGCCTGTGCATGCTGAAATATTCAGAGCATATTCTGAATTTCAGTTAACACATCAGTAAGCATTTTGGCCATCAGTGAATTCAACCTTTTTTCTCAATCGGAATAGGCAAGGATAATGACAGATATATTTTACAATGTTAGAAAGTACATCATTTTATTTAATTGTGTGAATAAAAGGAATCTCCTCCCCGTCGGGGAATTGAACCCCGGTCTCCCGCGTGACAGGCGGGGATACTGACCACTATACTAACGAGGACTTATTGGCTTCAGTTAAACAGTGCTCATCTCCCTGGGGTTAAGGCATGCCCTCGATCAATTCTCAGTATTGTAATAGGCAGAATTGCTGCTTTTGGTTAGGACAAGTAATCTTTTTTCCTAAATTATTACAATACAGAAATTCCTAGCCAAAAACAATTAGTTTTATGAAGAAATTATTTCATTGAAATAAATATCTATCGATCTGTCTATCTAGCTATCTTTCTATTCATCAATATATATATTTATATAAATATATATATATATAATCAGCTCACTTTACCATTTGCAGCTTATAACTATTAGCCACCAGGGGTCACTACTAACCAAAAGCAGTCATTCTACTTGTAAATCGTGCCAATCGAGTGGAACAGCGGCCTAGGATTCACCACTGCTTCATCTCATTTTCCAACAGATTGTAGACGTAAATTGGTTTTGATGGTACGCCTGTGCATGCTGAAATATTCAGAGCATATTCTGAATTTCAGTTAACACATCAGTAAGCATTTTGGCCATCAGTGAATTCAACCTTTTTTCTCAATCGGAATAGGCAAGGATAATGACAGATATATTTTACAATGTTAGAAAGTACATCATTTTATTTAATTGTGTGAATAAAAGGAATCTCCTCCCCGTCGGGGAATTGAACCCCGGTCTCCCGCGTGACAGGCGGGGATACTGACCACTATACTAACGAGGACTTATTGGCTTCACTTAAACAGTGCTCATCTCCCTGGGGTTAAGGCATGCCCTCGATCAATTCTCAGTATTGTAATAGGCAAATTTGCTGCTTTTGGTTAGGACAAGTAATCTTTTTTCCTAAATTATTACAATACAGAAATTCCTAGCCAAAAACAATTAGTTTTATGAAGAAATTATTTCATTGAAATAAATATCTATCGATCTGTCTATCTAGCTATCTTTCTATTCATCAATATATATATATATATAATCAGCTCACTTTACCATTTGCAGCTTATAACTATTAGCCACCAGGGGTCACTACTAACCAAAAGCAGTCATTCTACTTGTAAATCGTGCCAATCGAGTGGAACAGCGGCCTAGGATTCACCACTGCTTCATCTCATTTTCCAACAGATTGTAGACGTAAATTGGTTTTGATGGTACGCCTGTGCATGCTGAAATATTCAGAGCATATTCTGAATTTCAGTTAACACATCAGTAAGCATTTTGGCCATCAGTGAATTCAACCTTTTTTCTCAATCGGAATAGGCAAGGATAATGACAGATATATTTTACAATGTTAGAAAGTACATCATTTTATTTAATTGTGTGAATAAAAGGAATCTCCTCCCCGTCGGGGAATTGAACCCCGGTCTCCCGCGTGACAGGCGGGGATACTGACCACTATACTAACGAGGACTTATTGGCTTCAGTTAAACAGTGCTCATCTCCCTGGGGTTAAGGCATGCCCTCGATCAATTCTCAGTATTGTAATAGGCAGAATTGCTGCTTTTGGTTAGGACAAGTAATCTTTTTTCCTAAATTATTACAATACAGAAATTCCTAGCCAAAAACAATTAGTTTTATGAAGAAATTATTTCATTGAAATAAATATCTATCGATCTGTCTATCTAGCTATCTTTCTATTCATCAATATATATATTTATATAAATATATATATATATAATCAGCTCACTTTACCATTTGCAGCTTATAACTATTAGCCACCAGGGGTCACTACTAACCAAAAGCAGTCATTCTACTTGTAAATCGTGCCAATCGAGTGGAACAGCGGCCTAGGATTCACCACTGCTTCATCTCATTTTCCAACAGATTGTAGACGTAAATTGGTTTTGATGGTACGCCTGTGCATGCTGAAATATTCAGAGCATATTCTGAATTTCAGTTAACACATCAGTAAGCATTTTGGCCATCAGTGAATTCAACCTTTTTTCTCAATCGGAATAGGCAAGGATAATGACAGATATATTTTACAATGTTAGAAAGTACATCATTTTATTTAATTGTGTGAATAAAAGGAATCTCCTCCCCGTCGGGGAATTGAACCCCGGTCTCCCGCGTGACAGGCGGGGATACTGACCACTATACTAACGAGGACTTATTGACTTCAGTTAAACAGTGCTCATCTCCCTGGGGTTAAGGCATGCCCTCGATCAATTCTCAGTATTGTAATAGGCAGAATTGCTGCTTTTGGTTAGGACAAGTAATCTTTTTTCCTAAATTATTACAATACAGAAATTCCTAGCCAAAAACAATTAGTTTTATGAAGAAATTATTTCATTGAAATAAATATCTATCGATCTGTCTATCTAGCTATCTTTCTATTCATCAATATATATATTTATATATATATATATATATATAATCAGCTCACTTTACCATTTGCAGCTTATAACTATTAGCCACCAGGGGTCACTCCTAACCAAAAGCAGTCATTCTACTTGTAAATCGTGCCAATTGAGTGGAACAGCGGCCTAGGATTCACCACTGCTTCATCTCATTTTCCAACAGATTGTAGACGTAAATTGGTTTTGATGGTACGCCTGTGCATGCTGAAATATTCAGAGCATATTCTGAATTTCAGTTAACACATCAGTAAGCATTTTGGCCATCAGTGAATTCAACCTTTTTTCTCAATCGGAATAGGCAAGGATAATGACAGATATATTTTACAATGTTAGAAAGTACATCATTTTATTTAATTGTGTGAATAAAAGGAATCTCCTCCCCGTCGGGGAATTGAACCCCGGTCTCCCGCGTGACAGGCGGGGATACTGACCACTATACTAACGAGGACTTATTGGCTTCAGTTAAACAGTGCTCACCTCCCTGGGGTTAAGGCATGCCCTCGATCAATTCTCAGTATTGTAATAGGCAGAATTGCTGCTTTTGGTTAGGACAAGTAATCTTTTTTCCTAAATTATTACAATACAGAAATTCCTAGCCAAAAACAATTAGTTTTATGAAGAAATTATTTCATTGAAATAAATATCTATCGATCTGTCTATCTAGCTATCTTTCTATTCATCAATATATATATTTATATATATATATATATATATAATCAGCTCACTTTACCATTTGCAGCTTATAACTATTAGCCACCAGGGGTCACTACTAACCAAAAGCAGTCATTCTACTTGTAAATCGTGCAAATCGAGTGGAACAGCGGCCTAGGATTCACCACTGCTTCATCTCATTTTCCAACAGATTGTAGACGTAAATTGGTTTTGATGGTACGCCTGTGCATGCTGAAATATTCAGAGCATATTCTGAATTTCAGTTAACACATCAGTAAGCATTTTGGCCATCAGTGAATTCAACCTTTTTTCTCAATCGGAATAGGCAAGGATAATGACAGATATATTTTACAATGTTAGAAAGTACATCATTTTATTTAATTGTGTGAATAAAAGGAATCACCTCCCCGTCGGGGAATTGAACCCCGGTCTCCCGCGTGACAGGCGGGGATACTGACCACTATACTAACGAGGACTTATTGGCTTCAGTTAAACAGTGCTCACCTCCCTGGGGTTAAGGCATGCCCTCGATCAATTCTCAGTATTGTAATAGGCAGAATTGCTGCTTTTGGTTAGGACAAGTAATCTTTTTTCCTAAATTATTACAATACAGAAATTCCTAGCCAAAAACAATTAGTTTTATGAAGAAATTATTTCATTGAAATAAATATCTATCGATCTGTCTATCTAGCTATCTTTCTATTCATCAATATATATATATATATATAATCAGCTCACTTTACCATTTGCAGCTTATAACTATTAGCCACCAGGGGTCACTACTAACCAAAAGCAGTCATTCTACTTGTAAATCGTGCCAATCGAGTGGAACAGCGGCCTAGGATTCACCACTGCTTCATCTCATTTTCCAACAGATTGTAGACGTAAATTGGTTTTGATGGTACGCCTGTGCATGCTGAAATATTCAGAGCATATTCTGAATTTCAGTTAACACATCAGTAAGCATTTTGGCCATCAGTGAATTCAACCTTTTTTCTCAATCGGAATAGGCAAGGATAATGACAGATATATTTTACAATGTTAGAAAGTACATCATTTTATTTAATTGTGTGAATAAAAGGAATCTCCTCCCCGTCAGGGAATTGAACCCCGGTCTCCCGCGTGACAGGCGGGGATACTGACCACTATACTTACGAGGACTTATTGGCTTCAGTTAAACAGTGCTCATCTCCCTGGGGTTAAGGCATGCCCTCGATCAATTCTCAGTATTGTAATAGGCAGAATTGCTGCTTTTGGTTAGGACAAGTAATCTTTTTTCCTAAATTATTACAATACAGAAATTCCTAGCCAAAAACAATTAGTTTTATGAAGAAATTATTTCATTGAAATAAATATCTATCGATCTGTCTATCTAGCTATCTTTCTATTCATCAATATATATATTTATATATATATATATATATATAATCAGCTCACTTTACCATTTGCAGCTTATAACTATTAGCCACCAGGGGTCACTCCTAACCAAAAGCAGTCATTCTACTTGTAAATCGTGCCAATTGAGTGGAACAGCGGCCTAGGATTCACCACTGCTTCATCTCATTTTCCAACAGATTGTAGACGTAAATTGGTTTTGATGGTACGCCTGTGCATGCTGAAATATTCAGAGCATATTCTGAATTTCAGTTAACACATCAGTAAGCATTTTGGCCATCAGTGAATTCAACCTTTTTTCTCAATCGGAATAGGCAAGGATAATGACAGATATATTTTACAATGTTAGAAAGTACATCATTTTATTTAATTGTGTGAATAAAAGGAATCTCCTCCCCGTCGGGGAATTGAACCCCGGTCTCCCGCGTGACAGGCGGGGATACTGACCACTATACTAACGAGGACTTATTGGCTTCAGTTAAACAGTGCTCACCTCCCTGGGGTTAAGGCATGCCCTCAATCAATTCTCAGTATTGTAATAGGCAGAATTGCTGCTTTTGGTTAGGACAAGTAATCTTTTTTCCTAAATTATTACAATACAGAAATTCCTAGCCAAAAACAATTAGTTTTATGAAGAAATTATTTCATTGAAATAAATATCTATCGATCTGTCTATCTAGCTATCTTTCTATTCATCAATATATATATATATATATAATCAGCTCACTTTACCATTTGCAGCTTATAACTATTAGCCACCAGGGGTCACTACTAACCAAAAGCAGTCATTCTACTTGTAAATCGTGCCAATCGAGTGGAACAGCGGCCTAGGATTCACCACTGCTTCATCTCATTTTCCAACAGATTGTAGACGTAAATTGGTTTTGATGGTACGCCTGTGCATGCTGAAATATTCAGAGCATATTCTGAATTTCAGTTAACACATCAGTAAGCATTTTGGCCATCAGTGAATTCAACCTTTTTTCTCAATCGGAATAGGCAAGGATAATGACAGATATATTTTACAATGTTAGAAAGTACATCATTTTATTTAATTGTGTGAATAAAAGGAATCTCCTCCCCGTCGGGGAATTGAACCCCGGTCTCCCGCGTGACAGGCGGGGATACTGACCACTATACTAACGAGGACTTATTGGCTTCAGTTAAACAGTGCTCATCTCCCTGGGGTTAAGGCATGCCCTCGATCAATTCTCAGTATTGTAATAGGCAGAATTGCTGCTTTTGGTTAGGACAAGTAATCTTTTTTCCTAAATTATTACAATACATAAATTCCTAGCCAAAAACAATTAGTTTTATGAAGAAATTATTTCATTGAAATAAATATCTATCGATCTGTCTATCTAGCTATCTTTCTATTCATCAATATATATATTTATATATATATATATATATATAATCAGCTCACTTTACCATTTGCAGCTTATAACTATTAGCCACCAGGGGTCACTACTAACCAAAAGCAGTCATTCTACTTGTAAATCGTGCCAATCGAGTGGAACAGCGGCCTAGGATTCACCACTGCTTCATCTCATTTTCCAACAGATTGTAGACGTAAATTGGTTTTGATGGTACGCCTGTGCATGCTGAAATATTCAGAGCATATTCTGAATTTCAGTTAACACATCAGTAAGCATTTTGGCCATCAGTGAATTCAACCTTTTTTCTCAATCGGAATAGGCAAGGATAATGACAGATATATTTTACAATGTTAGAAAGTACATCATTTTATTTAATTGTGTGAATAAAAGGAATCTCCTCCCCGTCGGGGAATTGAACCCCGGTCTCCCGCGTGACAGGCGGGGATACTGACCACTATACTAACGAGGACTTATTGGCTTCACTTAAACAGTGCTCATCTCCCTGGGGTTAAGGCATGCCCTCGATCAATTCTCAGTATTGTAATAGGCAAATTTGCTGCTTTTGGTTAGGACAAGTAATCTTTTTTCCTAAATTATTACAATACAGAAATTCCTAGCCAAAAACAATTAGTTTTATGAAGAAATTATTTCATTGAAATAAATATCTATCGATCTCTCTATCTAGCTATCTTTCTATTCATCAATATATATATTTATATATATATATATATATATATAATCAGCTCACTTTACCATTTGCAGCTTATAACTATTAGCCACCAGGGGTCACTACTAACCAAAAGCAGTCATTCTACTTGTAAATCGTGCCAATCGAGTGGAACAGCGGCCTAGGATTCACCACTGCTTCATCTCATTTTCCAACAGATTGTAGACGTAAATTGGTTTTGATGGTACGCCTGTGCATGCTGAAATATTCAGAGCATATTCTGAATTTCAGTTAACACATCAGTAAGCATTTTGGCCATCAGTGAATTCAACCTTTTTTCTCAATCGGAATAGGCAAGGATAATGACAGATATATTTTACAATGTTAGAAAGTACATCATTTTATTTAATTGTGTGAATAAAAGGAATCTCCTCCCCGTCGGGGAATTGAACCCCGGTCTCCCGCGTGACAGGCGGGGATACTGACCACTATACTAACGAGGACTTATTGGCTTCACTTAAACAGTGCTCATCTCCCTGGGGTTAAGGCATGCCCTCGATCAATTCTCAGTATTGTAATAGGCAAATTTGCTGCTTTTGGTTAGGACAAGTAATCTTTTTTCCTAAATTATTACAATACAGAAATTCCTAGCCAAAAACAATTAGTTTTATGAAGAAATTATTTCATTGAAATAAATATCTATCGATCTGTCTATCTAGCTATCTTTCTATTCATCAATATATATATATATATAATCAGCTCACTTTACCATTTGCAGCTTATAACTATTAGCCACCAGGGGTCACTACTAACCAAAAGCAGTCATTCTACTTGTAAATCGTGCCAATCGAGTGGAACAGCGGCCTAGGATTCACCACTGCTTCATCTCATTTTCCAACAGATTGTAGACGTAAATTGGTTTTGATGGTACGCCTGTGCATGCTGAAATATTCAGAGCATATTCTGAATTTCAGTTAACACATCAGTAAGCATTTTGGCCATCAGTGAATTCAACCTTTTTTCTCAATCGGAATAGGCAAGGATAATGACAGATATATTTTACAATGTTAGAAAGTACATCATTTTATTTAATTGTGTGAATAAAAGGAATCTCCTCCCCGTCGGGGAATTGAACCCCGGTCTCCCGCGTGACAGGCGGGGATACTGACCACTATACTAACGAGGACTTATTGGCTTCAGTTAAACAGTGCTCATCTCCCTGGGGTTAAGGCATGCCCTCGATCAATTCTCAGTATTGTAATAGGCAGAATTGCTGCTTTTGGTTAGGACAAGTAATCTTTTTTCCTAAATTATTACAATACAGAAATTCCTAGCCAAAAACAATTAGTTTTATGAAGAAAGTATTTCATTGAAATAAATATCTATCGATCTGTCTATCTAGCTATCTTTCTATTCATCAATATATATATTTATATATATATATATATATATATAATCAGCTCACTTTACCATTTGCAGCTTATAACTATTAGCCACCAGGGGTCACTACTAACCAAAAGCAGTCATTCTACTTGTAAATCGTGCCAATCGAGTGGAACAGCGGCCTAGGATTCACCACTGCTTCATCTCATTTTCCAACAGATTGTAGACGTAAATTGGTTTTGATGGTACGCCTGTGCATGCTGAAATATTCAGAGCATATTCTGAATTTCAGTTAACACATCAGTAAGCATTTTGGCCATCAGTGAATTCAACCTTTTTTCTCAATCGGAATAGGCAAGGATAATGACAGATATATTTTACAATGTTAGAAAGTACATCATTTTATTTAATTGTGTGAATAAAAGGAATCTCCTCCCCGTCGGGGAATTGAACCCCGGTCTCCCGCGTGACAGGCGGGGATACTGACCACTATACTAACGAGGACTTATTGGCTTCACTTAAACAGTGCTCATCTCCCTGGGGTTAAGGCATGCCCTCGATCAATTCTCAGTATTGTAATAGGCAAATTTGCTGCTTTTGGTTAGGACAAGTAATCTTTTTTCCTAAATTATTACAATACAGAAATTCCTAGCCAAAAACAATTAGTTTTATGAAGAAATTATTTCATTGAAATAAATATCTATCGATCTCTCTATCTAGCTATCTTTCTATTCATCAATATATATATTTATATATATATATATATATATATATATAATCAGCTCACTTTACCATTTGCAGCTTATAACTATTAGCCACCAGGGGTCACTCCTAACCAAAAGCAGTCATTCTACTTGTAAATCGTGCCAATCGAGTGGAACAGCGGCCTAGGATTCACCACTGCTTCATCTCATTTTCCAACAGATTGTAGACGTAAATTGGTTTTGATGGTACGCCTGTGCATGCTGAAATATTCAGAGCATATTCTGAATTTCAGTTAACACATCAGTAAGCATTTTGGCCATCAGTGAATTCAACCTTTTTTCTCAATCGGAATAGGCAAGGATAATGACAGATATATTTTGCAATGTTAGAAAGTACATCATTTTATTTAATTGTGTGAATAAAAGGAATCTCCTCCCCGTCGGGGAATTGAACCCCGGTCTCCCGCGTGACAGGCGGGGATACTGACCACTATACTAACGAGGACTTATTGGCTTCAGTTAAACAGTGCTCACCTCCCTGGGGTTAAGGCATGCCCTCGATCAATTCTCAGTATTGTAATAGGCAGAATTGCTGCTTTTGGTTAGGACAAGTAATCTTTTTTCCTAAATTATTACAATACAGAAATTCCTAGCCAAAAACAATTAGTTTTATGAAGAAATTATTTCATTGAAATAAATATCTATCGATCTCTCTATCTAGCTATCTTTCTATTCATCAATATATATATTTATATATATATATATATATATATAATCAGCTCACTTTACCATTTGCAGCTTATAACTATTAGCCACCAGGGGTCACTACTAACCAAAAGCAGTCATTCTACTTGTAAATCGTGCCAATCGAGTGGAACAGCGGCCTAGGATTCACCACTGCTTCATCTCATTTTCCAACAGATTGTAGACGTAAATTGGTTTTGATGGTACGCCTGTGCATGCTGAAATATTCAGAGCATATTCTGAATTTCAGTTAACACATCAGTAAGCATTTTGGCCATCAGTGAATTCAACCTTTTTTCTCAATCGGAATAGGCAAGGATAATGACAGATATATTTTACAATGTTAGAAAGTACATCATTTTATTTAATTGTGTGAATAAAAGGAATCTCCTCCCCGTCGGGGAATTGAACCCCGGTCTCCCGCGTGACAGGCGGGGATACTGACCACTATACTAACGAGGACTTATTGGCTTCAGTTAAACAGTGCTCACCTCCCTGGGGTTAAGGCATGCCCTCGATCAATTCTCAGTATTGTAATAGGCAGAATTGCTGCTTTTGGTTAGGACAAGTAATCTTTTTTCCTAAATTATTACAATACAGAAATTCCTAGCCAAAAACAATTAGTTTTATGAAGAAATTATTTCATTGAAATAAATATCTATCGATCTCTCTATCTAGCTATCTTTCTATTCATCAATATATATATTTATATATATATATATATATATATATAATCAGCTCACTTTACCATTTGCAGCTTATAACTATTAGCCACCAGGGGTCACTCCTAACCAAAAGCAGTCATTCTACTTGTAAATCGTGCCAATTGAGTGGAACAGCGGCCTAGGATTCACCACTGCTTCATCTCATTTTCCAACAGATTGTAGACGTAAATTGGTTTTGATGGTACGCCTGTGCATGCTGAAATATTCAGAGCATATTCTGAATTTCAGTTAACACATCAGTAAGCATTTTGGCCATCAGTGAATTCAACCTTTTTTCTCAATCGGAATAGGCAAGGATAATGACAGATATATTTTACAATGTTAGAAAGTACATCATTTTATTTAATTGTGTGAATAAAAGGAATCTCCTCCCCGTCGGGGAATTGAACCCCGGTCTCCCGCGTGACAGGCGGGGATACTGACCACTATACTAACGAGGACTTATTGGCTTCAGTTAAACAGTGCTCACCTCCCTGGGGTTAAGGCATGCCCTCGATCAATTCTCAGTATTGTAATAGGCAGAATTGCTGCTTTTGGTTAGGACAAGTAATCTTTTTTCCTAAATTATTACAATACAGAAATTCCTAGCCAAAAACAATTAGTTTTATGAAGAAATTATTTCATTGAAATAAATATCTATCGATCTGTCTATCTAGCTATCTTTCTATTCATCAATATATATATTTATATATATATATATATATATAATCAGCTCACTTTACCATTTGCAGCTTATAACTATTAGCCACCAGGGGTCACACCTAACCAAAAGCAGTCATTCTACTTGTAAATCGTGCAAATCGAGTGGAACAGCGGCCTAGGATTCACCACTGCTTCATCTCATTTTCCAACAGATTGTAGACGTAAATTGGTTTTGATGGTACGCCTGTGCATGCTGAAATATTCAGAGCATATTCTGAATTTCAGTTAACACATCAGTAAGCATTTTGGCCATCAGTGAATTCAACCTTTTTTCTCAATCGGAATAGGCAAGGATAATGACAGATATATTTTACAATGTTAGAAAGTACATCATTTTATTTAATTGTGTGAATAAAAGGAATCACCTCCCCGTCGGGGAATTGAACCCCGGTCTCCCGCGTGACAGGCGGGGATACTGACCACTATACTAACGAGGACTTATTGGCTTCAGTTAAACAGTGCTCATCTCCCTGGGGTTAAGGCATGCCCTCGATCAATTCTCAGTATTGTAATAGGCAGAATTGCTGCTTTTGGTTAGGACAAGTAATCTTTTTTCCTAAATTATTACAATACAGAAATTCCTAGCCAAAAACAATTAGTTTTATGAAGAAATTATTTCATTGAAATAAATATCTATCGATCTGTCTATCTAGCTATCTTTCTATTCATCAATATATATATATATATAATCAGCTCACTTTACCATTTGCAGCTTATAACTATTAGCCACCAGGGGTCACTACTAACCAAAAGCAGTCATTCTACTTGTAAATCGTGCCAATCGAGTGGAACAGCGGCCTAGGATTCACCACTGCTTCATCTCATTTTCCAACAGATTGTAGACGTAAATTGGTTTTGATGGTACGCCTGTGCATGCTGAAATATTCAGAGCATATTCTGAATTTCAGTTAACACATCAGTAAGCATTTTGGCCATCAGTGAATTCAACCTTTTTTCTCAATCGGAATAGGCAAGGATAATGACAGATATATTTTACAATGTTAGAAAGTACATCATTTTATTTAATTGTGTGAATAAAAGGAATCTCCTCCCCGTCGGGGAATTGAACCCCGGTCTCCCGCGTGACAGGCGGGGATACTGACCACTATACTAACGAGGACTTATTGGCTTCAGTTAAACAGTGCTCATCTCCCTGGGGTTAAGGCATGCCCTCGATCAATTCTCAGTATTGTAATAGGCAGAATTGCTGCTTTTGGTTAGGACAAGTAATCTTTTTTCCTAAATTATTACAATACAGAAATTCCTAGCCAAAAACAATTAGTTTTATGAAGAAATTATTTCATTGAAATAAATATCTATCGATCTGTCTATCTAGCTATCTTTCTATTCATCAATATATATATTTATATATATATATATATATATATAATCAGCTCACTTTACCATTTGCAGCTTATAACTATTAGCCACCAGGGGTCACTCCTAACCAAAAGCAGTCATTCTACTTGTAAATCGTGCCAATTGAGTGGAACAGCGGCCTAGGATTCACCACTGCTTCATCTCATTTTCCAACAGATTGTAGACGTAAATTGGTTTTGATGGTACGCCTGTGCATGCTGAAATATTCAGAGCATATTCTGAATTTCAGTTAACACATCAGTAAGCATTTTGGCCATCAGTGAATTCAACCTTTTTTCTCAATCGGAATAGGCAAGGATAATGACAGATATATTTTACAATGTTAGAAAGTACATCATTTTATTTAATTGTGTGAATAAAAGGAATCACCTCCCCGTCGGGGAATTGAACCCCGGTCTCCCGCGTGACAGGCGGGGATACTGACCACTATACTAACGAGGACTTATTGGCTTCAGTTAAACAGTGCTCATCTCCCTGGGGTTAAGGCATGCCCTCGATCAATTCTCAGTATTGTAATAGGCAGAATTGCTGCTTTTGGTTAGGACAAGTAATCTTTTTTCCTAAATTATTACAATACAGAAATTCCTAGCCAAAAACAATTAGTTTTATGAAGAAATTATTTCATTGAAATAAATATCTATCGATCTGTCTATCTAGCTATCTTTCTATTCATCAATATATATATTTATATATATATATATATATATATAATCAGCTCACTTTACCATTTGCAGCTTATAACTATTAGCCACCAGGGGTCACTCCTAACCAAAAGCAGTCATTCTACTTGTAAATCGTGCCAATTGAGTGGAACAGCGGCCTAGGATTCACCACTGCTTCATCTCATTTTCCAACAGATTGTAGACGTAAATTGGTTTTGATGGTACGCCTGTGCATGCTGAAATATTCAGAGCATATTCTGAATTTCAGTTAACACATCAGTAAGCATTTTGGCCATCAGTGAATTCAACCTTTTTTCTCAATCGGAATAGGCAAGGATAATGACAGATATATTTTACAATGTTAGAAAGTACATCATTTTATTTAATTGTGTGAATAAAAGGAATCTCCTCCCCGTCGGGGAATTGAACCCCGGTCTCCCGCGTGACAGGCGGGGATACTGACCACTATACTAACGAGGACTTATTGGCTTTAGTTAAACAGTGCTCACCTCCCTGGGGTTAAGGCATGCCCTCGATCAATTCTCAGTATTGTAATAGGCAGAATTGCTGCTTTTGGTTAGGACAAGTAATCTTTTTTCCTAAATTATTACAATACAGAAATTCCTAGCCAAAAACAATTAGTTTTATGAAGAAATTATTTCATTGAAATAAATATCTATCGATCTGTCTATCTAGCTATCTTTCTATTCATCAATATATATATTTATATATATATATATATATATAATCAGCTCACTTTACCATTTGCAGCTTATAACTATTAGCCACCAGGGGTCACTACTAACCAAAAGCAGTCATTCTACTTGTAAATCGTGCAAATCGAGTGGAACAGCGGCCTAGGATTCACCACTGCTTCATCTCATTTTCCAACAGATTGTAGACGTAAATTGGTTTTGATGGTACGCCTGTGCATGCTGAAATATTCAGAGCATATTCTGAATTTCAGTTAACACATCAGTAAGCATTTTGGCCATCAGTGAATTCAACCTTTTTTCTCAATCGGAATAGGCAAGGATAATGACAGATATATTTTACAATGTTAGAAAGTACATCATTTTATTTAATTGTGTGAATAAAAGGAATCGCCTCCCCGTCGGGGAATTGAACCCCGGTCTCCCGCGTGACAGGCGGGGATACTGACCACTATACTAACGAGGACTTATTGGCTTCAGTTAAACAGTGCTCACCTCCCTGGGGTTAAGGCATGCCCTCGATCAATTCTCAGTATTGTAATAGGCAGAATTGCTGCTTTTGGTTAGGAAAAGTAATCTTTTTTCCTAAATTATTACAATACAGAAATTCCTAGCCAAAAACAATTAGTTTTATGAAGAAATTATTTCATTGAAATAAATATCTATCGATCTGTCTATCTAGCTATCTTTCTATTCATCAATATATATATATATATAATCAGCTCACTTTACCATTTGCAGCTTATAACTATTAGCCACCAGGGGTCACTACTAACCAAAAGCAGTCATTCTACTTGTAAATCGTGCCAATCGAGTGGAACAGCGGCCTAGGATTCACCACTGCTTCATCTCATTTTCCAACAGATTGTAGACGTAAATTGGTTTTGATGGTACGCCTGTGCATGCTGAAATATTCAGAGCATATTCTGAATTTCAGTTAACACATCAGTAAGCATTTTGGCCATCAGTGAATTCAACCTTTTTTCTCAATCGGAATAGGCAAGGATAATGACAGATATATTTTACAATGTTAGAAAGTACATCATTTTATTTAATTGTGTGAATAAAAGGAATCTCCTCCCCGTCGGGGAATTGAACCCCGGTCTCCCGCGTGACAGGCGGGGATACTGACCACTATACTAACGAGGACTTATTGGCTTCACTTAAACAGTGCTCATCTCCCTGGGGTTAAGGCATGCCCTCGATCAATTCTCAGTATTGTAATAGGCAGAATTGCTGCTTTTGGTTAGGACAAGTAATCTTTTTTCCTAAATTATTACAATACAGAAATTCCTAGCCAAAAACAATTAGTTTTATGAAGAAATTATTTCATTGAAATAAATATCTATCGATCTGTCTATCTAGCTATCTTTCTATTCATCAATATATATATTTATATAAATATATATATATATAATCAGCTCACTTTACCATTTGCAGCTTATAACTATTAGCCACCAGGGGTCACTACTAACCAAAAGCAGTCATTCTACTTGTAAATCGTGCCAATCGAGTGGAACAGCGGCCTAGGATTCACCACTGCTTCATCTCATTTTCCAACAGATTGTAGACGTAAATTGGTTTTGATGGTACGCCTGTGCATGCTGAAATATTCAGAGCATATTCTGAATTTCAGTTAACACATCAGTAAGCATTTTGGCCATCAGTGAATTCAACCTTTTTTCTCAATCGGAATAGGCAAGGATAATGACAGATATATTTTACAATGTTAGAAAGTACATCATTTTATTTAATTGTGTGAATAAAAGGAATCTCCTCCCCGTCGGGGAATTGAACCCCGGTCTCCCGCGTGACAGGCGGGGATACTGACCACTATACTAACGAGGACTTATTGGCTTCACTTAAACAGTGCTCATCTCCCTGGGGTTAAGGCATGCCCTCGATCAATTCTCAGTATTGTAATAGGCAGAATTGCTGCTTTTGGTTAGGACAAGTAATCTTTTTTCCTAAATTATTACAATACAGAAATTCCTAGCCAAAAACAATTAGTTTTATGAAGAAATTATTTCATTGAAATAAATATCTATCGATCTCTCTATCTAGCTATCTTTCTATTCATCAATATATATATTTATATATATATATATATATATATATAATCAGCTCACTTTACCATTTGCAGCTTATAACTATTAGCCACCAGGGGTCACTCCTAACCAAAAGCAGTCATTCTACTTGTAAATCGTGCCAATCGAGTGGAACAGCGGCCTAGGATTCACCACTGCTTCATCTCATTTTCCAACAGATTGTAGACGTAAATTGGTTTTGATGGTACGCCTGTGCATGCTGAAATATTCAGAGCATATTCTGAATTTCAGTTAACACATCAGTAAGCATTTTGGCCATCAGTGAATTCAACCTTTTTTCTCAATCGGAATAGGCAAGGATAATGACAGATATATTTTACAATGTTAGAAAGTACATCATTTTATTTAATTGTGTGAATAAAAGGAATCTCCTCCCCGTCGGGGAATTGAACCCCGGTCTCCCGCGTGACAGGCGGGGATACTGACCACTATACTAACGAGGACTTATTGGCTTCAGTTAAACAGTGCTCACCTCCCTGGGGTTAAGGCATGCCCTCGATCAATTCTCAGTATTGTAATAGGCAGAATTGCTGCTTTTGGTTAGGACAAGTAATCTTTTTTCCTAAATTATTACAATACAGAAATTCCTAGCCAAAAACAATTAGTTTTATGAAGAAATTATTTCATTGAAATAAATATCTATCGATCTGTCTATCTAGCTATCTTTCTATTCATCAATATATATATTTATATATATATATATATATATATATATATAATCAGCTCACTTTACCATTTGCAGCTTATAACTATTAGCCACCAGGGGTCACTACTAACCAAAAGCAGTCATTCTACTTGTAAATCGTGCAAATCGAGTGGAACAGCGGCCTAGGATTCACCACTGCTTCATCTCATTTTCCAACAGATTGTAGACGTAAATTGGTTTTGATGGTACGCCTGTGCATGCTGAAATATTCAGAGCATATTCTGAATTTCAGTTAACACATCAGTAAGCATTTTGGCCATCAGTGAATTCAACCTTTTTTCTCAATCGGAATAGGCAAGGATAATGACAGATATATTTTACAATGTTAGAAAGTACATCATTTTATTTAATTGTGTGAATAAAAGGAATCGCCTCCCGCGTGACAGGCGGGGATACTGACCACTATACTAACGAGGACTTATTGGCTTCAGTTAAACAGTGCTCACCTCCCTGGGGTTAAGGCATGCCCTCGATCAATTCTCAGTATTGTAATAGGCAGAATTGCTGCTTTTGGTTAGGACAAGTAATCTTTTTTCCTAAATTATTACAATACAGAAATTCCTAGCCAAAAACAATTAGTTTTATGAAGAAATTATTTCATTGAAATAAATATCTATCGATCTGTCTATCTAGCTATCTTTCTATTCATCAATATATATATATATATAATCAGCTCACTTTACCATTTGCAGCTTATAACTATTAGCCACCAGGGGTCACTCCTAACCAAAAGCAGTCATTCTACTTGTAAATCGTGCCAATCGAGTGGAACAGCGGCCTAGGATTCACCACTGCTTCATCTCATTTTCCAACAGATTGTAGACGTAAATTGGTTTTGATGGTACGCCTGTGCATGCTGAAATATTCAGAGCATATTCTGAATTTCAGTTAACACATCAGTAAGCATTTTGGCCATCAGTGAATTCAACCTTTTTTCTCAATCGGAATAGGCAAGGATAATGACAGATATATTTTACAATGTTAGAAAGTACATCATTTTATTTAATTGTGTGAATAAAAGGAATCTCCTCCCCGTCGGGGAATTGAACCCCGGTCTCCCGCGTGACAGGCGGGGATACTGACCACTATACTAACGAGGACTTATTGGCTTCAGTTAAACAGTGCTCACCTCCCTGGGGTTAAGGCATGCCCTCGATCAATTCTCAGTATTGTAATAGGCAGAATTGCTGCTTTTGGTTAGGACAAGTAATCTTTTTTCCTAAATTATTACAATACAGAAATTCCTAGCCAAAAACAATTAGTTTTATGAAGAAATTATTTCATTGAAATAAATATCTATCGATCTCTCTATCTAGCTATCTTTCTATTCATCAATATATATATTTATATATATATATATATATATATATAATCAGCTCACTTTACCATTTGCAGCTTATAACTATTAGCCACCAGGGGTCACTCCTAACCAAAAGCAGTCATTCTACTTGTAAATCGTGCCAATCGAGTGGAACAGCGGCCTAGGATTCACCACTGCTTCATCTCATTTTCCAACAGATTGTAGACGTAAATTGGTTTTGATGGTACGCCTGTGCATGCTGAAATATTCAGAGCATATTCTGAATTTCAGTTAACACATCAGTAAGCATTTTGGCCATCAGTGAATTCAACCTTTTTTCTCAATCGGAATAGGCAAGGATAATGACAGATATATTTTACAATGTTAGAAAGTACATCATTTTATTTAATTGTGTGAATAAAAGGAATCTCCTCCCCGTCGGGGAATTGAACCCCGGTCTCCCGCGTGACAGGCGGGGATACTGACCACTATACTAACGAGGACTTATTGGCTTCAGTTAAACAGTGCTCACCTCCCTGGGGTTAAGGCATGCCCTCGATCAATTCTCAGTATTGTAATAGGCAGAATTGCTGCTTTTGGTTAGGACAAGTAATCTTTTTTCCTAAATTATTACAATACAGAAATTCCTAGCCAAAAACAATTAGTTTTATGAAGAAATTATTTCATTGAAATAAATATCTATCAATCTGTCTATCTAGCTATCTTTCTATTCATCAATATATATATTTATATATATATATATATATATAATCAGCTCACTTTACCATTTGCAGCTTATAACTATTAGCCACCAGGGGTCACTACTAACCAAAAGCAGTCATTCTACTTGTAAATCGTGCAAATCGAGTGGAACAGCGGCCTAGGATTCACCACTGCTTCATCTCATTTTCCAACAGATTGTAGACGTAAATTGGTTTTGATGGTACGCCTGTGCATGCTGAAATATTCAGAGCATATTCTGAATTTCAGTTAACACATCAGTAAGCATTTTGGCCATCAGTGAATTCAACCTTTTTTCTCAATCGGAATAGGCAAGGATAATGACAGATATATTTTACAATGTTAGAAAGTACATCATTTTATTTAATTGTGTGAATAAAAGGAATCGCCTCCCGCGTGACAGGCGGGGATACTGACCACTATACTAACGAGGACTTATTGGCTTCAGTTAAACAGTGCTCACCTCCCTGGGGTTAAGGCATGCCCTCGATCAATTCTCAGTATTGTAATAGGCAGAATTGCTGCTTTTGGTTAGGACAAGTAATCTTTTTTCCTAAATTATTACAATACAGAAATTCCTAGCCAAAAACAATTAGTTTTATGAAGAAATTATTTCATTGAAATAAATATCTATCGATCTGTCTATCTAGCTATCTTTCTATTCATCAATATATATATATATATATAATCAGCTCACTTTACCATTTGCAGCTTATAACTATTAGCCACCAGGGGTCACTCCTAACCAAAAGCAGTCATTCTACTTGTAAATCGTGCCAATCGAGTGGAACAGCGGCCTAGGATTCACCACTGCTTCATCTCATTTTCCAACAGATTGTAGACGTAAATTGGTTTTGATGGTACGCCTGTGCATGCTGAAATATTCAGAGCATATTCTGAATTTCAGTTAACACATCAGTAAGCATTTTGGCCATCAGTGAATTCAACCTTTTTTCTCAATCGGAATAGGCAAGGATAATGACAGATATATTTTACAATGTTAGAAAGTACATCATTTTATTTAATTGTGTGAATAAAAGGAATCTCCTCCCCGTCGGGGAATTGAACCCCGGTCTCCCGCGTGACAGGCGGGGATACTGACCACTATACTAACGAGGACTTATTGGCTTCAGTTAAACAGTACTCACCTCCCTGGGGTTAAGGCATGCCCTCGATCAATTCTCAGTATTGTAATAGGCAGAATTGCTGCTTTTGGTTAGGACAAGTAATCTTTTTTCCTAAATTATTACAATACAGAAATTCCTAGCCAAAAACAATTAGTTTTATGAAGAAATTATTTCATTGAAATAAATATCTATCGATCTGTCTATCTAGCTATCTTTCTATTCATCAATATATATATTTATATATATATATATATATATAATCAGCTCACTTTACCATTTGCAGCTTATAACTATTAGCCACCAGGGGTCACTACTAACCAAAAGCAGTCATTCTACTTGTAAATCGTGCAAATCGAGTGGAACAGCGGCCTAGGATTCACCACTGCTTCATCTCATTTTCCAACAGATTGTAGACGTAAATTGGTTTTGATGGTACGCCTGTGCATGCTGAAATATTCAGAGCATATTCTGAATTTCAGTTAACACATCAGTAAGCATTTTGGCCATCAGTGAATTCAACCTTTTTTCTCAATCGGAATAGGCAAGGATAATGACAGATATATTTTACAATGTTAGAAAGTACATCATTTTATTTAATTGTGTGAATAAAAGGAATCGCCTCCCCGTCGGGGAATTGAACCCCGGTCTCCCGCGTGACAGGCGGGGATACTGACCACTATACTAACGAGGACTTATTGGCTTCAGTTAAACAGTGCTCACCTCCCTGGGGTTAAGGCATGCCCTCGATCAATTCTCAGTATTGTAATAGGCAGAATTGCTGCTTTTGGTTAGGAAAAGTAATCTTTTTTCCTAAATTATTACAATACAGAAATTCCTAGCCAAAAACAATTAGTTTTATGAAGAAATTATTTCATTGAAATAAATATCTATCGATCTGTCTATCTAGCTATCTTTCTATTCATCAATATATATATATATATAATCAGCTCACTTTACCATTTGCAGCTTATAACTATTAGCCACCAGGGGTCACTACTAACCAAAAGCAGTCATTCTACTTGTAAATCGTGCCAATCGAGTGGAACAGCGGCCTAGGATTTACCACTGCTTCATCTCATTTTCCAACAGATTGTAGACGTAAATTGGTTTTGATGGTACGCCTGTGCATGCTGAAATATTCAGAGCATATTCTGAATTTCAGTTAACACATCAGTAAGCATTTTGGCCATCAGTGAATTCAACCTTTTTTCTCAATCGGAATAGGCAAGGATAATGACAGATATATTTTACAATGTTAGAAAGTACATCATTTTATTTAATTGTGTGAATAAAAGGAATCTCCTCCCCGTCGGGGAATTGAACCCCGGTCTCCCGCGTGACAGGCGGGGATACTGACCACTATACTAACGAGGACTTATTGGCTTCAGTTAAACAGTGCTCATCTCCCTGGGGTTAAGGCATGCCCTCGATCAATTCTCAGTATTGTAATAGGCAGAATTGCTGCTTTTGGTTAGGACAAGTAATCTTTTTTCCTAAATTATTACAATACAGAAATTCCTAGCCAAAAACAATTAGTTTTATGAAGAAATTATTTCATTGAAATAAATATCTATCGATCTGTCTATCTAGCTATCTTTCTATTCATCAATATATATATTTATATATATATATATATATATAATCAGCTCACTTTACCATTTGCAGCTTATAACTATTAGCCACCAGGGGTCACTACTAACCAAAAGCAGTCATTCTACTTGTAAATCGTGCAAATCGAGTGGAACAGCGGCCTAGGATTCACCACTGCTTCATCTCATTTTCCAACAGATTGTAGACGTAAATTGGTTTTGATGGTACGCCTGTGCATGCTGAAATATTCAGAGCATATTCTGAATTTCAGTTAACACATCAGTAAGCATTTTGGCCATCAGTGAATTCAACCTTTTTTCTCAATCGGAATAGGCAAGGATAATGACAGATATATTTTACAATGTTAGAAAGTACATCATTTTATTTAATTGTGTGAATAAAAGGAATCGCCTCCCCGTCGGGGAATTGAACCCCGGTCTCCCGCGTGACAGGCGGGGATACTGACCACTATACTAACGAGGACTTATTGGCTTCAGTTAAACAGTGCTCACCTCCCTGGGGTTAAGGCATGCCCTCGATCAATTCTCAGTATTGTAATAGGCAGAATTGCTGCTTTTGGTTAGGAAAAGTAATCTTTTTTCCTAAATTATTACAATACAGAAATTCCTAGCCAAAAACAATTAGTTTTATGAAGAAATTATTTCATTGAAATAAATATCTATCGATCTGTCTATCTAGCTATCTTTCTATTCATCAATATATATATATATATAATCAGCTCACTTTACCATTTGCAGCTTATAACTATTAGCCACCAGGGGTCACTACTAACCAAAAGCAGTCATTCTACTTGTAAATCGTGCCAATCGAGTGGAACAGCGGCCTAGGATTTACCACTGCTTCATCTCATTTTCCAACAGATTGTAGACGTAAATTGGTTTTGATGGTACGCCTGTGCATGCTGAAATATTCAGAGCATATTCTGAATTTCAGTTAACACATCAGTAAGCATTTTGGCCATCAGTGAATTCAACCTTTTTTCTCAATCGGAATAGGCAAGGATAATGACAGATATATTTTACAATGTTAGAAAGTACATCATTTTATTTAATTGTGTGAATAAAAGGAATCTCCTCCCCGTCGGGGAATTGAACCCCGGTCTCCCGCGTGACAGGCGGGGATACTGACCACTATACTAACGAGGACTTATTGGCTTCAGTTAAACAGTGCTCATCTCCCTGGGGTTAAGGCATGCCCTCGATCAATTCTCAGTATTGTAATAGGCAGAATTGCTGCTTTTGGTTAGGACAAGTAATCTTTTTTCCTAAATTATTACAATACAGAAATTCCTAGCCAAAAACAATTAGTTTTATGAAGAAATTATTTCATTGAAATAAATATCTATCGATCTGTCTATCTAGCTATCTTTCTATTCATCAATATATATATTTATATAAATATATATATATATAATCAGCTCACTTTACCATTTGCAGCTTATAACTATTAGCCACCAGGGGTCACTACTAACCAAAAGCAGTCATTCTACTTGTAAATCGTGCCAATCGAGTGGAACAGCGGCCTAGGATTCACCACTGCTTCATCTCATTTTCCAACAGATTGTAGACGTAAATTGGTTTTGATGGTACGCCTGTGCATGCTGAAATATTCAGAGCATATTCTGAATTTCAGTTAACACATCAGTAAGCATTTTGGCCATCAGTGAATTCAACCTTTTTTCTCAATCGGAATAGGCAAGGATAATGACAGATATATTTTACAATGTTAGAAAGTACATCATTTTATTTAATTGTGTGAATAAAAGGAATCTCCTCCCCGTCGGGGAATTGAACCCCGGTCTCCCGCGTGACAGGCGGGGATACTGACCACTATACTAACGAGGACTTATTGGCTTCACTTAAACAGTGCTCATCTCCCTGGGGTTAAGGCATGCCCTCGATCAATTCTCAGTATTGTAATAGGCAGAATTGCTGCTTTTGGTTAGGACAAGTAATCTTTTTTCCTAAATTATTACAATACAGAAATTCCTAGCCAAAAACAATTAGTTTTATGAAGAAATTATTTCATTGAAATAAATATCTATCGATCTCTCTATCTAGCTATCTTTCTATTCATCAATATATATATTTATATATATATATATATATATATAATCAGCTCACTTTACCATTTGCAGCTTATAACTATTAGCCACCAGGGGTCACTCCTAACCAAAAGCAGTCATTCTACTTGTAAATCGTGCCAATCGAGTGGAACAGCGGCCTAGGATTCACCACTGCTTCATCTCATTTTCCAACAGATTGTAGACGTAAATTGGTTTTGATGGTACGCCTGTGCATGCTGAAATATTCAGCGCATATTCTGAATTTCAGTTAACACATCAGTAAGCATTTTGGCCATCAGTGAATTCAACCTTTTTTCTCAATCGGAATAGGCAAGGATAATGACAGATATATTTTACAATGTTAGAAAGTACATCATTTTATTTAATTGTGTGAATAAAAGGAATCTCCTCCCCGTCGGGGAATTGAACCCCGGTCTCCCGCGTGACAGGCGGGGATACTGACCACTATACTAACGAGGACTTATTGGCTTCAGTTAAACAGTGCTCACCTCCCTGGGGTTAAGGCATGCCCTCGATCAATTCTCAGTATTGTAATAGGCAGAATTGCTGCTTTTGGTTAGGACAAGTAATCTTTTTTCCTAAATTATTACAATACAGAAATTCCTAGCCAAAAACAATTAGTTTTATGAAGAAATTATTTCATTGAAATAAATATCTATCGATCTGTCTATCTAGCTATCTTTCTATTCATCAATATATATATTTATATATATATATATATATATAATCAGCTCACTTTACCATTTGCAGCTTATAACTATTAGCCACCAGGGGTCACTACTAACCAAAAGCAGTCATTCTACTTGTAAATCGTGCAAATCGAGTGGAACAGCGGCCTAGGATTCACCACTGCTTCATCTCATTTTCCAACAGATTGTAGACGTAAATTGGTTTTGATGGTACGCCTGTGCATGCTGAAATATTCAGAGCATATTCTGAATTTCAGTTAACACATCAGTAAGCATTTTGGCCATCAGTGAATTCAACCTTTTTTCTCAATCGGAATAGGCAAGGATAATGACAGATATATTTTACAATGTTAGAAAGTACATCATTTTATTTAATTGTGTGAATAAAAGGAATCGCCTCCCGCGTGACAGGCGGGGATACTGACCACTATACTAACGAGGACTTATTGGCTTCAGTTAAACAGTGCTCACCTCCCTGGGGTTAAGGCATGCCCTCGATCAATTCTCAGTATTGTAATAGGCAGAATTGCTGCTTTTGGTTAGGAAAAGTAATCTTTTTTCCTAAATTATTACAATACAGAAATTCCTAGCCAAAAACAATTAGTTTTATGAAGAAATTATTTCATTGAAATAAATATCTATCGATCTGTCTATCTAGCTATCTTTCTATTCATCAATATATATATATATATAATCAGCTCACTTTACCATTTGCAGCTTATAACTATTAGCCACCAGGGGTCACTACTAACCAAAAGCAGTCATTCTACTTGTAAATCGTGCCAATCGAGTGGAACAGCGGCCTAGGATTCACCACTGCTTCATCTCATTTTCCAACAGATTGTAGACGTAAATTGGTTTTGATGGTACGCCTGTGCATGCTGAAATATTCAGAGCATATTCTGAATTTCAGTTAACACATCAGTAAGCATTTTGGCCATCAGTGAATTCAACCTTTTTTCTCAATCGGAATAGGCAAGGATAATGACAGATATATTTTACAATGTTAGAAAGTACATCATTTTATTTAATTGTGTGAATAAAAGGAATCTCCTCCCCGTCGGGGAATTGAACCCCGGTCTCCCGCGTGACAGGCGGGGATACTGACCACTATACTAACGAGGACTTATTGGCTTCACTTAAACAGTGCTCATCTCCCTGGGGTTAAGGCATGCCCTCGATCAATTCTCAGTATTGTAATAGGCAGAATTGCTGCTTTTGGTTAGGACAAGTAATCTTTTTTCCTAAATTATTACAATACAGAAATTCCTAGCCAAAAACAATTAGTTTTATGAAGAAATTATTTCATTGAAATAAATATCTATCGATCTGTCTATCTAGCTATCTTTCTATTCATCAATATATATATTTATATAAATATATATATATATAATCAGCTCACTTTACCATTTGCAGCTTATAACTATTAGCCACCAGGGGTCACTACTAACCAAAAGCAGTCATTCTACTTGTAAATCGTGCCAATCGAGTGGAACAGCGGCCTAGGATTCACCACTGCTTCATCTCATTTTCCAACAGATTGTAGACGTAAATTGGTTTTGATGGTACGCCTGTGCATGCTGAAATATTCAGAGCATATTCTGAATTTCAGTTAACACATCAGTAAGCATTTTGGCCATCAGTGAATTCAACCTTTTTTCTCAATCGGAATAGGCAAGGATAATGACAGATATATTTTACAATGTTAGAAAGTACATCATTTTATTTAATTGTGTGAATAAAAGGAATCTCCTCCCCGTCGGGGAATTGAACCCCGGTCTCCCGCGTGACAGGCGGGGATACTGACCACTATACTAACGAGGACTTATTGGCTTCACTTAAACAGTGCTCATCTCCCTGGGGTTAAGGCATGCCCTCGATCAATTCTCAGTATTGTAATAGGCAGAATTGCTGCTTTTGGTTAGGACAAGTAATCTTTTTTCCTAAATTATTACAATACAGAAATTCCTAGCCAAAAACAATTAGTTTTATGAAGAAATTATTTCATTGAAATAAATATCTATCGATCTCTCTATCTAGCTATCTTTCTATTCATCAATATATATATTATATATATATATATATATATATATATAATCAGCTCACTTTACCATTTGCAGCTTATAACTATTAGCCACCAGGGGTCACTCCTAACCAAAAGCAGTCATTCTACTTGTAAATCGTGCCAATCGAGTGGAACAGCGGCCTAGGATTCACCACTGCTTCATCTCATTTTCCAACAGATTGTAGACGTAAATTGGTTTTGATGGTACGCCTGTGCATGCTGAAATATTCAGAGCATATTCTGAATTTCAGTTAACACATCAGTAAGCATTTTGGCCATCAGTGAATTCAACCTTTTTTCTCAATCGGAATAGGCAAGGATAATGACAGATATATTTTACAATGTTAGAAAGTACATCATTTTATTTAATTGTGTGAATAAAAGGAATCTCCTCCCCGTCGGGGAATTGAACCCCGGTCTCCCGCGTGACAGGCGGGGATACTGACCACTATACTAACGAGGACTTATTGGCTTCAGTTAAACAGTGCTCACCTCCCTGGGGTTAAGGCATGCCCTCGATCAATTCTCAGTATTGTAATAGGCAGAATTGCTGCTTTTGGTTAGGACAAGTAATCTTTTTTCCTAAATTATTACAATACAGAAATTCCTAGCCAAAAACAATTAGTTTTATGAAGAAATTATTTCATTGAAATAAATATCTATCGATCTGTCTATCTAGCTATCTTTCTATTCATCAATATATATATTTATATATATATATATATATATATATATATAATCAGCTCACTTTACCATTTGCAGCTTATAACTATTAGCCACCAGGGGTCACTACTAACCAAAAGCAGTCATTCTACTTGTAAATCGTGCAAATCGAGTGGAACAGCGGCCTAGGATTCACCACTGCTTCATCTCATTTTCCAACAGATTGTAGACGTAAATTGGTTTTGATGGTACGCCTGTGCATGCTGAAATATTCAGAGCATATTCTGAATTTCAGTTAACACATCAGTAAGCATTTTGGCCATCAGTGAATTCAACCTTTTTTCTCAATCGGAATAGGCAAGGATAATGACAGATATATTTTACAATGTTAGAAAGTACATCATTTTATTTAATTGTGTGAATAAAAGGAATCGCCTCCCGCGTGACAGGCGGGGATACTGACCACTATACTAACGAGGACTTATTGGCTTCAGTTAAACAGTGCTCACCTCCCTGGGGTTAAGGCATGCCCTCGATCAATTCTCAGTATTGTAATAGGCAGAATTGCTGCTTTTGGTTAGGACAAGTAATCTTTTTTCCTAAATTATTACAATACAGAAATTCCTAGCCAAAAACAATTAGTTTTATGAAGAAATTATTTCATTGAAATAAATATCTATCGATCTGTCTATCTAGCTATCTTTCTATTCATCAATATATATATATATATAATCAGCTCACTTTACCATTTGCAGCTTATAACTATTAGCCACCAGGGGTCACTCCTAACCAAAAGCAGTCATTCTACTTGTAAATCGTGCCAATCGAGTGGAACAGCGGCCTAGGATTCACCACTGCTTCATCTCATTTTCCAACAGATTGTAGACGTAAATTGGTTTTGATGGTACGCCTGTGCATGCTGAAATATTCAGAGCATATTCTGAATTTCAGTTAACACATCAGTAAGCATTTTGGCCATCAGTGAATTCAACCTTTTTTCTCAATCGGAATAGGCAAGGATAATGACAGATATATTTTACAATGTTAGAAAGTACATCATTTTATTTAATTGTGTGAATAAAAGGAATCTCCTCCCCGTCGGGGAATTGAACCCCGGTCTCCCGCGTGACAGGCGGGGATACTGACCACTATACTAACGAGGACTTATTGGCTTCAGTTAAACAGTGCTCACCTCCCTGGGGTTAAGGCATGCCCTCGATCAATTCTCAGTATTGTAATAGGCAGAATTGCTGCTTTTGGTTAGGACAAGTAATCTTTTTTCCTAAATTATTACAATACAGAAATTCCTAGCCAAAAACAATTAGTTTTATGAAGAAATTATTTCATTGAAATAAATATCTATCGATCTCTCTATCTAGCTATCTTTCTATTCATCAATATATATATTTATATATATATATATATATATATATAATCAGCTCACTTTACCATTTGCAGCTTATAACTATTAGCCACCAGGGGTCACTCCTAACCAAAAGCAGTCATTCTACTTGTAAATCGTGCCAATCGAGTGGAACAGCGGCCTAGGATTCACCACTGCTTCATCTCATTTTCCAACAGATTGTAGACGTAAATTGGTTTTGATGGTACGCCTGTGCATGCTGAAATATTCAGAGCATATTCTGAATTTCAGTTAACACATCAGTAAGCATTTTGGCCATCAGTGAATTCAACCTTTTTTCTCAATCGGAATAGGCAAGGATAATGACAGATATATTTTACAATGTTAGAAAGTACATCATTTTATTTAATTGTGTGAATAAAAGGAATCTCCTCCCCGTCGGGGAATTGAACCCCGGTCTCCCGCGTGACAGGCGGGGATACTGACCACTATACTAACGAGGACTTATTGGCTTCAGTTAAACAGTGCTCACCTCCCTGGGGTTAAGGCATGCCCTCGATCAATTCTCAGTATTGTAATAGGCAGAATTGCTGCTTTTGGTTAGGACAAGTAATCTTTTTTCCTAAATTATTACAATACAGAAATTCCTAGCCAAAAACAATTAGTTTTATGAAGAAATTATTTCATTGAAATAAATATCTATCAATCTGTCTATCTAGCTATCTTTCTATTCATCAATATATATATTTATATATATATATATATATATAATCAGCTCACTTTACCATTTGCAGCTTATAACTATTAGCCACCAGGGGTCACTACTAACCAAAAGCAGTCATTCTACTTGTAAATCGTGCAAATCGAGTGGAACAGCGGCCTAGGATTCACCACTGCTTCATCTCATTTTCCAACAGATTGTAGACGTAAATTGGTTTTGATGGTACGCCTGTGCATGCTGAAATATTCAGAGCATATTCTGAATTTCAGTTAACACATCAGTAAGCATTTTGGCCATCAGTGAATTCAACCTTTTTTCTCAATCGGAATAGGCAAGGATAATGACAGATATATTTTACAATGTTAGAAAGTACATCATTTTATTTAATTGTGTGAATAAAAGGAATCGCCTCCCGCGTGACAGGCGGGGATACTGACCACTATACTAACGAGGACTTATTGGCTTCAGTTAAACAGTGCTCACCTCCCTGGGGTTAAGGCATGCCCTCGATCAATTCTCAGTATTGTAATAGGCAGAATTGCTGCTTTTGGTTAGGACAAGTAATCTTTTTTCCTAAATTATTACAATACAGAAATTCCTAGCCAAAAACAATTAGTTTTATGAAGAAATTATTTCATTGAAATAAATATCTATCGATCTGTCTATCTAGCTATCTTTCTATTCATCAATATATATATATATATATAATCAGCTCACTTTACCATTTGCAGCTTATAACTATTAGCCACCAGGGGTCACTCCTAACCAAAAGCAGTCATTCTACTTGTAAATCGTGCCAATCGAGTGGAACAGCGGCCTAGGATTCACCACTGCTTCATCTCATTTTCCAACAGATTGTAGACGTAAATTGGTTTTGATGGTACGCCTGTGCATGCTGAAATATTCAGAGCATATTCTGAATTTCAGTTAACACATCAGTAAGCATTTTGGCCATCAGTGAATTCAACCTTTTTTCTCAATCGGAATAGGCAAGGATAATGACAGATATATTTTACAATGTTAGAAAGTACATCATTTTATTTAATTGTGTGAATAAAAGGAATCTCCTCCCCGTCGGGGAATTGAACCCCGGTCTCCCGCGTGACAGGCGGGGATACTGACCACTATACTAACGAGGACTTATTGGCTTCAGTTAAACAGTACTCACCTCCCTGGGGTTAAGGCATGCCCTCGATCAATTCTCAGTATTGTAATAGGCAGAATTGCTGCTTTTGGTTAGGACAAGTAATCTTTTTTCCTAAATTATTACAATACAGAAATTCCTAGCCAAAAACAATTAGTTTTATGAAGAAATTATTTCATTGAAATAAATATCTATCGATCTGTCTATCTAGCTATCTTTCTATTCATCAATATATATATTTATATATATATATATATATATAATCAGCTCACTTTACCATTTGCAGCTTATAACTATTAGCCACCAGGGGTCACTACTAACCAAAAGCAGTCATTCTACTTGTAAATCGTGCAAATCGAGTGGAACAGCGGCCTAGGATTCACCACTGCTTCATCTCATTTTCCAACAGATTGTAGACGTAAATTGGTTTTGATGGTACGCCTGTGCATGCTGAAATATTCAGAGCATATTCTGAATTTCAGTTAACACATCAGTAAGCATTTTGGCCATCAGTGAATTCAACCTTTTTTCTCAATCGGAATAGGCAAGGATAATGACAGATATATTTTACAATGTTAGAAAGTACATCATTTTATTTAATTGTGTGAATAAAAGGAATCGCCTCCCCGTCGGGGAATTGAACCCCGGTCTCCCGCGTGACAGGCGGGGATACTGACCACTATACTAACGAGGACTTATTGGCTTCAGTTAAACAGTGCTCACCTCCCTGGGGTTAAGGCATGCCCTCGATCAATTCTCAGTATTGTAATAGGCAGAATTGCTGCTTTTGGTTAGGAAAAGTAATCTTTTTTCCTAAATTATTACAATACAGAAATTCCTAGCCAAAAACAATTAGTTTTATGAAGAAATTATTTCATTGAAATAAATATCTATCGATCTGTCTATCTAGCTATCTTTCTATTCATCAATATATATATATATATAATCAGCTCACTTTACCATTTGCAGCTTATAACTATTAGCCACCAGGGGTCACTACTAACCAAAAGCAGTCATTCTACTTGTAAATCGTGCCAATCGAGTGGAACAGCGGCCTAGGATTTACCACTGCTTCATCTCATTTTCCAACAGATTGTAGACGTAAATTGGTTTTGATGGTACGCCTGTGCATGCTGAAATATTCAGAGCATATTCTGAATTTCAGTTAACACATCAGTAAGCATTTTGGCCATCAGTGAATTCAACCTTTTTTCTCAATCGGAATAGGCAAGGATAATGACAGATATATTTTACAATGTTAGAAAGTACATCATTTTATTTAATTGTGTGAATAAAAGGAATCTCCTCCCCGTCGGGGAATTGAACCCCGGTCTCCCGCGTGACAGGCGGGGATACTGACCACTATACTAACGAGGACTTATTGGCTTCAGTTAAACAGTGCTCATCTCCCTGGGGTTAAGGCATGCCCTCGATCAATTCTCAGTATTGTAATAGGCAGAATTGCTGCTTTTGGTTAGGACAAGTAATCTTTTTTCCTAAATTATTACAATACAGAAATTCCTAGCCAAAAACAATTAGTTTTATGAAGAAATTATTTCATTGAAATAAATATCTATCGATCTGTCTATCTAGCTATCTTTCTATTCATCAATATATATATTATATATATATATATATATATAATCAGCTCACTTTACCATTTGCAGCTTATAACTATTAGCCACCAGGGGTCACTACTAACCAAAAGCAGTCATTCTACTTGTAAATCGTGCAAATCGAGTGGAACAGCGGCCTAGGATTCACCACTGCTTCATCTCATTTTCCAACAGATTGTAGACGTAAATTGGTTTTGATGGTACGCCTGTGCATGCTGAAATATTCAGAGCATATTCTGAATTTCAGTTAACACATCAGTAAGCATTTTGGCCATCAGTGAATTCAACCTTTTTTCTCAATCGGAATAGGCAAGGATAATGACAGATATATTTTACAATGTTAGAAAGTACATCATTTTATTTAATTGTGTGAATAAAAGGAATCGCCTCCCCGTCGGGGAATTGAACCCCGGTCTCCCGCGTGACAGGCGGGGATACTGACCACTATACTAACGAGGACTTATTGGCTTCAGTTAAACAGTGCTCACCTCCCTGGGGTTAAGGCATGCCCTCGATCAATTCTCAGTATTGTAATAGGCAGAATTGCTGCTTTTGGTTAGGAAAAGTAATCTTTTTTCCTAAATTATTACAATACAGAAATTCCTAGCCAAAAACAATTAGTTTTATGAAGAAATTATTTCATTGAAATAAATATCTATCGATCTGTCTATCTAGCTATCTTTCTATTCATCAATATATATATATATATAATCAGCTCACTTTACCATTTGCAGCTTATAACTATTAGCCACCAGGGGTCACTACTAACCAAAAGCAGTCATTCTACTTGTAAATCGTGCCAATCGAGTGGAACAGCGGCCTAGGATTTACCACTGCTTCATCTCATTTTCCAACAGATTGTAGACGTAAATTGGTTTTGATGGTACGCCTGTGCATGCTGAAATATTCAGAGCATATTCTGAATTTCAGTTAACACATCAGTAAGCATTTTGGCCATCAGTGAATTCAACCTTTTTTCTCAATCGGAATAGGCAAGGATAATGACAGATATATTTTACAATGTTAGAAAGTACATCATTTTATTTAATTGTGTGAATAAAAGGAATCTCCTCCCCGTCGGGGAATTGAACCCCGGTCTCCCGCGTGACAGGCGGGGATACTGACCACTATACTAACGAGGACTTATTGGCTTCAGTTAAACAGTGCTCATCTCCCTGGGGTTAAGGCATGCCCTCGATCAATTCTCAGTATTGTAATAGGCAGAATTGCTGCTTTTGGTTAGGACAAGTAATCTTTTTTCCTAAATTATTACAATACAGAAATTCCTAGCCAAAAACAATTAGTTTTATGAAGAAATTATTTCATTGAAATAAATATCTATCGATCTGTCTATCTAGCTATCTTTCTATTCATCAATATATATATTTATATAAATATATATATATATAATCAGCTCACTTTACCATTTGCAGCTTATAACTATTAGCCACCAGGGGTCACTACTAACCAAAAGCAGTCATTCTACTTGTAAATCGTGCCAATCGAGTGGAACAGCGGCCTAGGATTCACCACTGCTTCATCTCATTTTCCAACAGATTGTAGACGTAAATTGGTTTTGATGGTACGCCTGTGCATGCTGAAATATTCAGAGCATATTCTGAATTTCAGTTAACACATCAGTAAGCATTTTGGCCATCAGTGAATTCAACCTTTTTTCTCAATCGGAATAGGCAAGGATAATGACAGATATATTTTACAATGTTAGAAAGTACATCATTTTATTTAATTGTGTGAATAAAAGGAATCTCCTCCCCGTCGGGGAATTGAACCCCGGTCTCCCGCGTGACAGGCGGGGATACTGACCACTATACTAACGAGGACTTATTGGCTTCACTTAAACAGTGCTCATCTCCCTGGGGTTAAGGCATGCCCTCGATCAATTCTCAGTATTGTAATAGGCAGAATTGCTGCTTTTGGTTAGGACAAGTAATCTTTTTTCCTAAATTATTACAATACAGAAATTCCTAGCCAAAAACAATTAGTTTTATGAAGAAATTATTTCATTGAAATAAATATCTATCGATCTCTCTATCTAGCTATCTTTCTATTCATCAATATATATATTTATATATATATATATATATATATAATCAGCTCACTTTACCATTTGCAGCTTATAACTATTAGCCACCAGGGGTCACTCCTAACCAAAAGCAGTCATTCTACTTGTAAATCGTGCCAATCGAGTGGAACAGCGGCCTAGGATTCACCACTGCTTCATCTCATTTTCCAACAGATTGTAGACGTAAATTGGTTTTGATGGTACGCCTGTGCATGCTGAAATATTCAGCGCATATTCTGAATTTCAGTTAACACATCAGTAAGCATTTTGGCCATCAGTGAATTCAACCTTTTTTCTCAATCGGAATAGGCAAGGATAATGACAGATATATTTTACAATGTTAGAAAGTACATCATTTTATTTAATTGTGTGAATAAAAGGAATCTCCTCCCCGTCGGGGAATTGAACCCCGGTCTCCCGCGTGACAGGCGGGGATACTGACCACTATACTAACGAGGACTTATTGGCTTCAGTTAAACAGTGCTCACCTCCCTGGGGTTAAGGCATGCCCTCGATCAATTCTCAGTATTGTAATAGGCAGAATTGCTGCTTTTGGTTAGGACAAGTAATCTTTTTTCCTAAATTATTACAATACAGAAATTCCTAGCCAAAAACAATTAGTTTTATGAAGAAATTATTTCATTGAAATAAATATCTATCGATCTGTCTATCTAGCTATCTTTCTATTCATCAATATATATATTTATATATATATATATATATATAATCAGCTCACTTTACCATTTGCAGCTTATAACTATTAGCCACCAGGGGTCACTACTAACCAAAAGCAGTCATTCTACTTGTAAATCGTGCAAATCGAGTGGAACAGCGGCCTAGGATTCACCACTGCTTCATCTCATTTTCCAACAGATTGTAGACGTAAATTGGTTTTGATGGTACGCCTGTGCATGCTGAAATATTCAGAGCATATTCTGAATTTCAGTTAACACATCAGTAAGCATTTTGGCCATCAGTGAATTCAACCTTTTTTCTCAATCGGAATAGGCAAGGATAATGACAGATATATTTTACAATGTTAGAAAGTACATCATTTTATTTAATTGTGTGAATAAAAGGAATCGCCTCCCGCGTGACAGGCGGGGATACTGACCACTATACTAACGAGGACTTATTGGCTTCAGTTAAACAGTGCTCACCTCCCTGGGGTTAAGGCATGCCCTCGATCAATTCTCAGTATTGTAATAGGCAGAATTGCTGCTTTTGGTTAGGAAAAGTAATCTTTTTTCCTAAATTATTACAATACAGAAATTCCTAGCCAAAAACAATTAGTTTTATGAAGAAATTATTTCATTGAAATAAATATCTATCGATCTGTCTATCTAGCTATCTTTCTATTCATCAATATATATATATATATAATCAGCTCACTTTACCATTTGCAGCTTATAACTATTAGCCACCAGGGGTCACTACTAACCAAAAGCAGTCATTCTACTTGTAAATCGTGCCAATCGAGTGGAACAGCGGCCTAGGATTCACCACTGCTTCATCTCATTTTCCAACAGATTGTAGACGTAAATTGGTTTTGATGGTACGCCTGTGCATGCTGAAATATTCAGAGCATATTCTGAATTTCAGTTAACACATCAGTAAGCATTTTGGCCATCAGTGAATTCAACCTTTTTTCTCAATCGGAATAGGCAAGGATAATGACAGATATATTTTACAATGTTAGAAAGTACATCATTTTATTTAATTGTGTGAATAAAAGGAATCTCCTCCCCGTCGGGGAATTGAACCCCGGTCTCCCGCGTGACAGGCGGGGATACTGACCACTATACTAACGAGGACTTATTGGCTTCAGTTAAACAGTGCTCATCTCCCTGGGGTTAAGGCATGCCCTCGATCAATTCTCAGTATTGTAATAGGCAGAATTGCTGCTTTTGGTTAGGACAAGTAATCTTTTTTCCTAAATTATTACAATACAGAAATTCCTAGCCAAAAACAATTAGTTTTATGAAGAAATTATTTCATTGAAATAAATATCTATCGATCTGTCTATCTAGCTATCTTTCTATTCATCAATATATATATTTATATAAATATATATATATATAATCAGCTCACTTTACCATTTGCAGCTTATAACTATTAGCCACCAGGGGTCACTACTAACCAAAAGCAGTCATTCTACTTGTAAATCGTGCCAATCGAGTGGAACAGCGGCCTAGGATTCACCACTGCTTCATCTCATTTTCCAACAGATTGTAGACGTAAATTGGTTTTGATGGTACGCCTGTGCATGCTGAAATATTCAGAGCATATTCTGAATTTCAGTTAACACATCAGTAAGCATTTTGGCCATCAGTGAATTCAACCTTTTTTCTCAATCGGAATAGGCAAGGATAATGACAGATATATTTTACAATGTTAGAAAGTACATCATTTTATTTAATTGTGTGAATAAAAGGAATCTCCTCCCCGTCGGGGAATTGAACCCCGGTCTCCCGCGTGACAGGCGGGGATACTGACCACTATACTAACGAGGACTTATTGGCTTCACTTAAACAGTGCTCATCTCCCTGGGGTTAAGGCATGCCCTCGATCAATTCTCAGTATTGTAATAGGCAGAATTGCTGCTTTTGGTTAGGACAAGTAATCTTTTTTCCTAAATTATTACAATACAGAAATTCCTAGCCAAAAACAATTAGTTTTATGAAGAAATTATTTCATTGAAATAAATATCTATCGATCTCTCTATCTAGCTATCTTTCTATTCATCAATATATATATTTATATATATATATATATATATATAATCAGCTCACTTTACCATTTGCAGCTTATAACTATTAGCCACCAGGGGTCACTCCTAACCAAAAGCAGTCATTCTACTTGTAAATCGTGCCAATCGAGTGGAACAGCGGCCTAGGATTCACCACTGCTTCATCTCATTTTCCAACAGATTGTAGACGTAAATTGGTTTTGATGGTACGCCTGTGCATGCTGAAATATTCAGAGCATATTCTGAATTTCAGTTAACACATCAGTAAGCATTTTGGCCATCAGTGAATTCAACCTTTTTTCTCAATCGGAATAGGCAAGGATAATGACAGATATATTTTACAATGTTAGAAAGTACATCATTTTATTTAATTGTGTGAATAAAAGGAATCTCCTCCCCGTCGGGGAATTGAACCCCGGTCTCCCGCGTGACAGGCGGGGATACTGACCACTATACTAACGAGGACTTATTGGCTTCAGTTAAACAGTGCTCATCTCCCTGGGGTTAAGGCATGCCCTCGATCAATTCTCAGTATTGTAATAGGCAGAATTGCTGCTTTTGGTTAGGACAAGTAATCTTTTTTCCTAAATTATTACAATACAGAAATTCCTAGCCAAAAACAATTAGTTTTATGAAGAAATTATTTCATTGAAATAAATATCTATCGATCTGTCTATCTAGCTATCTTTCTATTCATCAATATATATATTTATATAAATATATATATATATAATCAGCTCACTTTACCATTTGCAGCTTATAACTATTAGCCACCAGGGGTCACTACTAACCAAAAGCAGTCATTCTACTTGTAAATCGTGCCAATCGAGTGGAACAGCGGCCTAGGATTCACCACTGCTTCATCTCATTTTCCAACAGATTGTAGACGTAAATTGGTTTTGATGGTACGCCTGTGCATGCTGAAATATTCAGAGCATATTCTGAATTTCAGTTAACACATCAGTAAGCATTTTGGCCATCAGTGAATTCAACCTTTTTTCTCAATCGGAATAGGCAAGGATAATGACAGATATATTTTACAATGTTAGAAAGTACATCATTTTATTTAATTGTGTGAATAAAAGGAATCTCCTCCCCGTCGGGGAATTGAACCCCGGTCTCCCGCGTGACAGGCGGGGATACTGACCACTATACTAACGAGGACTTATTGGCTTCACTTAAACAGTGCTCATCTCCCTGGGGTTAAGGCATGCCCTCGATCAATTCTCAGTATTGTAATAGGCAGAATTGCTGCTTTTGGTTAGGACAAGTAATCTTTTTTCCTAAATTATTACAATACAGAAATTCCTAGCCAAAAACAATTAGTTTTATGAAGAAATTATTTCATTGAAATAAATATCTATCGATCTGTCTATCTAGCTATCTTTCTATTCATCAATATATATATTTATATATATATATATATATATATAATCAGCTCACTTTACCATTTGCAGCTTATAACTATTAGCCACCAGGGGTCACTACTAACCAAAAGCAGTCATTCTACTTGTAAATCGTGCAAATCGAGTGGAACAGCGGCCTAGGATTCACCACTGCTTCATCTCATTTTCCAACAGATTGTAGACGTAAATTGGTTTTGATGGTACGCCTGTGCATGCTGAAATATTCAGAGCATATTCTGAATTTCAGTTAACACATCAGTAAGCATTTTGGCCATCAGTGAATTCAACCTTTTTTCTCAATCGGAATAGGCAAGGATAATGACAGATATATTTTACAATGTTAGAAAGTACATCATTTTATTTAATTGTGTGAATAAAAGGAATCGCCTCCCGCGTGACAGGCGGGGATACTGACCACTATACTAACGAGGACTTATTGGCTTCAGTTAAACAGTGCTCACCTCCCTGGGGTTAAGGCATGCCCTCGATCAATTCTCAGTATTGTAATAGGCAGAATTGCTGCTTTTGGTTAGGACAAGTAATCTTTTTTCCTAAATTATTACAATACAGAAATTCCTAGCCAAAAACAATTAGTTTTATGAAGAAATTATTTCATTGAAATAAATATCTATCGATCTGTCTATCTAGCTATCTTTCTATTCATCAATATATATATATATATAATCAGCTCACTTTACCATTTGCAGCTTATAACTATTAGCCACCAGGGGTCACTCCTAACCAAAAGCAGTCATTCTACTTGTAAATCGTGCCAATCGAGTGGAACAGCGGCCTAGGATTCACCACTGCTTCATCTCATTTTCCAACAGATTGTAGACGTAAATTGGTTTTGATGGTACGCCTGTGCATGCTGAAATATTCAGAGCATATTCTGAATTTCAGTTAACACATCAGTAAGCATTTTGGCCATCAGTGAATTCAACCTTTTTTCTCAATCGGAATAGGCAAGGATAATGACAGATATATTTTACAATGTTAGAAAGTACATCATTTTATTTAATTGTGTGAATAAAAGGAATCTCCTCCCCGTCGGGGAATTGAACCCCGGTCTCCCGCGTGACAGGCGGGGATACTGACCACTATACTAACGAGGACTTATTGGCTTCAGTTAAACAGTGCTCATCTCCCTGGGGTTAAGGCATGCCCTCGATCAATTCTCAGTATTGTAATAGGCAGAATTGCTGCTTTTGGTTAGGACAAGTAATCTTTTTTCCTAAATTATTACAATACAGAAATTCCTAGCCAAAAACAATTAGTTTTATGAAGAAATTATTTCATTGAAATAAATATCTATCGATCTGTCTATCTAGCTATCTTTCTATTCATCAATATATATATTTATATAAATATATATATATATAATCAGCTCACTTTACCATTTGCAGCTTATAACTATTAGCCACCAGGGGTCACTACTAACCAAAAGCAGTCATTCTACTTGTAAATCGTGCCAATCGAGTGGAACAGCGGCCTAGGATTCACCACTGCTTCATCTCATTTTCCAACAGATTGTAGACGTAAATTGGTTTTGATGGTACGCCTGTGCATGCTGAAATATTCAGAGCATATTCTGAATTTCAGTTAACACATCAGTAAGCATTTTGGCCATCAGTGAATTCAACCTTTTTTCTCAATCGGAATAGGCAAGGATAATGACAGATATATTTTACAATGTTAGAAAGTACATCATTTTATTTAATTGTGTGAATAAAAGGAATCTCCTCCCCGTCGGGGAATTGAACCCCGGTCTCCCGCGTGACAGGCGGGGATACTGACCACTATACTAACGAGGACTTATTGGCTTCACTTAAACAGTGCTCATCTCCCTGGGGTTAAGGCATGCCCTCGATCAATTCTCAGTATTGTAATAGGCAGAATTGCTGCTTTTGGTTAGGACAAGTAATCTTTTTTCCTAAATTATTACAATACAGAAATTCCTAGCCAAAAACAATTAGTTTTATGAAGAAATTATTTCATTGAAATAAATATCTATCGATCTCTCTATCTAGCTATCTTTCTATTCATCAATATATATATTTATATATATATATATATATATATAATCAGCTCACTTTACCATTTGCAGCTTATAACTATTAGCCACCAGGGGTCACTCCTAACCAAAAGCAGTCATTCTACTTGTAAATCGTGCAAATCGAGTGGAACAGCGGCCTAGGATTCACCACTGCTTCATCTCATTTTCCAACAGATTGTAGACGTAAATTGGTTTTGATGGTACGCCTGTGCATGCTGAAATATTCAGAGCATATTCTGAATTTCAGTTAACACATCAGTAAGCATTTTGGCCATCAGTGAATTCAACCTTTTTTCTCAATCGGAATAGGCAAGGATAATGACAGATATATTTTACAATGTTAGAAAGTACATCATTTTATTTAATTGTGTGAATAAAAGGAATCACCTCCCCGTCGGGGAATTGAACCCCGGTCTCCCGCGTGACAGGCGGGGATACTGACCACTATACTAACGAGGACTTATTGGCTTCAGTTAAACAGTGCTCACCTCCCTGGGGTTAAGGCATGCCCTCGATCAATTCTCAGTATTGTAATAGGCAGAATTGCTGCTTTTGGTTAGGACAAGTAATCTTTTTTCCTAAATTATTACAATACAGAAATTCCTAGCCAAAAACAATTAGTTTTATGAAGAAATTATTTCATTGAAATAAATATCTATCGATCTGTCTATCTAGCTATCTTGGAAAGGGGCGACCACTCGGTCCCCCCGAACGTATGGCGGAGTGCCTCGATCCCCCCGGGAAGCCATTTTTGGGCGGGAGGCGCGTCTCGGCTGGTATGCCCGAAGCGGCGTAGCCGGGGCGCGTTTTTTCCCGCCCTAGAGTGGGCTGGCCTAGACACCGACGTAGCCAGCCCCGCCCTAGGGGCAGGCAGGGGCGGGTTTACGCCCGCCCTGAAGACGGATAAAAAGAGACGCAAGACCAGAAGACGTCCTCTTGTTCTTGTGCTCCGAAGCTGCACCTCCTCGCTACACGTGAGCTCGGGACAGAACGAAGAGCCAATTTTGAGCGTTTTGATCTTTTTCTTTGTCTTCTAGATACTTCGTCGGAGAGATGCCCAAGAAAGGCGCAAAGAGAATGACGACTGAGCAGATGGTTCGGGCCCTCTTTAAGGATATGTCCGACATAAAGAAGCGGCTGGCGGAGCGAGACGGGGAGGAAGGATCGGGCCAACCACCGGCTGGAGGGAGACCTAAGAGGCCGAGAAGGGTTCCAGCCGGGGGAAGTGTCCCGGCTCCCTCTGCCCCGCTCGAGGTGCCGATCCCGCTACCGATGGAGGGGAATCCAATCCCCGTTGTCATCACCCCGACATCCAACGAGGATATGCCCCCCGAGCTGGCAGCACAGCTAGCAGCGTGGTTGGGCGATAGTACTGAGGGCGCCACGGCTGCCGAGGCACAGGCGCTGATAAGAAAGCTGCGTAAGGAAAAAGAAGCAGCCAAGGTGACCGCACCGGTGGCGGTGATAGAAAAGCCGCAAGTGGTAGACGCAGCATCCGGTTCAGGTAAGCGGCCATTGCCGATCGCAAGGGACGAGTCAGCACCCTCTCGTAGAGAAAGATTGGGGCAGCATGTTCCCTTAGCAATAAAAGAAAAGATTTGGGCGGGGGAATACGTGAATATATTCTCCTTGCTTGTCGATCATTATGAGGTAGAGCATGTCAAGAGTCAGAAGGACCTAATGCATCCAAGTGTTTGGCGCGCAAAAATGGCCGCCTTTAAGGTAAATGAGAATATTGGCAACTGGGGCAATGCGTGGGGTATTTTTACATCGATTTTGGGGGAACGTAGGCCCGAGTTGCTTCCTGAGTTTCCCATTTATCAATCACGAATTATGGGTTACTCGACAGCGTATCAAGGTAACCATTGGTTCTGTTATGACAATCTGTTCAGGAAAGAAAAGGAGCATAACAAGAGTTTGACTTGGGATTGTTACGATTCTGTGACATGGGATAAAATGAAAGAATCAGGAATGTTAAAAATGCCATTGGTTGGGAGCAATGTTGTTGATTACTCCCGCCAAAATGTGGGGACGCCCTTTCGACCAAGTACGAGCACCGACGATTATTCGAGACCCGCAGGCAATACAGGGAAAAAGGGTTTCTGCTTTAATTTCAACAAAGGGAAATGTACCAGGCCTCCGGGATCATGTAAATTCAAACATGAATGTAGTACTTGTGGGTCGTCCCATCCTGAGTCATCGTGCAGAGCCAGAACGAGTGAGAATGGGGGTAAGGGAGGCGCCAAACAGGTCTAAGATAGTCCGAGGGGCGCCTTTACCAACCCCGATTGATACCTTGGCAATGATTCCCTGGCTCAGCGAATACCCGGATCGTACTTCTGCTGGGGTGCTGCGGAACGGTTTTACACATGGTTTCCGCATCCCGGTGGGGGACTTTCAGGGTGTAGGGACGTGCAAAAATCAACTTTCCGTTTTACAACATACATCTGTAGTGCAAGAGAAGATTCAGAAAGAGGTTAGCCGGGGACGGGTCGCCGGCCCGTTTAGTGTACCCCCGGTACCGTATTTTGTCTGTTCTCCGTTAGGGGTGGTCCCCAAGAAGGACCCAGGTGAGTTTCGTTTGATCCATAATCTGTCTGCTCCACATGGTCTTTCGGTGAACGATGCAATTGATCCAGAGGTTTGTTCGGTGCGATACGCATCGTTTGATGAGGCAGTAGCCATCTTGAATCGCCTGGGGCCCGGGACGTTGATGGCGAAATCAGATATCGAGTCAGCGTTCCGGTTGCTCCCGGTACACCCAGACGACCAGCGTCTTCTGGGATTCGGGTTTCAGGGGTCATTTTACATGGATAGGTGTATGCCAATGGGATGCTCTATATCATGTGCTTATTTTGAGAAATTCAGTACTTTCCTGCAATGGGTGTTCACTAAGAAAACGGGTTTCCGAAATGTAATGCACTACCTTGACGACTTTCTATTCCTTGGCCCCGCCGGAAATCCCGAATGTGCACAGGCCTTAGCTGAATTCTGTGTGTTGATGGGTCATTTTGGCGTGCCATTGGCACCAGGTAAAACTATGGGTCCCACGACTTGCCTCGAGTTTTTGGGGATCGAGTTGGACTCTAGGGAGGGGTGTTTCAGTTTACCAGCTAGCAAAGTGTTGAAATTCAGGGCAGCCCTCCAAGTATGTTTAACTGCATCTAAGGTTACACTGCATCAGTTACAACAATTGGTGGGGAAGTTGAACTTTGCCTTGAGGGTGATCCCAATGGCCCGCCCCTTTTCCCGCTCAATCGCCCAAGCGATGGTTGGCCTAAAGGAGGGTCATCATCGCACGAGGTTATCGGCCGAGGTCCGCCAGGACATGCGTATTTGGTTAGCATTTTTGGCGGACTTCAATGGTCGAGTCGTCTGGAACAAGCCAGCCGTATCCTCCGAAGAGCTTGGGCTATGGACAGATTCAGCGGGAAGCATAGGCTTTGGCGCCATCTTCGGCACAAAATGGTCGGCACAAAGGTGGCCCCTATGGTGGCATGAGAAGGGGCTGACGAGTAATATTGCTTTCCTTGAACTATTTCCCATTCTGGTGGCCCTGAGAACCTGGCCTGAAGGGTTCAGAGATCATTCTGTCGTGTTCTGGTCTGACAATATGACCGTTGTAGAATGCATCAATAGTCAGGCAGCCCGTTGTAAACTGATTTTGAGGCTGCTCAAAGAAATTGTCCTACTGTGTATGCAACTGAACGTGATATTCAGAGCAAAACATGTCCCGGGGGTGATGAATCAGGCGGCTGATGCACTGTCTCGTTTTCACATGCAGGCTTTCTCGGGTTTCCTTCCTTCAGCAGACCCAGAGCCGGCACCCTTCCCCGAAGCTCTCTGGTCTCTCGGTGCCCCGAACTTCGTCACCTCGTGGGAGAGAGTCTAGCACCCAGGACAAGGAAGGCATATGAAGGGGCGTTTCGGGCCTATTTAGCCTTTTTGGGGACTGAGAGAGGGGGACTTTGGGGTCAGGAAGAGTGGGTAGTACATTTTCTGATGTCCTTACGTAGGGCTGGGAAGTCGGTGGCTACGGCCCAAAGGCATCGTGCCGCCATTTCCTTTGTTGCCAGGGCCCATAACATCCAGGACCCGACAGCGTCTTTTGCAGTACAAAAGGCGCTGCGTGGGTGGCAACGCCTTGAGGGTCGCAGAGTAGATGTGAGACGACCGATAGGTCTGGATAGGTTGTCCCAGTTGCTGGCCACACTCCCTACCACATGCTCGTCTCCTTTCGAGACGTGTTTGTTCCGGACTGCATTTACACTGGCATTTCACGGGGCTATGAGGATAAGTGAGCTGGTTGCAAGGAACAAACAGGATGTGGTGGGGGGGTTGTGCCGGGAACACGTTCAGATCAGGGGCGATGCGATGATTGTCTCCTTTCTCAGGTCCAAGACCGACCAAGATGGGAGGGGGGACTGCACGATCATTCGCAGGACCCCCGGGTCCTCCATGTGTCCGGTACAGTGTTTAGAAGATTACCTAGCACGAAAGGTGGCATCATGGGGGGGGACATTGTTGAGGCATGCAGACGCCACCCCGCTGACGAGGTTTCAGTTTCAGCGGGTGCTTGCAATGGCCATTGCCGCAGCGGGCTTGGACCCGGGCGAATTCGGGACCCATTCCTTTCGAATAGGGGCTGCCACTGAAGCTACAGCCAGGGGTCTTAATGTAGAACAAGTGAAACGAGTGGGGCGTTGGTCCTCCAATTGTTATAAGAGATATGTGCGATTGCACATGTTGTGAAGCTGTAATCATATACTCACGCTTCTTGTCTTTTGTTTGTTTTCAGTTGCGCAAGCCTACGCGGCAGAGCGGACTATGCAGTCGACCCAACACCAGGCCAGCGGTCAGACATCACCGGCTGTGAGAAAGGAGGTGTGGGTCGTGGGCCACTCATACGTGAGACGGGCCGCAGACGTATTCAAAGCAGGTGACATGATTCACGTACCTGGGGAATACGGGTACAGAGTGTCCTTCTACGGAAGAGGCGGTCTCTGTATTGACCAGTTTCAAGCATTCTTTGAGGGTTTGTTAGGGCGGATGAGGTCACCGCCGTCCATAGTCATAGTGCATTTAGGGGGCAATGATTTGGTCACCACCGGTAGACGACTTCTCCTGGAGGCTATGCTTTCCACGGTAAGTTGGTTAGCGAGGAGAGTTCCGGGGTGCATAATTGCGTGGTCTCATATGATCCCACGAAAAGTGTGGCGGGGGGCTATCTCGATCCCTGCTTTGAATCATTCTGTTAGAAAACTGAATAACAAAGTGAGTAGGTTGTTCCGTTCCAAGACATTGCATTCGATCTCGCATAGTTGTATTAATGATGACAGTATGTATTTGGGGGATGGTGTGCATTTGTCAAGGGTGGGGAATGAGTTACTCATAGGAGACTTCTTAGCTTGGTTAAAAACGTTAAAACATGACCTTTAGGTAGGAGTTTTGTGGGGGGTCCGGATAGCCGGTCAACTATCCGGACCTGTGGCGGTAAGGTCATGATCGGTGAGCACTAATTAGAAGATCCCTATGAGTGGGCGTCACCCAACACGGATGGGAGCGCTCGGGAGAGGTGGCCATTGGCCCCTCAGTGGGGAGGCGGTCCCGTCTAAGGGTGGGTCGCCGGAAGTAAAGGAAAGGCGGTCAAGGCCCCTTCCTTTGTAGGAGGGGTTACAGCCCCCTCCTGGGGAATTTCCCGGGGCCAGTGTCATCTGCGACGGCAGATGCGGTAAGTTGTGTGGGGTGGGGGGAGGTCCACGATACCTTCTAGATACCTCACACGAGTCTTCGAACGACCTTTAAATGGCGTTGAGTCTTAAGTGCCCCCGTCAAGTCAAGGGAAATTGTTAGTAGTTGCACTTGAGGTAAGCCTCTGTGCTGTCGCCCCTCCCAAGTGGGAGGGGTAAGTCTGGTTAGGGATCTTGACACCGGTTATGACCTTGCCGTTGGCCCTTAAACGTTAGGATGTACAATTTCAGTATTTCTAGAGAAGGTTTTTGTAGGATGCTAGTTCGGCTAGGAGAACCTCTGTATTAGAGAATATGTTAAGGTTAGCCAAACATCGCAATGTGTTAATGAAATTGTACATAACATGAAACGTTTAATGTTTTTAATTTTGTTTTAATAAATACGGCCGGGAGGGTCACTCCCTCCCACTTCCAAAAACTTTAAGAACTGTTTCCGGTTTCCCTCCTTTTGGGGATTGTGTTGAGAGGGGGTGGCGGGTATCTCAGCCATATGGAAAGGGGCGACCACTCGGTCCCCCCGAACGTATGGCGGAGTGCCTCGATCCCCCCGGGAAGCCATTTTTGGGCGGGAGGCGCGTCTCGGCTGGTATGCCCGAAGCGGCGTAGCCGGGGCGCGTTTTTTCCCGCCCTAGAGTGGGCTGGCCTAGACACCGACGTAGCCAGCCCCGCCCTAGGGGCAGGCAGGGGCGGGTTTACGCCCGCCCTGAAGACGGATAAAAAGAGACGCAAGACCAGAAGAAGTCCTCTTGTTCTTGTGCTCCGAAGCTGCACCTCCTCGCTACACGTGAGCTCGGGACAGAACGAAGAGCCAATTTTGACCCACCCACCAGCCCCTGAGGACAGCCAGTTGTTTTGTATTAAAGTGAATTTATAAGTATGTTTTCCGTTTCGTTTACAGGCTGTGAAGGTATCAGTTTGATGTTGAGCATAATAAAGAATGGTGAATGTCGTGTAGGTTTTTACGATTAAAATGATTTGATATAGTGTTGTATTTTTAAGCATGACTCTTTCGGTCGTAGCGACCAATGTTTACATAGGTTTGAGTAAGAATTGTCGTATTTATTTTTTGGTAGGCGGTAAGGTCATGATCGGTGAGCACTAATTAGAAGATCCCTATGAGTGGGCGTCACCCAACACGGATGGGAGCGCTCGGGAGAGGTGGCCATTGGCCCCTCAGTGGGGAGGCGGTCCCGTCTAAGGGTGGGTCGCCGGAAGTAAAGGAAAGGCGGTCAAGGCCCCTTCCTTTGTAGGAGGGGTTACAGCCCCCTCCTGGGGAATTTCCCGGGGCCAGTGTCATCTGCGACGGCAGATGCGGTAAGTTGTGTGGGGTGGGGGGAGGTCCACGATACCTTCTAGATACCTCACACGAGTCTTCGAACGACCTTTAAATGGCGTCGAGTCTTAAGTGCCCCCGTCAAGTCAAGGGAAATTGTTAGTAGTTGCACTTGAGGTAAGCCTCTGTGCTGTCGCCCCTCCCAAGTGGGAGGGGTAAGTCTGGTTAGGGATCTTGACACCGGTTATGACCTTGCCGTTGGCCCTTAAACGTTAGGATGTACAATTTCAGTATTTCTAGAGAAGGTTTTTGTAGGATGCTAGTTCGGCTAGGAGAACCTCTGTATTAGAGAATATGTTAAGGTTAGCCAAACATCGCAATGTGTTAATGAAATTGTACATAACATGAAACGTTTAATGTTTTTAATTTTGTTTTAATAAATACGGCCGGGAGGGTCACTCCCTCCCACTTCCAAAAACTTTAAGAACTGTTTCCGGTTTCCCTCCTTTTGGGGATTGTGTTGAGAGGGGGTGGCGGGTATCTCAGCCATATTCTATTCATCAATATATATATATATATAATCAGCTCACTTTACCATTTGCAGCTTATAACTATTAGCCACCAGGGGTCACTACTAACCAAAAGCAGTCATTCTACTTGTAAATCGTGCCAATCGAGTGGAACAGCGGCCTAGGATTCACCACTGCTTCATCTCATTTTCCAACAGATTGTAGACGTAAATTGGTTTTGATGGTACGCCTGTGCATGCTGAAATATTCAGAGCATATTCTGAATTTCAGTTAACACATCAGTAAGCATTTTGGCCATCAGTGAATTCAACCTTTTTTCTCAATCGGAATAGGCAAGGATAATGACAGATATATTTTACAATGTTAGAAAGTACATCATTTTATTTAATTGTGTGAATAAAAGGAATCTCCTCCCCGTCGGGGAATTGAACCCCGGTCTCCCGCGTGACAGGCGGGGATACTGACCACTATACTAACGAGGACTTATTGGCTTCAGTTAAACAGTGCTCATCTCCCTGGGGTTAAGGCATGCCCTCGATCAATTCTCAGTATTGTAATAGGCGGAATTGCTGCTTTTGGTTAGGACAAGTAATCTTTTTTCCTAAATTATTACAATACAGAAATTCCTAGCCAAAAACAATTAGTTTTATGAAGAAATTATTTCATTGAAATAAATATCTATCGATCTGTCTATCTAGCTATCTTTCTATTCATCAATATATATATTTATATAAATATATATATATATAATCAGCTCACTTTACCATTTGCAGCTTATAACTATTAGCCACCAGGGGTCACTACTAACCAAAAGCAGTCATTCTACTTGTAAATCGTGCCAATCGAGTGGAACAGCGGCCTAGGATTCACCACTGCTTCATCTCATTTTCCAACAGATTGTAGACGTAAATTGGTTTTGATGGTACGCCTGTGCATGCTGAAATATTCAGAGCATATTCTGAATTTCAGTTAACACATCAGTAAGCATTTTGGCCATCAGTGAATTCAACCTTTTTTCTCAATCGGAATAGGCAAGGATAATGACAGATATATTTTACAATGTTAGAAAGTACATCATTTTATTTAATTGTGTGAATAAAAGGAATCTCCTCCCCGTCGGGGAATTGAACCCCGGTCTCCCGCGTGACAGGCGGGGATACTGACCACTATACTAACGAGGACTTATTGGCTTCACTTAAACAGTGCTCATCTCCCTGGGGTTAAGGCATGCCCTCGATCAATTCTCAGTATTGTAATAGGCAGAATTGCTGCTTTTGGTTAGGACAAGTAATCTTTTTTCCTAAATTATTACAATACAGAAATTCCTAGCCAAAAACAATTAGTTTTATGAAGAAATTATTTCATTGAAATAAATATCTATCGATCTGTCTATCTAGCTATCTTTCTATTCATCAATATATATATTTATATATATATATATATATATAATCAGCTCACTTTACCATTTGCAGCTTATAACTATTAGCCACCAGGGGTCACTACTAACCAAAAGCAGTCATTCTACTTGTAAATCGTGCAAATCGAGTGGAACAGCGGCCTAGGATTCACCACTGCTTCATCTCATTTTCCAACAGATTGTAGACGTAAATTGGTTTTGATGGTACGCCTGTGCATGCTGAAATATTCAGAGCATATTCTGAATTTCAGTTAACACATCAGTAAGCATTTTGGCCATCAGTGAATTCAACCTTTTTTCTCAATCGGAATAGGCAAGGATAATGACAGATATATTTTACAATGTTAGAAAGTACATCATTTTATTTAACTGTGTGAATAAAAGGAATCGCCTCCCGCGTGACAGGCGGGGATACTGACCACTATACTAACGAGGACTTATTGGCTTCAGTTAAACAGTACTCACCTCCCTGGGGTTAAGGCATGCCCTCGATCAATTCTCAGTATTGTAATAGGCAGAATTGCTGCTTTTGGTTAGGACAAGTAATCTTTTTTCCTAAATTATTACAATACAGAAATTCCTAGCCAAAAACAATTAGTTTTATGAAGAAATTATTTCATTGAAATAAATATCTATCGATCTGTCTATCTAGCTATCTTTCTATTCATCAATATATATATATATATAATCAGCTCACTTTACCATTTGCAGCTTATAACTATTAGCCACCAGGGGTCACTACTAACCAAAAGCAGTCATTCTACTTGTAAATCGTGCCAATCGAGTGGAACAGCGGCCTAGGATTCACCACTGCTTCATCTCATTTTCCAACAGATTGTAGACGTAAATTGGTTTTGATGGTACGCCTGTGCATGCTGAAATATTCAGAGCATATTCTGAATTTCAGTTAACACATCAGTAAGCATTTTGGCCATCAGTGAATTCAACCTTTTTTCTCAATCGGAATAGGCAAGGATAATGACAGATATATTTTACAATGTTAGAAAGTACATCATTTTATTTAATTGTGTGAATAAAAGGAATCTCCTCCCCGTCGGGGAATTGAACCCCGGTCTCCCGCGTGACAGGCGGGGATACTGACCACTATACTAACGAGGACTTATTGGCTTCAGTTAAACAGTGCTCATCTCCCTGGGGTTAAGGCATGCCCTCGATCAATTCTCAGTATTGTAATAGGCAGAATTGCTGCTTTTGGTTAGGACAAGTAATCTTTTTTCCTAAATTATTACAATACAGAAATTCCTAGCCAAAAACAATTAGTTTTATGAAGAAATTATTTCATTGAAATAAATATCTATCGATCTGTCTATCTAGCTATCTTTCTATTCATCAATATATATATTTATATAAATATATATATATATAATCAGCTCACTTTACCATTTGCAGCTTATAACTATTAGCCACCAGGGGTCACTACTAACCAAAAGCAGTCATTCTACTTGTAAATCGTGCCAATCGAGTGGAACAGCGGCCTAGGATTCACCACTGCTTCATCTCATTTTCCAACAGATTGTAGACGTAAATTGGTTTTGATGGTACGCCTGTGCATGCTGAAATATTCAGAGCATATTCTGAATTTCAGTTAACACATCAGTAAGCATTTTGGCCATCAGTGAATTCAACCTTTTTTCTCAATCGGAATAGGCAAGGATAATGACAGATATATTTTACAATGTTAGAAAGTACATCATTTTATTTAATTGTGTGAATAAAAGGAATCTCCTCCCCGTCGGGGAATTGAACCCCGGTCTCCCGCGTGACAGGCGGGGATACTGACCACTATACTAACGAGGACTTATTGGCTTCACTTAAACAGTGCTCATCTCCCTGAGGTTAAGGCATGCCCTCGATCAATTCTCAGTATTGTAATAGGCAGAATTGCTGCTTTTGGTTAGGACAAGTAATCTTGTTTCCTAAATTATTACAATACAGAAATTCCTAGCCAAAAACAATTAGTTTTATGAAGAAATTATTTCATTGAAATAAATATCTATCGATCTCTCTATCTAGCTATCTTTCTATTCATCAATATATATATTTATATATCTATATATATATATATATATAATCAGCTCACTTTACCATTTGCAGCTTATAACTATTAGCCACCAGGGGTCACTCCTAACCAAAAGCAGTCATTCTACTTGTAAATCGTGCCAATCGAGTGGAACAGCGGCCTAGGATTCACCACTGCTTCATCTCATTTTCCAACAGATTGTAGACGTAAATTGGTTTTGATGGTACGCCTGTGCATGCTGAAATATTCAGAGCATATTCTGAATTTCAGTTAACACATCAGTAAGCATTTTGGCCATCAGTGAATTCAACCTTTTTTCTCAATCGGAATAGGCAAGGATAATGACAGATATATTTTACAATGTTAGAAAGTACATCATTTTATTTAATTGTGTGAATAAAAGGAATCTCCTCCCCGTCGGGGAATTGAACCCCGGTCTCCCGCGTGACAGGCGGGGATACTGACCACTATACTTACGAGGACTTATTGGCTTCAGTTAAACAGTGCTCATCTCCCTGGGGTTAAGGCATGCCCTCGATCAATTCTCAGTACTGTAATAGGCAGAATTGCTGCTTTTGGTTAGGACAAGTAATCTTTTTTCCTAAATTATTACAATACAGAAATTCCTAGCCAAAAACAATTAGTTTTATGAAGAAATTATTTCATTGAAATAAATATCTATCGATCTGTCTATCTAGCTATCTTTCTATTCATCAATATATATATTTATATATATATATATATATATAATCAGCTCACTTTACCATTTGCAGCTTATAACTATTAGCCACCAGGGGTCACTCCTAACCAAAAGCAGTCATTCTACTTGTAAATCGTGCCAATTGAGTGGAACAGCGGCCTAGGATTCACCACTGCTTCATCTCATTTTCCAACAGATTGTAGACGTAAATTGGTTTTGATGGTACGCCTGTGCATGCTGAAATATTCAGAGCATATTCTGAATTTCAGTTAACACATCAGTAAGCATTTTGGCCATCAGTGAATTCAACCTTTTTTCTCAATCGGAATAGGCAAGGATAATGACAGATATATTTTACAATGTTAGAAAGTACATCATTTTATTTAATTGTGTGAATAAAAGGAATCTCCTCCCCGTCGGGGAATTGAACCCCGGTCTCCCGCGTGACAGGCGGGGATACTGACCACTATACTAACGAGGACTTATTGGCTTCAGTTAAACAGTGCTCACCTCCCTGGGGTTAAGGCATGCCCTCGATCAATTCTCAGTATTGTAATAGGCAGAATTGCTGCTTTTGGTTAGGACAAGTAATCTTTTTTCCTAAAGTATTACAATACAGAAATTCCTAGCCAAAAACAATTAGTTTTATGAAGAAATTATTTCATTGAAATAAATATCTATCGATCTGTCTATCTAGCTATCTTTCTATTCATCAATATATATATTTATATATATATATATATATATATATATATAATCAGCTCACTTTACCATTTGCAGCTTATAACTATTAGCCACCAGGGGTCACTACTAACCAAAAGCAGTCATTCTACTTGTAAATCGTGCAAATCGAGTGGAACAGCGGCCTAGGATTCACCACTGCTTCATCTCATTTTCCAACAGATTGTAGACGTAAATTGGTTTTGATGGTACGCCTGTGCATGCTGAAATATTCAGAGCATATTCTGAATTTCAGTTAACACATCAGTAAGCATTTTGGCCATCAGTGAATTCAACCGTTTTTCTCAATCGGAATAGGCAAGGATAATGACAGATATATTTTACAATGTTAGAAAGTACATCATTTTATTTAATTGTGTGAATAAAAGGAATCGCCTCCCCGTCGGGGAATTGAACCCCGGTCTCCCGCGTGACAGGCGGGGATACTGACCACTATACTAACGAGGACTTATTGGCTTCAGTTACACAGTGCTCACCTCCCTGGGGTTAAGGCATGCCCTCGATCAATTCTCAGTATTGTAATAGGCAGAATTGCTGCTTTTGGTTAGGACAAGTAATCTTTTTTCCTAAATTATTACAATACAGAAATTCCTAGCCAAAAACAATTAGTTTTATGAAGAAATTATTTCATTGAAATAAATATCTATCGATCTGTCTATCTAGCTATCTTTCTATTCATCAATATATATATATATATAATCAGCTCACTTTACCATTTGCAGCTTATAACTATTAGCCACCAGGGGTCACTACTAACCAAAAGCAGTCATTCTACTTGTAAATCGTGCCAATCGAGTGGAACAGCGGCCTAGGATTCACCACTGCTTCATCTCATTTTCCAACAGATTGTAGACGTAAATTGGTTTTGATGGTACGCCTGTGCATGCTGAAATATTCAGAGCATATTCTGAATTTCAGTTAACACATCAGTAAGCATTTTGGCCATCAGTGAATTCAACCTTTTTTCTCAATCGGAATAGGCAAGGATAATGACAGATATATTTTACAATGTTAGAAAGTACATCATTTTATTTAATTGTGTGAATAAAAGGAATCTCCTCCCCGTCGGGGAATTGAACCCCGGTCTCCCGCGTGACAGGCGGGGATACTGACCACTATACTAACGAGGACTTATTGGCTTCAGTTAAACAGTGCTCATCTCCCTGGGGTTAAGGCATGCCCTCGATCAATTCTCAGTATTGTAATAGGCGGAATTGCTGCTTTTGGTTAGGACAAGTAATCTTTTTTCCTAAATTATTACAATACAGAAATTCCTAGCCAAAAACAATTAGTTTTATGAAGAAATTATTTCATTGAAATAAATATCTATCGATCTGTCTATCTAGCTATCTTTCTATTCATCAATATATATATTTATATAAATATATATATATATAATCAGCTCACTTTACCATTTGCAGCTTATAACTATTAGCCACCAGGGGTCACTACTAACCAAAAGCAGTCATTCTACTTGTAAATCGTGCCAATCGAGTGGAACAGCGGCCTAGGATTCACCACTGCTTCATCTCATTTTCCAACAGATTGTAGACGTAAATTGGTTTTGATGGTACGCCTGTGCATGCTGAAATATTCAGAGCATATTCTGAATTTCAGTTAACACATCAGTAAGCATTTTGGCCATCAGTGAATTCAACCTTTTTTCTCAATCGGAATAGGCAAGGATAATGACAGATATATTTTACAATGTTAGAAAGTACATCATTTTATTTAATTGTGTGAATAAAAGGAATCTCCTCCCCGTCGGGGAATTGAACCCCGGTCTCCCGCGTGACAGGCGGGGATACTGACCACTATACTAACGAGGACTTATTGGCTTCACTTAAACAGTGCTCATCTCCCTGGGGTTAAGGCATGCCCTCGATCAATTCTCAGTATTGTAATAGGCAGAATTGCTGCTTTTGGTTAGGACAAGTAATCTTTTTTCCTAAATTATTACAATACAGAAATTCCTAGCCAAAAACAATTAGTTTTATGAAGAAATTATTTCATTGAAATAAATATCTATCGATCTGTCTATCTAGCTATCTTTCTATTCATCAATATATATATTTATATAAATATATATATATATAATCAGCTCACTTTACCATTTGCAGCTTATAACTATTAGCCACCAGGGGTCACTACTAACCAAAAGCAGTCATTCTACTTGTAAATCGTGCCAATCGAGTGGAACAGCGGCCTAGGATTCACCACTGCTTCATCTCATTTTCCAACAGATTGTAGACGTAAATTGGTTTTGATGGTACGCCTGTGCATGCTGAAATATTCAGAGCATATTCTGAATTTCAGTTAACACATCAGTAAGCATTTTGGCCATCAGTGAATTCAACCTTTTTTCTCAATCGGAATAGGCAAGGATAATGACAGATATATTTTACAATGTTAGAAAGTACATCATTTTATTTAATTGTGTGAATAAAAGGAATCTCCTCCCCGTCGGGGAATTGAACCCCGGTCTCCCGCGTGACAGGCGGGGATACTGACCACTATACTAACGAGGACTTATTGGCTTCACTTAAACAGTGCTCATCTCCCTGAGGTTAAGGCATGCCCTCGATCAATTCTCAGTATTGTAATAGGCAGAATTGCTGCTTTTGGTTAGGACAAGTAATCTTGTTTCCTAAATTATTACAATACAGAAATTCCTAGCCAAAAACAATTAGTTTTATGAAGAAATTATTTCATTGAAATAAATATCTATCGATCTCTCTATCTAGCTATCTTTCTATTCATCAATATATATATTTATATATCTATATATATATATATATATAATCAGCTCACTTTACCATTTGCAGCTTATAACTATTAGCCACCAGGGGTCACTCCTAACCAAAAGCAGTCATTCTACTTGTAAATCGTGCCAATCGAGTGGAACAGCGGCCTAGGATTCACCACTGCTTCATCTCATTTTCCAACAGATTGTAGACGTAAATTGGTTTTGATGGTACGCCTGTGCATGCTGAAATATTCAGAGCATATTCTGAATTTCAGTTAACACATCAGTAAGCATTTTGGCCATCAGTGAATTCAACCTTTTTTCTCAATCGGAATAGGCAAGGATAATGACAGATATATTTTACAATGTTAGAAAGTACATCATTTTATTTAATTGTGTGAATAAAAGGAATCTCCTCCCCGTCGGGGAATTGAACCCCGGTCTCCCGCGTGACAGGCGGGGATACTGACCACTATACTTACGAGGACTTATTGGCTTCAGTTAAACAGTGCTCATCTCCCTGGGGTTAAGGCATGCCCTCGATCAATTCTCAGTATTGTAATAGGCAGAATTGCTGCTTTTGGTTAGGACAAGTAATCTTTTTTCCTAAATTATTACAATACAGAAATTCCTAGCCAAAAACAATTAGTTTTATGAAGAAATTATTTCATTGAAATAAATATCTATCGATCTGTCTATCTAGCTATCTTTCTATTCATCAATATATATATTTATATATATATATATATATATAATCAGCTCACTTTACCATTTGCAGCTTATAACTATTAGCCACCAGGGGTCACTCCTAACCAAAAGCAGTCATTCTACTTGTAAATCGTGCCAATTGAGTGGAACAGCGGCCTAGGATTCACCACTGCTTCATCTCATTTTCCAACAGATTGTAGACGTAAATTGGTTTTGATGGTACGCCTGTGCATGCTGAAATATTCAGAGCATATTCTGAATTTCAGTTAACACATCAGTAAGCATTTTGGCCATCAGTGAATTCAACCTTTTTTCTCAATCGGAATAGGCAAGGATAATGACAGATATATTTTACAATGTTAGAAAGTACATCATTTTATTTAATTGTGTGAATAAAAGGAATCTCCTCCCCGTCGGGGAATTGAACCCCGGTCTCCCGCGTGACAGGCGGGGATACTGACCACTATACTAACGAGGACTTATTGGCTTCAGTTAAACAGTGCTCACCTCCCTGGGGTTAAGGCATGCCCTCGATCAATTCTCAGTATTGTAATAGGCAGAATTGCTGCTTTTGGTTAGGACAAGTAATCTTTTTTCCTAAAGTATTACAATACAGAAATTCCTAGCCAAAAACAATTAGTTTTATGAAGAAATTATTTCATTGAAATAAATATCTATCGATCTGTCTATCTAGCTATCTTTCTATTCATCAATATATATATTTATATATATATATATATATATATATATAATCAGCTCACTTTACCATTTGCAGCTTATAACTATTAGCCACCAGGGGTCACTACTAACCAAAAGCAGTCATTCTACTTGTAAATCGTGCAAATCGAGTGGAACAGCGGCCTAGGATTCACCACTGCTTCATCTCATTTTCCAACAGATTGTAGACGTAAATTGGTTTTGATGGTACGCCTGTGCATGCTGAAATATTCAGAGCATATTCTGAATTTCAGTTAACACATCAGTAAGCATTTTGGCCATCAGTGAATTCAACCGTTTTTCTCAATCGGAATAGGCAAGGATAATGACAGATATATTTTACAATGTTAGAAAGTACATCATTTTATTTAATTGTGTGAATAAAAGGAATCGCCTCCCCGTCGGGGAATTGAACCCCGGTCTCCCGCGTGACAGGCGGGGATACTGACCACTATACTAACGAGGACTTATTGGCTTCAGTTACACAGTGCTCACCTCCCTGGGGTTAAGGCATGCCCTCGATCAATTCTCAGTATTGTAATAGGCAGAATTGCTGCTTTTGGTTAGGACAAGTAATCTTTTTTCCTAAATTATTACAATACAGAAATTCCTAGCCAAAAACAATTAGTTTTATGAAGAAATTATTTCATTGAAATAAATATCTATCGATCTGTCTATCTAGCTATCTTTCTATTCATCAATATATATATATATATAATCAGCTCACTTTACCATTTGCAGCTTATAACTATTAGCCACCAGGGGTCACTACTAACCAAAAGCAGTCATTCTACTTGTAAATCGTGCCAATCGAGTGGAACAGCGGCCTAGGATTCACCACTGCTTCATCTCATTTTCCAACAGATTGTAGACGTAAATTGGTTTTGATGGTACGCCTGTGCATGCTGAAATATTCAGAGCATATTCTGAATTTCAGTTAACACATCAGTAAGCATTTTGGCCATCAGTGAATTCAACCTTTTTTCTCAATCGGAATAGGCAAGGATAATGACAGATATATTTTACAATGTTAGAAAGTACATCATTTTATTTAATTGTGTGAATAAAAGGAATCTCCTCCCCGTCGGGGAATTGAACCCCGGTCTCCCGCGTGACAGGCGGGGATACTGACCACTATACTAACGAGGACTTATTGGCTTCAGTTAAACAGTGCTCATCTCCCTGGGGTTAAGGCATGCCCTCGATCAATTCTCAGTATTGTAATAGGCGGAATTGCTGCTTTTGGTTAGGACAAGTAATCTTTTTTCCTAAATTATTACAATACAGAAATTCCTAGCCAAAAACAATTAGTTTTATGAAGAAATTATTTCATTGAAATAAATATCTATCGATCTGTCTATCTAGCTATCTTTCTATTCATCAATATATATATTTATATAAATATATATATATATAATCAGCTCACTTTACCATTTGCAGCTTATAACTATTAGCCACCAGGGGTCACTACTAACCAAAAGCAGTCATTCTACTTGTAAATCGTGCCAATCGAGTGGAACAGCGGCCTAGGATTCACCACTGCTTCATCTCATTTTCCAACAGATTGTAGACGTAAATTGGTTTTGATGGTACGCCTGTGCATGCTGAAATATTCAGAGCATATTCTGAATTTCAGTTAACACATCAGTAAGCATTTTGGCCATCAGTGAATTCAACCTTTTTTCTCAATCGGAATAGGCAAGGATAATGACAGATATATTTTACAATGTTAGAAAGTACATCATTTTATTTAATTGTGTGAATAAAAGGAATCTCCTCCCCGTCGGGGAATTGAACCCCGGTCTCCCGCGTGACAGGCGGGGATACTGACCACTATACTAACGAGGACTTATTGGCTTCACTTAAACAGTGCTCATCTCCCTGGGGTTAAGGCATGCCCTCGATCAATTCTCAGTATTGTAATAGGCAGAATTGCTGCTTTTGGTTAGGACAAGTAATCTTTTTTCCTAAATTATTACAATACAGAAATTCCTAGCCAAAAACAATTAGTTTTATGAAGAAATTATTTCATTGAAATAAATATCTATCGATCTGTCTATCTAGCTATCTTTCTATTCATCAATATATATATTTATATAAATATATATATATATAATCAGCTCACTTTACCATTTGCAGCTTATAACTATTAGCCACCAGGGGTCACTACTAACCAAAAGCAGTCATTCTACTTGTAAATCGTGCCAATCGAGTGGAACAGCGGCCTAGGATTCACCACTGCTTCATCTCATTTTCCAACAGATTGTAGACGTAAATTGGTTTTGATGGTACGCCTGTGCATGCTGAAATATTCAGAGCATATTCTGAATTTCAGTTAACACATCAGTAAGCATTTTGGCCATCAGTGAATTCAACCTTTTTTCTCAATCGGAATAGGCAAGGATAATGACAGATATATTTTACAATGTTAGAAAGTACATCATTTTATTTAATTGTGTGAATAAAAGGAATCTCCTCCCCGTCGGGGAATTGAACCCCGGTCTCCCGCGTGACAGGCGGGGATACTGACCACTATACTAACGAGGACTTATTGGCTTCACTTAAACAGTGCTCATCTCCCTGGGGTTAAGGCATGCCCTCGATCAATTCTCAGTATTGTAATAGGCAGAATTGCTGCTTTTGGTTAGGACAAGTAATCTTGTTTCCTAAATTATTACAATACAGAAATTCCTAGCCAAAAACAATTAGTTTTATGAAGAAATTATTTCATTGAAATAAATATCTATCGATCTCTCTATCTAGCTATCTTTCTATTCATCAATATATATATTTATATATATATATATATATATATATATATATATCAGCTCACTTTACCATTTGCAGCTTATAACTATTAGCCACCAGGGGTCACTCCTAACCAAAAGCAGTCATTCTACTTGTAAATCGTGCCAATCGAGTGGAACAGCGGCCTAGGATTCACCACTGCTTCATCTCATTTTCCAACAGATTGTAGACGTAAATTGGTTTTGATGGTACGCCTGTGCATGCTGAAATATTCAGAGCATATTCTGAATTTCAGTTAACACATCAGTAAGCATTTTGGCCATCAGTGAATTCAACCTTTTTTCTCAATCGGAATAGGCAAGGATAATGACAGATATATTTTACAATGTTAGAAAGTACATCATTTTATTTAATTGTGTGAATAAAAGGAATCTCCTCCCCGTCGGGGAATTGAACCCCGGTCTCCCGCGTGACAGGCGGGGATACTGACCACTATACTTACGAGGACTTATTGGCTTCAGTTAAACAGTGCTCATCTCCCTGGGGTTAAGGCATGCCCTCGATCAATTCTCAGTATTGTAATAGGCAGAATTGCTGCTTTTGGTTAGGACAAGTAATCTTTTTTCCTAAATTATTACAATACAGAAATTCCTAGCCAAAAACAATTAGTTTTATGAAGAAATTATTTCATTGAAATAAATATCTATCGATCTGTCTATCTAGCTATCTTTCTATTCATCAATATATATATTTATATATATATATATATATATAATCAGCTCACTTTACCATTTGCAGCTTATAACTATTAGCCACCAGGGGTCACTCCTAACCAAAAGCAGTCATTCTACTTGTAAATCGTGCCAATTGAGTGGAACAGCGGCCTAGGATTCACCACTGCTTCATCTCATTTTCCAACAGATTGTAGACGTAAATTGGTTTTGATGGTACGCCTGTGCATGCTGAAATATTCAGAGCATATTCTGAATTTCAGTTAACACATCAGTAAGCATTTTGGCCATCAGTGAATTCAACCTTTTTTCTCAATCGGAATAGGCAAGGATAATGACAGATATATTTTACAATGTTAGAAAGTACATCATTTTATTTAATTGTGTGAATAAAAGGAATCTCCTCCCCGTCGGGGAATTGAACCCCGGTCTCCCGCGTGACAGGCGGGGATACTGACCACTATACTTACGAGGACTTATTGGCTTCAGTTAAACAGTGCTCATCTCCCTGGGGTTAAGGCATGCCCTCGATCAATTCTCAGTATTGTAATAGGCAGAATTGCTGCTTTTGGTTAGGACAAGTAATCTTTTTTCCTAAATTATTACAATACAGAAATTCCTAGCCAAAAACAATTAGTTTTATGAAGAAATTATTTCATTGAAATAAATATCTATCGATCTGTCTATCTAGCTATCTTTCTATTCATCAATATATATATTTATATATATATATATATATATAATCAGCTCACTTTACCATTTGCAGCTTATAACTATTAGCCACCAGGGGTCACTCCTAACCAAAAGCAGTCATTCTACTTGTAAATCGTGCCAATTGAGTGGAACAGCGGCCTAGGATTCACCACTGCTTCATCTCATTTTCCAACAGATTGTAGACGTAAATTGGTTTTGATGGTACGCCTGTGCATGCTGAAATATTCAGAGCATATTCTGAATTTCAGTTAACACATCAGTAAGCATTTTGGCCATCAGTGAATTCAACCTTTTTTCTCAATCGGAATAGGCAAGGATAATGACAGATATATTTTACAATGTTAGAAAGTACATCATTTTATTTAATTGTGTGAATAAAAGGAATCTCCTCCCCGTCGGGGAATTGAACCCCGGTCTCCCGCGTGACAGGCGGGGATACTGACCACTATACTAACGAGGACTTATTGGCTTCAGTTAAACAGTGCTCACCTCCCTGGGGTTAAGGCATGCCCTCGATCAATTCTCAGTATTGTAATAGGCAGAATTGCTGCTTTTGGTTAGGACAAGTAATCTTTTTTCCTAAAGTATTACAATACAGAAATTCCTAGCCAAAAACAATTAGTTTTATGAAGAAATTATTTCATTGAAATAAATATCTATCGATCTGTCTATCTAGCTATCTTTCTATTCATCAATATATATATTTATATATATATATATATATATATATAATCAGCTCACTTTACCATTTGCAGCTTATAACTATTAGCCACCAGGGGTCACTACTAACCAAAAGCAGTCATTCTACTTGTAAATCGTGCAAATCGAGTGGAACAGCGGCCTAGGATTCACCACTGCTTCATCTCATTTTCCAACAGATTGTAGACGTAAATTGGTTTTGATGGTACGCCTGTGCATGCTGAAATATTCAGAGCATATTCTGAATTTCAGTTAACACATCAGTAAGCATTTTGGCCATCAGTGAATTCAACCTTTTTTCTCAATCGGAATAGGCAAGGATAATGACAGATATATTTTACAATGTTAGAAAGTACATCATTTTATTTAATTGTGTGAATAAAAGGAATCGCCTCCCCGTCGGGGAATTGAACCCCGGTCTCCCGCGTGACAGGCGGGGATACTGACCACTATACTAACGAGGACTTATTGGCTTCAGTTACACAGTGCTCACCTCCCTGGGGTTAAGGCATGCCCTCGATCAATTCTCAGTATTGTAATAGGCAGAATTGCTGCTTTTGGTTAGGACAAGTAATCTTTTTTCCTAAATTATTACAATACAGAAATTCCTAGCCAAAAACAATTAGTTTTATGAAGAAATTATTTCATTGAAATAAATATCTATCGATCTGTCTATCTAGCTATCTTTCTATTCATCAATATATATATATATATATAATCAGCTCACTTTACCATTTGCAGCTTATAACTATTAGCCACCAGGGGTCACTACTAACCAAAAGCAGTCATTCTACTTGTAAATCGTGCCAATCGAGTGGAACAGCGGCCTAGGATTCACCACTGCTTCATCTCATTTTCCAACAGATTGTAGACGTAAATTGGTTTTGATGGTACGCCTGTGCATGCTGAAATATTCAGAGCATATTCTGAATTTCAGTTAACACATCAGTAAGCATTTTGGCCATCAGTGAATTCAACCTTTTTTCTCAATCGGAATAGGCAAGGATAATGACAGATATATTTTACAATGTTAGAAAGTACATCATTTTATTTAATTGTGTGAATAAAAGGAATCTCCTCCCCGTCGGGGAATTGAACCCCGGTCTCCCGCGTGACAGGCGGGGATACTGACCACTATACTAACGAGGACTTATTGGCTTCAGTTAAACAGTGCTCATCTCCCTGGGGTTAAGGCATGCCCTCGATCAATTCTCAGTATTGTAATAGGCGGAATTGCTGCTTTTGGTTAGGACAAGTAATCTTTTTTCCTAAATTATTACAATACAGAAATTCCTAGCCAAAAACAATTAGTTTTATGAAGAAATTATTTCATTGAAATAAATATCTATCGATCTGTCTATCTAGCTATCTTTCTATTCATCAATATATATATTTATATAAATATATATATATATAATCAGCTCACTTTACCATTTGCAGCTTATAACTATTAGCCACCAGGGGTCACTACTAACCAAAAGCAGTCATTCTACTTGTAAATCGTGCCAATCGAGTGGAACAGCGGCCTAGGATTCACCACTGCTTCATCTCATTTTCCAACAGATTGTAGACGTAAATTGGTTTTGATGGTACGCCTGTGCATGCTGAAATATTCAGAGCATATTCTGAATTTCAGTTAACACATCAGTAAGCATTTTGGCCATCAGTGAATTCAACCTTTTTTCTCAATCGGAATAGGCAAGGATAATGACAGATATATTTTACAATGTTAGAAAGTACATCATTTTATTTAATTGTGTGAATAAAAGGAATCTCCTCCCCGTCGGGGAATTGAACCCCGGTCTCCCGCGTGACAGGCGGGGATACTGACCACTATACTAACGAGGACTTATTGGCTTCACTTAAACAGTGCTCATCTCCCTGGGGTTAAGGCATGCCCTCGATCAATTCTCAGTATTGTAATAGGCAGAATTGCTGCTTTTGGTTAGGACAAGTAATCTTTTTTCCTAAATTATTACAATACAGAAATTCCTAGCCAAAAACAATTAGTTTTATGAAGAAATTATTTCATTGAAATAAATATCTATCGATCTGTCTATCTAGCTATCTTTCTATTCATCAATATATATATTTATATAAATATATATATATATAATCAGCTCACTTTACCATTTGCAGCTTATAACTATTAGCCACCAGGGGTCACTACTAACCAAAAGCAGTCATTCTACTTGTAAATCGTGCCAATCGAGTGGAACAGCGGCCTAGGATTCACCACTGCTTCATCTCATTTTCCAACAGATTGTAGACGTAAATTGGTTTTGATGGTACGCCTGTGCATGCTGAAATATTCAGAGCATATTCTGAATTTCAGTTAACACATCAGTAAGCATTTTGGCCATCAGTGAATTCAACCTTTTTTCTCAATCGGAATAGGCAAGGATAATGACAGATATATTTTACAATGTTAGAAAGTACATCATTTTATTTAATTGTGTGAATAAAAGGAATCTCCTCCCCGTCGGGGAATTGAACCCCGGTCTCCCGCGTGACAGGCGGGGATACTGACCACTATACTAACGAGGACTTATTGGCTTCACTTAAACAGTGCTCATCTCCCTGGGGTTAAGGCATGCCCTCGATCAATTCTCAGTATTGTAATAGGCAGAATTGCTGCTTTTGGTTAGGACAAGTAATCTTGTTTCCTAAATTATTACAATACAGAAATTCCTAGCCAAAAACAATTAGTTTTATGAAGAAATTATTTCATTGAAATAAATATCTATCGATCTCTCTATCTAGCTATCTTTCTATTCATCAATATATATATTTATATATATATATATATATATATATATATATATAATCAGCTCACTTTACCATTTGCAGCTTATAACTATTAGCCACCAGGGGTCACTCCTAACCAAAAGCAGTCATTCTACTTGTAAATCGTGCCAATCGAGTGGAACAGCGGCCTAGGATTCACCACTGCTTCATCTCATTTTCCAACAGATTGTAGACGTAAATTGGTTTTGATGGTACGCCTGTGCATGCTGAAATATTCAGAGCATATTCTGAATTTCAGTTAACACATCAGTAAGCATTTTGGCCATCAGTGAATTCAACCTTTTTTCTCAATCGGAATAGGCAAGGATAATGACAGATATATTTTACAATGTTAGAAAGTACATCATTTTATTTAATTGTGTGAATAAAAGGAATCTCCTCCCCGTCGGGGAATTGAACCCCGGTCTCCCGCGTGACAGGCGGGGATACTGACCACTATACTTACGAGGACTTATTGGCTTCAGTTAAACAGTGCTCATCTCCCTGGGGTTAAGGCATGCCCTCGATCAATTCTCAGTATTGTAATAGGCAGAATTGCTGCTTTTGGTTAGGACAAGTAATCTTTTTTCCTAAATTATTACAATACAGAAATTCCTAGCCAAAAACAATTAGTTTTATGAAGAAATTATTTCATTGAAATAAATATCTATCGATCTGTCTATCTAGCTATCTTTCTATTCATCAATATATATATTTATATATATATATATATATATAATCAGCTCACTTTACCATTTGCAGCTTATAACTATTAGCCACCAGGGGTCACTCCTAACCAAAAGCAGTCATTCTACTTGTAAATCGTGCCAATTGAGTGGAACAGCGGCCTAGGATTCACCACTGCTTCATCTCATTTTCCAACAGATTGTAGACGTAAATTGGTTTTGATGGTACGCCTGTGCATGCTGAAATATTCAGAGCATATTCTGAATTTCAGTTAACACATCAGTAAGCATTTTGGCCATCAGTGAATTCAACCTTTTTTCTCAATCGGAATAGGCAAGGATAATGACAGATATATTTTACAATGTTAGAAAGTACATCATTTTATTTAATTGTGTGAATAAAAGGAATCTCCTCCCCGTCGGGGAATTGAACCCCGGTCTCCCGCGTGACAGGCGGGGATACTGACCACTATACTAACGAGGACTTATTGGCTTCAGTTAAACAGTGCTCACCTCCCTGGGGTTAAGGCATGCCCTCGATCAATTCTCAGTATTGTAATAGGCAGAATTGCTGCTTTTGGTTAGGACAAGTAATCTTTTTTCCTAAATTATTACAATACAGAAATTCCTAGCCAAAAACAATTAGTTTTATGAAGAAATTATTTCATTGAAATAAATATCTATCGATCTGTCTATCTAGCTATCTTTCTATTCATCAATATATATATTTATATATATATATATATATATATATAATCAGCTCACTTTACCATTTGCAGCTTATAACTATTAGCCACCAGGGGTCACTACTAACCAAAAGCAGTCATTCTACTTGTAAATCGTGCAAATCGAGTGGAACAGCGGCCTAGGATTCACCACTGCTTCATCTCATTTTCCAACAGATTGTAGACGTAAATTGGTTTTGATGGTACGCCTGTGCATGCTGAAATATTCAGAGCATATTCTGAATTTCAGTTAACACATCAGTAAGCATTTTGGCCATCAGTGAATTCAACCTTTTTTCTCAATCGGAATAGGCAAGGATAATGACAGATATATTTTACAATGTTAGAAAGTACATCATTTTATTTAATTGTGTGAATAAAAGGAATCGCCTCCCCGTCGGGGAATTGAACCCCGGTCTCCCGCGTGACAGGCGGGGATACTGACCACTATACTAACGAGGACTTATTGGCTTCAGTTAAACAGTGCTCACCTCCCTGGGGTTAAGGCATGCCCTCGATCAATTCTCAGTATTGTAATAGGCAGAATTGCTGCTTTTGGTTAGGACAAGTAATCTTTTTTCCTAAATTATTACAATACAGAAATTCCTAGCCAAAAACAATTAGTTTTATGAAGAAATTATTTCATTGAAATAAATATCTATCGATCTGTCTATCTAGCTATCTTTCTATTCATCAATATATATATATATATAATCAGCTCACTTTACCATTTGCAGCTTATAACTATTAGCCACCAGGGGTCACTACTAACCAAAAACAGTCATTCTACTTGTAAATCGTGCCAATCGAGTGGAACAGCGGCCTAGGATTCACCACTGCTTCATCTCATTTTCCAACAGATTGTAGACGTAAATTGGTTTTGATGGTACGCCTGTGCATGCTGAAATATTCAGAGCATATTCTGAATTTCAGTTAACACATCAGTAAGCATTTTGGCCATCAGTGAATTCAACCTTTTTTCTCAATCGGAATACGCAAGGATAATGACAGATATATTTTACAATGTTAGAAAGTACATCATTTTATTTAATTGTGTGAATAAAAGGAATCTCCTCCCCGTCGGGGAATTGAACCCCGGTCTCCCGCGTGACAGGCGGGGATACTGACCACTATACTAACGAGGACTTATTGGCTTCAGTTAAACAGTGCTCATCTCCCTGGGGTTAAGGCATGCCCTCGATCAATTCTCAGTATTGTAATAGGCGGAATTGCTGCTTTTGGTTAGGACAAGTAATCTTTTTTCCTAAATTATTACAATACAGAAATTCCTAGCCAAAAACAATTAGTTTTATGAAGAAATTATTTCATTGAAATAAATATCTATCGATCTGTCTATCTAGCTATCTTTCTATTCATCAATATATATATTTATATAAATATATATATATATAATCAGCTCACTTTACCATTTGCAGCTTATAACTATTAGCCACCAGGGGTCACTACTAACCAAAAGCAGTCATTCTACTTGTAAATCGTGCAAATCGAGTGGAACAGCGGCCTAGGATTCACCACTGCTTCATCTCATTTTCCAACAGATTGTAGACGTAAATTGGTTTTGATGGTACGCCTGTGCATGCTGAAATATTCAGAGCATATTCTGAATTTCAGTTAACACATCAGTAAGCATTTTGGCCATCAGTGAATTCAACCTTTTTTCTCAATCGGAATAGGCAAGGATAATGACAGATATATTTTACAATGTTAGAAAGTACATCATTTTATTTAATTGTGTGAATAAAAGGAATCGCCTCCCGCGTGACAGGCGGGGATACTGACCACTATACTAACGAGGACTTATTGGCTTCAGTTAAACAGTACTCACCTCCCTGGGGTTAAGGCATGCCCTCGATCAATTCTCAGTATTGTAATAGGCAGAATTGCTGCTTTTGGTTAGGACAAGTAATCTTTTTTCCTAAATTATTACAATACAGAAATTCCTAGCCAAAAACAATTAGTTTTATGAAGAAATTATTTCATTGAAATAAATATCTATCGATCTGTCTATCTAGCTATCTTTCTATTCATCAATATATATATATATATAATCAGCTCACTTTACCATTTGCAGCTTATAACTATTAGCCACCAGGGGTCACTACTAACCAAAAGCAGTCATTCTACTTGTAAATCGTGCCAATCGAGTGGAACAGCGGCCTAGGATTCACCACTGCTTCATCTCATTTTCCAACAGATTGTAGACGTAAATTGGTTTTGATGGTACGCCTGTGCATGCTGAAATATTCAGAGCATATTCTGAATTTCAGTTAACACATCAGTAAGCATTTTGGCCATCAGTGAATTCAACCTTTTTTCTCAATCGGAATAGGCAAGGATAATGACAGATATATTTTACAATGTTAGAAAGTACATCATTTTATTTAATTGTGTGAATAAAAGGAATCTCCTCCCCGTCGGGGAATTGAACCCCGGTCTCCCGCGTGACAGGCGGGGATACTGACCACTATACTAACGAGGACTTATTGGCTTCACTTAAACAGTGCTCATCTCCCTGGGGTTAAGGCATGCCCTCGATCAATTCTCAGTATTGTAATAGGCAGAATTGCTGCTTTTGGTTAGGACAAGTAATCTTGTTTCCTAAATTATTACAATACAGAAATTCCTAGCCAAAAACAATTAGTTTTATGAAGAAATTATTTCATTGAAATAAATATCTATCGATCTCTCTATCTAGCTATCTTTCTATTCATCAATATATATATTTATATATATATATATATATATATATATATATATAATCAGCTCACTTTACCATTTGCAGCTTATAACTATTAGCCACCAGGGGTCACTCCTAACCAAAAGCAGTCATTCTACTTGTAAATCGTGCCAATCGAGTGGAACAGCGGCCTAGGATTCACCACTGCTTCATCTCATTTTCCAACAGATTGTAGACGTAAATTGGTTTTGATGGTACGCCTGTGCATGCTGAAATATTCAGAGCATATTCTGAATTTCAGTTAACACATCAGTAAGCATTTTGGCCATCAGTGAATTCAACCTTTTTTCTCAATCGGAATAGGCAAGGATAATGACAGATATATTTTACAATGTTAGAAAGTACATCATTTTATTTAATTGTGTGAATAAAAGGAATCTCCTCCCCGTCGGGGAATTGAACCCCGGTCTCCCGCGTGACAGGCGGGGATACTGACCACTATACTTACGAGGACTTATTGGCTTCAGTTAAACAGTGCTCATCTCCCTGGGGTTAAGGCATGCCCTCGATCAATTCTCAGTATTGTAATAGGCAGAATTGCTGCTTTTGGTTAGGACAAGTAATCTTTTTTCCTAAATTATTACAATACAGAAATTCCTAGCCAAAAACAATTAGTTTTATGAAGAAATTATTTCATTGAAATAAATATCTATCGATCTGTCTATCTAGCTATCTTTCTATTCATCAATATATATATTTATATATATATATATATATATAATCAGCTCACTTTACCATTTGCAGCTTATAACTATTAGCCACCAGGGGTCACTCCTAACCAAAAGCAGTCATTCTACTTGTAAATCGTGCCAATTGAGTGGAACAGCGGCCTAGGATTCACCACTGCTTCATCTCATTTTCCAACAGATTGTAGACGTAAATTGGTTTTGATGGTACGCCTGTGCATGCTGAAATATTCAGAGCATATTCTGAATTTCAGTTAACACATCAGTAAGCATTTTGGCCATCAGTGAATTCAACCTTTTTTCTCAATCGGAATAGGCAAGGATAATGACAGATATATTTTACAATGTTAGAAAGTACATCATTTTATTTAATTGTGTGAATAAAAGGAATCGCCTCCCGCGTGACAGGCGGGGATACTGACCACTATACTAACGAGGACTTATTGGCTTCAGTTAAACAGTACTCACCTCCCTGGGGTTAAGGCATGCCCTCGATCAATTCTCAGTATTGTAATAGGCAGAATTGCTGCTTTTGGTTAGGACAAGTAATCTTTTTTCCTAAATTATTACAATACAGAAATTCCTAGCCAAAAACAATTAGTTTTATGAAGAAATTATTTCATTGAAATAAATATCTATCGATCTGTCTATCTAGCTATCTTTCTATTCATCAATATATATATATATATAATCAGCTCACTTTACCATTTGCAGCTTATAACTATTAGCCACCAGGGGTCACTACTAACCAAAAGCAGTCATTCTACTTGTAAATCGTGCCAATCGAGTGGAACAGCGGCCTAGGATTCACCACTGCTTCATCTCATTTTCCAACAGATTGTAGACGTAAATTGGTTTTGATGGTACGCCTGTGCATGCTGAAATATTCAGAGCATATTCTGAATTTCAGTTAACACATCAGTAAGCATTTTGGCCATCAGTGAATTCAACCTTTTTTCTCAATCGGAATAGGCAAGGATAATGACAGATATATTTTACAATGTTAGAAAGTACATCATTTTATTTAATTGTGTGAATAAAAGGAATCTCCTCCCCGTCGGGGAATTGAACCCCGGTCTCCCGCGTGACAGGCGGGGATACTGACCACTATACTAACGAGGACTTATTGGCTTCACTTAAACAGTGCTCATCTCCCTGGGGTTAAGGCATGCCCTCGATCAATTCTCAGTATTGTAATAGGCAGAATTGCTGCTTTTGGTTAGGACAAGTAATCTTGTTTCCTAAATTATTACAATACAGAAATTCCTAGCCAAAAACAATTAGTTTTATGAAGAAATTATTTCATTGAAATAAATATCTATCGATCTCTCTATCTAGCTATCTTTCTATTCATCAATATATATATTTATATATATATATATATATATATATATATATATAATCAGCTCACTTTACCATTTGCAGCTTATAACTATTAGCCACCAGGGGTCACTCCTAACCAAAAGCAGTCATTCTACTTGTAAATCGTGCCAATCGAGTGGAACAGCGGCCTAGGATTCACCACTGCTTCATCTCATTTTCCAACAGATTGTAGACGTAAATTGGTTTTGATGGTACGCCTGTGCATGCTGAAATATTCAGAGCATATTCTGAATTTCAGTTAACACATCAGTAAGCATTTTGGCCATCAGTGAATTCAACCTTTTTTCTCAATCGGAATAGGCAAGGATAATGACAGATATATTTTACAATGTTAGAAAGTACATCATTTTATTTAATTGTGTGAATAAAAGGAATCTCCTCCCCGTCGGGGAATTGAACCCCGGTCTCCCGCGTGACAGGCGGGGATACTGACCACTATACTTACGAGGACTTATTGGCTTCAGTTAAACAGTGCTCATCTCCCTGGGGTTAAGGCATGCCCTCGATCAATTCTCAGTATTGTAATAGGCAGAATTGCTGCTTTTGGTTAGGACAAGTAATCTTTTTTCCTAAATTATTACAATACAGAAATTCCTAGCCAAAAACAATTAGTTTTATGAAGAAATTATTTCATTGAAATAAATATCTATCGATCTGTCTATCTAGCTATCTTTCTATTCATCAATATATATATTTATATATATATATATATATATAATCAGCTCACTTTACCATTTGCAGCTTATAACTATTAGCCACCAGGGGTCACTCCTAACCAAAAGCAGTCATTCTACTTGTAAATCGTGCCAATTGAGTGGAACAGCGGCCTAGGATTCACCACTGCTTCATCTCATTTTCCAACAGATTGTAGACGTAAATTGGTTTTGATGGTACGCCTGTGCATGCTGAAATATTCAGAGCATATTCTGAATTTCAGTTAACACATCAGTAAGCATTTTGGCCATCAGTGAATTCAACCTTTTTTCTCAATCGGAATAGGCAAGGATAATGACAGATATATTTTACAATGTTAGAAAGTACATCATTTTATTTAATTGTGTGAATAAAAGGAATCTCCTCCCCGTCGGGGAATTGAACCCCGGTCTCCCGCGTGACAGGCGGGGATACTGACCACTATACTAACGAGGACTTATTGGCTTCAGTTAAACAGTGCTCACCTCCCTGGGGTTAAGGCATGCCCTCGATCAATTCTCAGTATTGTAATAGGCAGAATTGCTGCTTTTGGTTAGGACAAGTAATCTTTTTTCCTAAATTATTACAATACAGAAATTCCTAGCCAAAAACAATTAGTTTTATGAAGAAATTATTTCATTGAAATAAATATCTATCGATCTGTCTATCTAGCTATCTTTCTATTCATCAATATATATATTTATATATATATATATATATATATATAATCAGCTCACTTTACCATTTGCAGCTTATAACTATTAGCCACCAGGGGTCACTACTAACCAAAAGCAGTCATTCTACTTGTAAATCGTGCAAATCGAGTGGAACAGCGGCCTAGGATTCACCACTGCTTCATCTCATTTTCCAACAGATTGTAGACGTAAATTGGTTTTGATGGTACGCCTGTGCATGCTGAAATATTCAGAGCATATTCTGAATTTCAGTTAACACATCAGTAAGCATTTTGGCCATCAGTGAATTCAACCTTTTTTCTCAATCGGAATAGGCAAGGATAATGACAGATATATTTTACAATGTTAGAAAGTACATCATTTTATTTAATTGTGTGAATAAAAGGAATCGCCTCCCCGTCGGGGAATTGAACCCCGGTCTCCCGCGTGACAGGCGGGGATACTGACCACTATACTAACGAGGACTTATTGGCTTCAGTTAAACAGTGCTCACCTCCCTGGGGTTAAGGCATGCCCTCGATCAATTCTCAGTATTGTAATAGGCAGAATTGCTGCTTTTGGTTAGGACAAGTAATCTTTTTTCCTAAATTATTACAATACAGAAATTCCTAGCCAAAAACAATTAGTTTTATGAAGAAATTATTTCATTGAAATAAATATCTATCGATCTGTCTATCTAGCTATCTTTCTATTCATCAATATATATATATATATAATCAGCTCACTTTACCATTTGCAGCTTATAACTATTAGCCACCAGGGGTCACTACTAACCAAAAACAGTCATTCTACTTGTAAATCGTGCCAATCGAGTGGAACAGCGGCCTAGGATTCACCACTGCTTCATCTCATTTTCCAACAGATTGTAGACGTAAATTGGTTTTGATGGTACGCCTGTGCATGCTGAAATATTCAGAGCATATTCTGAATTTCAGTTAACACATCAGTAAGCATTTTGGCCATCAGTGAATTCAACCTTTTTTCTCAATCGGAATACGCAAGGATAATGACAGATATATTTTACAATGTTAGAAAGTACATCATTTTATTTAATTGTGTGAATAAAAGGAATCTCCTCCCCGTCGGGGAATTGAACCCCGGTCTCCCGCGTGACAGGCGGGGATACTGACCACTATACTAACGAGGACTTATTGGCTTCAGTTAAACAGTGCTCATCTCCCTGGGGTTAAGGCATGCCCTCGATCAATTCTCAGTATTGTAATAGGCGGAATTGCTGCTTTTGGTTAGGACAAGTAATCTTTTTTCCTAAATTATTACAATACAGAAATTCCTAGCCAAAAACAATTAGTTTTATGAAGAAATTATTTCATTGAAATAAATATCTATCGATCTGTCTATCTAGCTATCTTTCTATTCATCAATATATATATTTATATAAATATATATATATATAATCAGCTCACTTTACCATTTGCAGCTTATAACTATTAGCCACCAGGGGTCACTACTAACCAAAAGCAGTCATTCTACTTGTAAATCGTGCAAATCGAGTGGAACAGCGGCCTAGGATTCACCACTGCTTCATCTCATTTTCCAACAGATTGTAGACGTAAATTGGTTTTGATGGTACGCCTGTGCATGCTGAAATATTCAGAGCATATTCTGAATTTCAGTTAACACATCAGTAAGCATTTTGGCCATCAGTGAATTCAACCTTTTTTCTCAATCGGAATAGGCAAGGATAATGACAGATATATTTTACAATGTTAGAAAGTACATCATTTTATTTAATTGTGTGAATAAAAGGAATCGCCTCCCGCGTGACAGGCGGGGATACTGACCACTATACTAACGAGGACTTATTGGCTTCAGTTAAACAGTACTCACCTCCCTGGGGTTAAGGCATGCCCTCGATCAATTCTCAGTATTGTAATAGGCAGAATTGCTGCTTTTGGTTAGGACAAGTAATCTTTTTTCCTAAATTATTACAATACAGAAATTCCTAGCCAAAAACAATTAGTTTTATGAAGAAATTATTTCATTGAAATAAATATCTATCGATCTGTCTATCTAGCTATCTTTCTATTCATCAATATATATATATATATAATCAGCTCACTTTACCATTTGCAGCTTATAACTATTAGCCACCAGGGGTCACTACTAACCAAAAGCAGTCATTCTACTTGTAAATCGTGCCAATCGAGTGGAACAGCGGCCTAGGATTCACCACTGCTTCATCTCATTTTCCAACAGATTGTAGACGTAAATTGGTTTTGATGGTACGCCTGTGCATGCTGAAATATTCAGAGCATATTCTGAATTTCAGTTAACACATCAGTAAGCATTTTGGCCATCAGTGAATTCAACCTTTTTTCTCAATCGGAATAGGCAAGGATAATGACAGATATATTTTACAATGTTAGAAAGTACATCATTTTATTTAATTGTGTGAATAAAAGGAATCTCCTCCCCGTCGGGGAATTGAACCCCGGTCTCCCGCGTGACAGGCGGGGATACTGACCACTATACTAACGAGGACTTATTGGCTTCAGTTAAACAGTGCTCATCTCCCTGGGGTTAAGGCATGCCCTCGATCAATTCTCAGTATTGTAATAGGCAGAATTGCTGCTTTTGGTTAGGACAAGTAATCTTTTTTCCTAAATTATTACAATACAGAAATTCCTAGCCAAAAACAATTAGTTTTATGAAGAAATTATTTCATTGAAATAAATATCTATCGATCTGTCTATCTAGCTATCTTTCTATTCATCAATATATATATTTATATAAATATATATATATATAATCAGCTCACTTTACCATTTGCAGCTTATAACTATTAGCCACCAGGGGTCACTACTAACCAAAAGCAGTCATTCTACTTGTAAATCGTGCCAATCGAGTGGAACAGCGGCCTAGGATTCACCACTGCTTCATCTCATTTTCCAACAGATTGTAGACGTAAATTGGTTTTGATGGTACGCCTGTGCATGCTGAAATATTCAGAGCATATTCTGAATTTCAGTTAACACATCAGTAAGCATTTTGGCCATCAGTGAATTCAACCTTTTTTCTCAATCGGAATAGGCAAGGATAATGACAGATATATTTTACAATGTTAGAAAGTACATCATTTTATTTAATTGTGTGAATAAAAGGAATCTCCTCCCCGTCGGGGAATTGAACCCCGGTCTCCCGCGTGACAGGCGGGGATACTGACCACTATACTAACGAGGACTTATTGGCTTCAGTTAAACAGTGCTCATCTCCCTGGGGTTAAGGCATGCCCTCGATCAATTCTCAGTATTGTAATAGGCAGAATTGCTGCTTTTGGTTAGGACAAGTAATCTTTTTTCCTAAATTATTACAATACAGAAATTCCTAGCCAAAAACAATTAGTTTTATGAAGAAATTATTTCATTGAAATAAATATCTATCGATCTGTCTATCTAGCTATCTTTCTATTCATCAATATATATATTTATATAAATATATATATATATAATCAGCTCACTTTACCATTTGCAGCTTATAACTATTAGCCACCAGGGGTCACTACTAACCAAAAGCAGTCATTCTACTTGTAAATCGTGCCAATCGAGTGGAACAGCGGCCTAGGATTCACCACTGCTTCATCTCATTTTCCAACAGATTGTAGACGTAAATTGGTTTTGATGGTACGCCTGTGCATGCTGAAATATTCAGAGCATATTCTGAATTTCAGTTAACACATCAGTAAGCATTTTGGCCATCAGTGAATTCAACCTTTTTTCTCAATCGGAATAGGCAAGGATAATGACAGATATATTTTACAATGTTAGAAAGTACATCATTTTATTTAATTGTGTGAATAAAAGGAATCTCCTCCCCGTCGGGGAATTGAACCCCGGTCTCCCGCGTGACAGGCGGGGATACTGACCACTATACTAACGAGGACTTATTGGCTTCACTTAAACAGTGCTCATCTCCCTGGGGTTAAGGCATGCCCTCGATCAATTCTCAGTATTGTAATAGGCAGAATTGCTGCTTTTGGTTAGGACAAGTAATCTTTTTTCCTAAATTATTACAATACAGAAATTCCTAGCCAAAAACAATTAGTTTTATGAAGAAATTATTTAATTGAAATAAATATCTATCGATCTCTCTATCTAGCTATCTTTCTATTCATCAATATATATATTTATATATATATATATATATATATATATATATAATCAGCTCACTTTACCATTTGCAGCTTATAACTATTAGCCACCAGGGGTCACTCCTAACCAAAAGCAGTCATTCTACTTGTAAATCGTGCCAATCGAGTGGAACAGCGGCCTAGGATTCACCACTGCTTCATCTCATTTTCCAACAGATTGTAGACGTAAATTGGTTTTGATGGTACGCCTGTGCATGCTGAAATATTCAGAGCATATTCTGAATTTCAGTTAACACATCAGTAAGCATTTTGGCCATCAGTGAATTCAACCTTTTTTCTCAATCGGAATAGGCAAGGATAATGACAGATATATTTTACAATGTTAGAAAGTACATCATTTTATTTAATTGTGTGAATAAAAGGAATCTCCTCCCCGTCGGGGAATTGAACCCCGGTCTCCCGCGTGACAGGCGGGGATACTGACCACTATACTTACGAGGACTTATTGGCTTCAGTTAAACAGTGCTCATCTCCCTGGGGTTAAGGCATGCCCTCGATCAATTCTCAGTATTGTAATAGGCAGAATTGCTGCTTTTGGTTAGGACAAGTAATCTTTTTTCCTAAATTATTACAATACAGAAATTCCTAGCCAAAAACAATTAGTTTTATGAAGAAATTATTTCATTGAAATAAATATCTATCGATCTGTCTATCTAGCTATCTTTCTATTCATCAATATATATATTTATATATATATATATATATATAATCAGCTCACTTTACCATTTGCAGCTTATAACTATTAGCCACCAGGGGTCACTCCTAACCAAAAGCAGTCATTCTACTTGTAAATCGTGCCAATTGAGTGGAACAGCGGCCTAGGATTCACCACTGCTTCATCTCATTTTCCAACAGATTGTAGACGTAAATTGGTTTTGATGGTACGCCTGTGCATGCTGAAATATTCAGAGCATATTCTGAATTTCAGTTAACACATCAGTAAGCATTTTGGCCATCAGTGAATTCAACCTTTTTTCTCAATCGGAATAGGCAAGGATAATGACAGATATATTTTACAATGTTAGAAAGTACATCATTTTATTTAATTGTGTGAATAAAAGGAATCTCCTCCCCGTCGGGGAATTGAACCCCGGTCTCCCGCGTGACAGGCGGGGATACTGACCACTATACTAACGAGGACTTATTGGCTTCAGTTAAACAGTGCTCACCTCCCTGGGGTTAAGGCATGCCCTCGATCAATTCTCAGTATTGTAATAGGCAGAATTGCTGCTTTTGGTTAGGACAAGTAATCTTTTTTCCTAAATTATTACAATACAGAAATTCCTAGCCAAAAACAATTAGTTTTATGAAGAAATTATTTCATTGAAATAAATATCTATTGATCTGTCTATCTAGCTATCTTTCTATTCATCAATATATATATATATATAATCAGCTCACTTTACCATTTGCAGCTTATAACTATTAGCCACCAGGGGTCACTACTAACCAAAAACAGTCATTCTACTTGTAAATCGTGCCAATCGAGTGGAACAGCGGCCTAGGATTCACCACTGCTTCATCTCATTTTCCAACAGATTGTAGACGTAAATTGGTTTTGATGGTACGCCTGTGCATGCTGAAATATTCAGAGCATATTCTGAATTTCAGTTAACACATCAGTAAGCATTTTGGCCATCAGTGAATTCAACCTTTTTTCTCAATCGGAATAGGCAAGGATAATGACAGATATATTTTAGAATGTTAGAAAGTACATCATTTTATTTAATTGTGTGAATAAAAGGAATCTCCTCCCCGTCGGGGAATTGAACCCCGGTCTCCCGCGTGACAGGCGGGGATACTGACCACTATACTAACGAGGACTTATTGGCTTCAGTTAAACAGTGCTCATCTCCCTGGGGTTAAGGCATGCCCTCGATCAATTCTCAGTATTGTAATAGGCAGAATTGCTGCTTTTGGTTAGGACAAGTAATCTTTTTTCCTAAATTATTACAATACAGAAATTCCTAGCCAAAAACAATTAGTTTTATGAAGAAATTATTTCATTGAAATAAATATCTATCGATCTGTCTATCTAGCTATCTTTCTATTCATCAATATATATATTTATATATATATATATATATATATAATCAGCTCACTTTACCATTTGCAGCTTATAACTATTAGCCACCAGGGGTCACTCCTAACCAAAAGCAGTCATTCTACTTGTAAATCGTGCCAATTGAGTGGAACAGCGGCCTAGGATTCACCACTGCTTCATCTCATTTTCCAACAGATTGTAGACGTAAATTGGTTTTGATGGTACGCCTGTGCATGCTGAAATATTCAGAGCATATTCTGAATTTCAGTTAACACATCAGTAAGCATTTTGGCCATCAGTGAATTCAACCTTTTTTCTCAATCGGAATAGGCAAGGATAATGACAGATATATTTTACAATGTTAGAAAGTACATCATTTTATTTAATTGTGTGAATAAAAGGAATCTCCTCCCCGTCGGGGAATTGAACCCCGGTCTCCCGCGTGACAGGCGGGGATACTGACCACTATACTAACGAGGACTTATTGGCTTTAGTTAAACAGTGCTCACCTCCCTGGGGTTAAGGCATGCCCTCGATCAATTCTCAGTATTGTAATAGGCAGAATTGCTGCTTTTGGTTAGGACAAGTAATCTTTTTTCCTAAATTATTACAATACAGAAATTCCTAGCCAAAAACAATTAGTTTTATGAAGAAATTATTTCATTGAAATAAATATCTATCGATCTGTCTATCTAGCTATCTTTCTATTCATCAATATATATATTTATATATATATATATATATATATATAATCAGCTCACTTTACCATTTGCAGCTTATAACTATTAGCCACCAGGGGTCACTACTAACCAAAAGCAGTCATTCTACTTGTAAATCGTGCAAATCGAGTGGAACAGCGGCCTAGGATTCACCACTGCTTCATCTCATTTTCCAACAGATTGTAGACGTAAATTGGTTTTGATGGTACGCCTGTGCATGCTGAAATATTCAGAGCATATTCTGAATTTCAGTTAACACATCAGTAAGCATTTTGGCCATCAGTGAATTCAACCTTTTTTCTCAATCGGAATAGGCAAGGATAATGACAGATATATTTTACAATGTTAGAAAGTACATCATTTTATTTAATTGTGTGAATAAAAGGAATCGCCTCCCCGTCGGGGAATTGAACCCCGGTCTCCCGTGTGACAGGCGGGGATACTGACCACTATACTAACGAGGACTTATTGGCTTCAGTTACACAGTGCTCACCTCCCTGGGGTTAAGGCATGCCCTCGATCAATTCTCAGTATTGTAATAGGCAGAATTGCTGCTTTTGGTTAGGACAAGTAATCTTTTTTCCTAAATTATTACAATACAGAAATTCCTAGCCAAAAACAATTAGTTTTATGAAGAAATTATTTCATTGAAATAAATATCTATCGATCTGTCTATCTAGCTATCTTTCTATTCATCAATATATATATATATATAATCAGCTCACTTTACCATTTGCAGCTTATAACTATTAGCCACCAGGGGTCACTACTAACCAAAAGCAGTCATTCTACTTGTAAATCGTGCCAATCGAGTGGAACAGCGGCCTAGGATTCACCACTGCTTCATCTCATTTTCCAACAGATTGTAGACGTAAATTGGTTTTGATGGTACGCCTGTGCATGCTGAAATATTCAGAGCATATTCTGAATTTCAGTTAACACATCAGTAAGCATTTTGGCCATCAGTGAATTCAACCTTTTTTCTCAATCGGAATAGGCAAGGATAATGACAGATATATTTTACAATGTTAGAAAGTACATCATTTTATTTAATTGTGTGAATAAAAGGAATCTCCTCCCCGTCGGGGAATTGAACCCCGGTCTCCCGCGTGACAGGCGGGGATACTGACCACTATACTAACGAGGACTTATTGGCTTCAGTTAAACAGTGCTCATCTCCCTGGGGTTAAGGCATGCCCTCGATCAATTCTCAGTATTGTAATAGGCGGAATTGCTGCTTTTGGTTAGGACAAGTAATCTTTTTTCCTAAATTATTACAATACAGAAATTCCTAGCCAAAAACAATTAGTTTTATGAAGAAATTATTTCATTGAAATAAATATCTATCGATCTGTCTATCTAGCTATCTTTCTATTCATCAATATATATATTTATATAAATATATATATATATAATCAGCTCACTTTACCATTTGCAGCTTATAACTATTAGCCACCAGGGGTCACTACTAACCAAAAGCAGTCATTCTACTTGTAAATCGTGCCAATCGAGTGGAACAGCGGCCTAGGATTCACCACTGCTTCATCTCATTTTCCAACAGATTGTAGACGTAAATTGGTTTTGATGGTACGCCTGTGCATGCTGAAATATTCAGAGCATATTCTGAATTTCAGTTAACACATCAGTAAGCATTTTGGCCATCAGTGAATTCAACCTTTTTTCTCAATCGGAATAGGCAAGGATAATGACAGATATATTTTACAATGTTAGAAAGTACATCATTTTATTTAATTGTGTGAATAAAAGGAATCTCCTCCCCGTCGGGGAATTGAACCCCGGTCTCCCGCGTGACAGGCGGGGATACTGACCACTATACTAACGAGGACTTATTGGCTTCACTTAAACAGTGCTCATCTCCCTGGGGTTAAGGCATGCCCTCGATCAATTCTCAGTATTGTAATAGGCAGAATTGCTGCTTTTGGTTAGGACAAGTAATCTTTTTTCCTAAATTATTACAATACAGAAATTCCTAGCCAAAAACAATTAGTTTTATGAAGAAATTATTTCATTGAAATAAATATCTATCGATCTGTCTATCTAGCTATCTTTCTATTCATCAATATATATATTTATATATATATATATATATATAATCAGCTCACTTTACCATTTGCAGCTTATAACTATTAGCCACCAGGGGTCACTACTAACCAAAAGCAGTCATTCTACTTGTAAATCGTGCAAATCGAGTGGAACAGCGGCCTAGGATTCACCACTGCTTCATCTCATTTTCCAACAGATTGTAGACGTAAATTGGTTTTGATGGTACGCCTGTGCATGCTGAAATATTCAGAGCATATTCTGAATTTCAGTTAACACATCAGTAAGCATTTTGGCCATCAGTGAATTCAACCTTTTTTCTCAATCGGAATAGGCAAGGATAATGACAGATATATTTTACAATGTTAGAAAGTACATCATTTTATTTAACTGTGTGAATAAAAGGAATCGCCTCCCGCGTGACAGGCGGGGATACTGACCACTATACTAACGAGGACTTATTGGCTTCAGTTAAACAGTGCTCATCTCCCTGGGGTTAAGGCATGCCCTCGATCAATTCTCAGTATTGTAATAGGCAGAATTGCTGCTTTTGGTTAGGACAAGTAATCTTTTTTCCTAAATTATTACAATACAGAAATTCCTAGCCAAAAACAATTAGTTTTATGAAGAAATTATTTCATTGAAATAAATATCTATCGATCTGTCTATCTAGCTATCTTTCTATTCATCAATATATATATTTATATATATATATATATATATATATAATCAGCTCACTTTACCATTTGCAGCTTATAACTATTAGCCACCAGGGATCACTACTAACCAAAAGCAGTCATTCTACTTGTAAATCGTGCCAATCGAGTGGAACAGCGGCCTAGGATTCACCACTGCTTCATCTCATTTTCCAACAGATTGTAGACGTAAATTGGTTTTGATGGTACGCCTGTGCATGCTGAAATATTCAGAGCATATTCTGAATTTCAGTTAACACATCAGTAAGCATTTTGGCCATCAGTGAATTCAACCTTTTATCTCAATCGGAATAGGCAAGGATAATGACAGATATATTTTACAATGTTAGAAAGTACATCATTTTATTTAATTGTGTGAATAAAAGGAATCTCCTCCCCGTCGGGGAATTGAACCCCGGTCTCCCGCGTGACATGCGGGGATACTGACCACTATACTTACGAGGACTTATTGGCTTCAGTTAAACAGTGCTCATCTCCCTGGGGTTAAGGCATGCCCTCGATCAATTCTCAGTATTGTAATAGGCAGAATTGCTGCTTTTGGTTAGGACAAGTAATCTTTTTTCCTAAATTATTACAATACAGAAATTCCTAGCCAAAAACAATTAGTTTTATGAAGAAATTATTTCATTGAAATAAATATCTATCGATCTGTCTATCTAGCTATCTTTCTATTCATCAATATATATATTTATATATATATATATATATATATATAATCAGCTCACTTTACCATTTGCAGCTTATAACTATTAGCCACCAGGGGTCACTACTAACCAAAAGCAGTCATTCTACTTGTAAATCGTGCAAATCGAGTGGAACAGCGGCCTAGGATTCACCACTGCTTCATCTCATTTTCCAACAGATTGTAGACGTAAATTGGTTTTGATGGTACGCCTGTGCATGCTGAAATATTCAGAGCATATTCTGAATTTCAGTTAACACATCAGTAAGCATTTTGGCCATCAGTGAATTCAACCTTTTTTCTCAATCGGAATAGGCAAGGATAATGACAGATATATTTTACAATGTTAGAAAGTACATCATTTTATTTAATTGTGTGAATAAAAGGAATCGCCTCCCCGTCGGGGAATTGAACCCCGGTCTCCCGCGTGACAGGCGGGGATACTGACCACTATACTAACGAGGACTTATTGGCTTCAGTTACACAGTGCTCACCTCCCTGGGGTTAAGGCATGCCCTCGATCAATTCTCAGTATTGTAATAGGCAGAATTGCTGCTTTTGGTTAGGACAAGTAATCTTTTTTCCTAAATTATTACAATACAGAAATTCCTAGCCAAAAACAATTAGTTTTATGAAGAAATTATTTCATTGAAATAAATATCTATCGATCTGTCTATCTAGCTATCTTTCTATTCATCAATATATATATATATATAATCAGCTCACTTTACCATTTGCAGCTTATAACTATTAGCCACCAGGGGTCACTACTAACCAAAAGCAGTCATTCTACTTGTAAATCGTGCCAATCGAGTGGAACAGCGGCCTAGGATTCACCACTGCTTCATCTCATTTTCCAACAGATTGTAGACGTAAATTGGTTTTGATGGTACGCCTGTGCATGCTGAAATATTCAGAGCATATTCTGAATTTCAGTTAACACATCAGTAAGCATTTTGGCCATCAGTGAATTCAACCTTTTTTCTCAATCGGAATAGGCAAGGATAATGACAGATATATTTTACAATGTTAGAAAGTACATCATTTTATTTAATTGTGTGAATAAAAGGAATCTCCTCCCCGTCGGGGAATTGAACCCCGGTCTCCCGCGTGACAGGCGGGGATACTGACCACTATACTAACGAGGACTTATTGGCTTCAGTTAAACAGTGCTCATCTCCCTGGGGTTAAGGCATGCCCTCGATCAATTCTCAGTATTGTAATAGGCGGAATTGCTGCTTTTGGTTAGGACAAGTAATCTTTTTTCCTAAATTATTACAATACAGAAATTCCTAGCCAAAAACAATTAGTTTTATGAAGAAATTATTTCATTGAAATAAATATCTATCGATCTGTCTATCTAGCTATCTTTCTATTCATCAATATATATATTTATATAAATATATATATATATAATCAGCTCACTTTACCATTTGCAGCTTATAACTATTAGCCACCAGGGGTCACTACTAACCAAAAGCAGTCATTCTACTTGTAAATCGTGCCAATCGAGTGGAACAGCGGCCTAGGATTCACCACTGCTTCATCTCATTTTCCAACAGATTGTAGACGTAAATTGGTTTTGATGGTACGCCTGTGCATGCTGAAATATTCAGAGCATATTCTGAATTTCAGTTAACACATCAGTAAGCATTTTGGCCATCAGTGAATTCAACCTTTTTTCTCAATCGGAATAGGCAAGGATAATGACAGATATATTTTACAATGTTAGAAAGTACATCATTTTATTTAATTGTGTGAATAAAAGGAATCTCCTCCCCGTCGGGGAATTGAACCCCGGTCTCCCGCGTGACAGGCGGGGATACTGACCACTATACTAACGAGGACTTATTGGCTTCACTTAAACAGTGCTCATCTCCCTGGGGTTAAGGCATGCCCTCGATCAATTCTCAGTATTGTAATAGGCAGAATTGCTGCTTTTGGTTAGGACAAGTAATCTTTTTTCCTAAATTATTACAATACAGAAATTCCTAGCCAAAAACAATTAGTTTTATGAAGAAATTATTTCATTGAAATAAATATCTATCGATCTGTCTATCTAGCTATCTTTCTATTCATCAATATATATATTTATATAAATATATATATATATAATCAGCTCACTTTACCATTTGCAGCTTATAACTATTAGCCACCAGGGGTCACTACTAACCAAAAGCAGTCATTCTACTTGTAAATCGTGCCAATCGAGTGGAACAGCGGCCTAGGATTCACCACTGCTTCATCTCATTTTCCAACAGATTGTAGACGTAAATTGGTTTTGATGGTACGCCTGTGCATGCTGAAATATTCAGAGCATATTCTGAATTTCAGTTAACACATCAGTAAGCATTTTGGCCATCAGTGAATTCAACCTTTTTTCTCAATCGGAATAGGCAAGGATAATGACAGATATATTTTACAATGTTAGAAAGTACATCATTTTATTTAATTGTGTGAATAAAAGGAATCTCCTCCCCGTCGGGGAATTGAACCCCGGTCTCCCGCGTGACAGGCGGGGATACTGACCACTATACTAACGAGGACTTATTGGCTTCACTTAAACAGTGCTCATCTCCCTGGGGTTAAGGCATGCCCTCGATCAATTCTCAGTATTGTAATAGGCAGAATTGCTGCTTTTGGTTAGGACAAGTAATCTTGTTTCCTAAATTATTACAATACAGAAATTCCTAGCCAAAAACAATTAGTTTTATGAAGAAATTATTTCATTGAAATAAATATCTATCGATCTCTCTATCTAGCTATCTTTCTATTCATCAATATATATATTTATATATATATATATATATATATATATATATATAATCAGCTCACTTTACCATTTGCAGCTTATAACTATTAGCCACCAGGGGTCACTCCTAACCAAAAGCAGTCATTCTACTTGTAAATCGTGCCAATCGAGTGGAACAGCGGCCTAGGATTCACCACTGCTTCATCTCATTTTCCAACAGATTGTAGACGTAAATTGGTTTTGATGGTACGCCTGTGCATGCTGAAATATTCAGAGCATATTCTGAATTTCAGTTAACACATCAGTAAGCATTTTGGCCATCAGTGAATTCAACCTTTTTTCTCAATCGGAATAGGCAAGGATAATGACAGATATATTTTACAATGTTAGAAAGTACATCATTTTATTTAATTGTGTGAATAAAAGGAATCTCCTCCCCGTCGGGGAATTGAACCCCGGTCTCCCGCGTGACAGGCGGGGATACTGACCACTATACTTACGAGGACTTATTGGCTTCAGTTAAACAGTGCTCATCTCCCTGGGGTTAAGGCATGCCCTCGATCAATTCTCAGTATTGTAATAGGCAGAATTGCTGCTTTTGGTTAGGACAAGTAATCTTTTTTCCTAAATTATTACAATACAGAAATTCCTAGCCAAAAACAATTAGTTTTATGAAGAAATTATTTCATTGAAATAAATATCTATCGATCTGTCTATCTAGCTATCTTTCTATTCATCAATATATATATTTATATATATATATATATATATAATCAGCTCACTTTACCATTTGCAGCTTATAACTATTAGCCACCAGGGGTCACTCCTAACCAAAAGCAGTCATTCTACTTGTAAATCGTGCCAATTGAGTGGAACAGCGGCCTAGGATTCACCACTGCTTCATCTCATTTTCCAACAGATTGTAGACGTAAATTGGTTTTGATGGTACGCCTGTGCATGCTGAAATATTCAGAGCATATTCTGAATTTCAGTTAACACATCAGTAAGCATTTTGGCCATCAGTGAATTCAACCTTTTTTCTCAATCGGAATAGGCAAGGATAATGACAGATATATTTTACAATGTTAGAAAGTACATCATTTTATTTAATTGTGTGAATAAAAGGAATCTCCTCCCCGTCGGGGAATTGAACCCCGGTCTCCCGCGTGACAGGCGGGGATACTGACCACTATACTAACGAGGACTTATTGGCTTCAGTTAAACAGTGCTCACCTCCCTGGGGTTAAGGCATGCCCTCGATCAATTCTCAGTATTGTAATAGGCAGAATTGCTGCTTTTGGTTAGGACAAGTAATCTTTTTTCCTAAATTATTACAATACAGAAATTCCTAGCCAAAAACAATTAGTTTTATGAAGAAATTATTTCATTGAAATAAATATCTATCGATCTGTCTATCTAGCTATCTTTCTATTCATCAATATATATATTTATATAAATATATATATATATAATCAGCTCACTTTACCATTTGCAGCTTATAACTATTAGCCACCAGGGGTCACTACTAACCAAAAGCAGTCATTCTACTTGTAAATCGTGCAAATCGAGTGGAACAGCGGCCTAGGATTCACCACTGCTTCATCTCATTTTCCAACAGATTGTAGACGTAAATTGGTTTTGATGGTACGCCTGTGCATGCTGAAATATTCAGAGCATATTCTGAATTTCAGTTAACACATCAGTAAGCATTTTGGCCATCAGTGAATTCAACCTTTTTTCTCAATCGGAATAGGCAAGGATAATGACAGATATATTTTACAATGTTAGAAAGTACATCATTTTATTTAATTGTGTGAATAAAAGGAATCGCCTCCCCGTCGGGGAATTGAACCCCGGTCTCCCGTGTGACAGGCGGGGATACTGACCACTATACTAACGAGGACTTATTGGCTTCAGTTACACAGTGCTCACCTCCCTGGGGTTAAGGCATGCCCTCGATCAATTCTCAGTATTGTAATAGGCAGAATTGCTGCTTTTGGTTAGGACAAGTAATCTTTTTTCCTAAATTATTACAATACAGAAATTCCTAGCCAAAAACAATTAGTTTTATGAAGAAATTATTTCATTGAAATAAATATCTATCGATCTGTCTATCTAGCTATCTTTCTATTCATCAATATATATATATATATAATCAGCTCACTTTACCATTTGCAGCTTATAACTATTAGCCACCAGGGGTCACTACTAACCAAAAGCAGTCATTCTACTTGTAAATCGTGCCAATCGAGTGGAACAGCGGCCTAGGATTCACCACTGCTTCATCTCATTTTCCAACAGATTGTAGACGTAAATTGGTTTTGATGGTACGCCTGTGCATGCTGAAATATTCAGAGCATATTCTGAATTTCAGTTAACACATCAGTAAGCATTTTGGCCATCAGTGAATTCAACCTTTTTTCTCAATCGGAATAGGCAAGGATAATGACAGATATATTTTACAATGTTAGAAAGTACATCATTTTATTTAATTGTGTGAATAAAAGGAATCTCCTCCCCGTCGGGGAATTGAACCCCGGTCTCCCGCGTGACAGGCGGGGATACTGACCACTATACTAACGAGGACTTATTGGCTTCAGTTAAACAGTGCTCATCTCCCTGGGGTTAAGGCATGCCCTCGATCAATTCTCAGTATTGTAATAGGCGGAATTGCTGCTTTTGGTTAGGACAAGTAATCTTTTTTCCTAAATTATTACAATACAGAAATTCCTAGCCAAAAACAATTAGTTTTATGAAGAAATTATTTCATTGAAATAAATATCTATCGATCTGTCTATCTAGCTATCTTTCTATTCATCAATATATATATTTATATAAATATATATATATATAATCAGCTCACTTTACCATTTGCAGCTTATAACTATTAGCCACCAGGGGTCACTACTAACCAAAAGCAGTCATTCTACTTGTAAATCGTGCCAATCGAGTGGAACAGCGGCCTAGGATTCACCACTGCTTCATCTCATTTTCCAACAGATTGTAGACGTAAATTGGTTTTGATGGTACGCCTGTGCATGCTGAAATATTCAGAGCATATTCTGAATTTCAGTTAACACATCAGTAAGCATTTTGGCCATCAGTGAATTCAACCTTTTTTCTCAATCGGAATAGGCAAGGATAATGACAGATATATTTTACAATGTTAGAAAGTACATCATTTTATTTAATTGTGTGAATAAAAGGAATCTCCTCCCCGTCGGGGAATTGAACCCCGGTCTCCCGCGTGACAGGCGGGGATACTGACCACTATACTAACGAGGACTTATTGGCTTCACTTAAACAGTGCTCATCTCCCTGGGGTTAAGGCATGCCCTCGATCAATTCTCAGTATTGTAATAGGCAGAATTGCTGCTTTTGGTTAGGACAAGTAATCTTTTTTCCTAAATTATTACAATACAGAAATTCCTAGCCAAAAACAATTAGTTTTATGAAGAAATTATTTCATTGAAATAAATATCTATCGATCTGTCTATCTAGCTATCTTTCTATTCATCAATATATATATTTATATATATATATATATATATAATCAGCTCACTTTACCATTTGCAGCTTATAACTATTAGCCACCAGGGGTCACTACTAACCAAAAGCAGTCATTCTACTTGTAAATCGTGCAAATCGAGTGGAACAGCGGCCTAGGATTCACCACTGCTTCATCTCATTTTCCAACAGATTGTAGACGTAAATTGGTTTTGATGGTACGCCTGTGCATGCTGAAATATTCAGAGCATATTCTGAATTTCAGTTAACACATCAGTAAGCATTTTGGCCATCAGTGAATTCAACCTTTTTTCTCAATCGGAATAGGCAAGGATAATGACAGATATATTTTACAATGTTAGAAAGTACATCATTTTATTTAACTGTGTGAATAAAAGGAATCGCCTCCCGCGTGACAGGCGGGGATACTGACCACTATACTAACGAGGACTTATTGGCTTCAGTTAAACAGTGCTCATCTCCCTGGGGTTAAGGCATGCCCTCGATCAATTCTCAGTATTGTAATAGGCAGAATTGCTGCTTTTGGTTAGGACAAGTAATCTTTTTTCCTAAATTATTACAATACAGAAATTCCTAGCCAAAAACAATTAGTTTTATGAAGAAATTATTTCATTGAAATAAATATCTATCGATCTGTCTATCTAGCTATCTTTCTATTCATCAATATATATATTTATATATATATATATATATATATATAATCAGCTCACTTTACCATTTGCAGCTTATAACTATTAGCCACCAGGGATCACTACTAACCAAAAGCAGTCATTCTACTTGTAAATCGTGCCAATCGAGTGGAACAGCGGCCTAGGATTCACCACTGCTTCATCTCATTTTCCAACAGATTGTAGACGTAAATTGGTTTTGATGGTACGCCTGTGCATGCTGAAATATTCAGAGCATATTCTGAATTTCAGTTAACACATCAGTAAGCATTTTGGCCATCAGTGAATTCAACCTTTTTTCTCAATCGGAATAGGCAAGGATAATGACAGATATATTTTACAATGTTAGAAAGTACATCATTTTATTTAATTGTGTGAATAAAAGGAATCTCCTCCCCGTCGGGGAATTGAACCCCGGTCTCCCGCGTGACATGCGGGGATACTGACCACTATACTTACGAGGACTTATTGGCTTCAGTTAAACAGTGCTCATCTCCCTGGGGTTAAGGCATGCCCTCGATCAATTCTCAGTATTGTAATAGGCAGAATTGCTGCTTTTGGTTAGGACAAGTAATCTTTTTTCCTAAATTATTACAATACAGAAATTCCTAGCCAAAAACAATTAGTTTTATGAAGAAATTATTTCATTGAAATAAATATCTATCGATCTGTCTATCTAGCTATCTTTCTATTCATCAATATATATATTTATATATATATATATATATATATATAATCAGCTCACTTTACCATTTGCAGCTTATAACTATTAGCCACCAGGGGTCACTACTAACCAAAAGCAGTCATTCTACTTGTAAATCGTGCAAATCGAGTGGAACAGCGGCCTAGGATTCACCACTGCTTCATCTCATTTTCCAACAGATTGTAGACGTAAATTGGTTTTGATGGTACGCCTGTGCATGCTGAAATATTCAGAGCATATTCTGAATTTCAGTTAACACATCAGTAAGCATTTTGGCCATCAGTGAATTCAACCTTTTTTCTCAATCGGAATAGGCAAGGATAATGACAGATATATTTTACAATGTTAGAAAGTACATCATTTTATTTAATTGTGTGAATAAAAGGAATCGCCTCCCCGTCGGGGAATTGAACCCCGGTCTCCCGCGTGACAGGCGGGGATACTGACCACTATACTAACGAGGACTTATTGGCTTCAGTTACACAGTGCTCACCTCCCTGGGGTTAAGGCATGCCCTCGATCAATTCTCAGTATTGTAATAGGCAGAATTGCTGCTTTTGGTTAGGACAAGTAATCTTTTTTCCTAAATTATTACAATACAGAAATTCCTAGCCAAAAACAATTAGTTTTATGAAGAAATTATTTCATTGAAATAAATATCTATCGATCTGTCTATCTAGCTATCTTTCTATTCATCAATATATATATATATATAATCAGCTCACTTTACCATTTGCAGCTTATAACTATTAGCCACCAGGGGTCACTACTAACCAAAAGCAGTCATTCTACTTGTAAATCGTGCCAATCGAGTGGAACAGCGGCCTAGGATTCACCACTGCTTCATCTCATTTTCCAACAGATTGTAGACGTAAATTGGTTTTGATGGTACGCCTGTGCATGCTGAAATATTCAGAGCATATTCTGAATTTCAGTTAACACATCAGTAAGCATTTTGGCCATCAGTGAATTCAACCTTTTTTCTCAATCGGAATAGGCAAGGATAATGACAGATATATTTTACAATGTTAGAAAGTACATCATTTTATTTAATTGTGTGAATAAAAGGAATCTCCTCCCCGTCGGGGAATTGAACCCCGGTCTCCCGCGTGACAGGCGGGGATACTGACCACTATACTAACGAGGACTTATTGGCTTCAGTTAAACAGTGCTCATCTCCCTGGGGTTAAGGCATGCCCTCGATCAATTCTCAGTATTGTAATAGGCGGAATTGCTGCTTTTGGTTAGGACAAGTAATCTTTTTTCCTAAATTATTACAATACAGAAATTCCTAGCCAAAAACAATTAGTTTTATGAAGAAATTATTTCATTGAAATAAATATCTATCGATCTGTCTATCTAGCTATCTTTCTATTCATCAATATATATATTTATATAAATATATATATATATAATCAGCTCACTTTACCATTTGCAGCTTATAACTATTAGCCACCAGGGGTCACTACTAACCAAAAGCAGTCATTCTACTTGTAAATCGTGCCAATCGAGTGGAACAGCGGCCTAGGATTCACCACTGCTTCATCTCATTTTCCAACAGATTGTAGACGTAAATTGGTTTTGATGGTACGCCTGTGCATGCTGAAATATTCAGAGCATATTCTGAATTTCAGTTAACACATCAGTAAGCATTTTGGCCATCAGTGAATTCAACCTTTTTTCTCAATCGGAATAGGCAAGGATAATGACAGATATATTTTACAATGTTAGAAAGTACATCATTTTATTTAATTGTGTGAATAAAAGGAATCTCCTCCCCGTCGGGGAATTGAACCCCGGTCTCCCGCGTGACAGGCGGGGATACTGACCACTATACTAACGAGGACTTATTGGCTTCACTTAAACAGTGCTCATCTCCCTGGGGTTAAGGCATGCCCTCGATCAATTCTCAGTATTGTAATAGGCAGAATTGCTGCTTTTGGTTAGGACAAGTAATCTTTTTTCCTAAATTATTACAATACAGAAATTCCTAGCCAAAAACAATTAGTTTTATGAAGAAATTATTTCATTGAAATAAATATCTATCGATCTGTCTATCTAGCTATCTTTCTATTCATCAATATATATATTTATATAAATATATATATATATAATCAGCTCACTTTACCATTTGCAGCTTATAACTATTAGCCACCAGGGGTCACTACTAACCAAAAGCAGTCATTCTACTTGTAAATCGTGCCAATCGAGTGGAACAGCGGCCTAGGATTCACCACTGCTTCATCTCATTTTCCAACAGATTGTAGACGTAAATTGGTTTTGATGGTACGCCTGTGCATGCTGAAATATTCAGAGCATATTCTGAATTTCAGTTAACACATCAGTAAGCATTTTGGCCATCAGTGAATTCAACCTTTTTTCTCAATCGGAATAGGCAAGGATAATGACAGATATATTTTACAATGTTAGAAAGTACATCATTTTATTTAATTGTGTGAATAAAAGGAATCTCCTCCCCGTCGGGGAATTGAACCCCGGTCTCCCGCGTGACAGGCGGGGATACTGACCACTATACTAACGAGGACTTATTGGCTTCACTTAAACAGTGCTCATCTCCCTGGGGTTAAGGCATGCCCTCGATCAATTCTCAGTATTGTAATAGGCAGAATTGCTGCTTTTGGTTAGGACAAGTAATCTTGTTTCCTAAATTATTACAATACAGAAATTCCTAGCCAAAAACAATTAGTTTTATGAAGAAATTATTTCATTGAAATAAATATCTATCGATCTCTCTATCTAGCTATCTTTCTATTCATCAATATATATATTTATATATATATATATATATATATATATATATATAATCAGCTCACTTTACCATTTGCAGCTTATAACTATTAGCCACCAGGGGTCACTCCTAACCAAAAGCAGTCATTCTACTTGTAAATCGTGCCAATCGAGTGGAACAGCGGCCTAGGATTCACCACTGCTTCATCTCATTTTCCAACAGATTGTAGACGTAAATTGGTTTTGATGGTACGCCTGTGCATGCTGAAATATTCAGAGCATATTCTGAATTTCAGTTAACACATCAGTAAGCATTTTGGCCATCAGTGAATTCAACCTTTTTTCTCAATCGGAATAGGCAAGGATAATGACAGATATATTTTACAATGTTAGAAAGTACATCATTTTATTTAATTGTGTGAATAAAAGGAATCTCCTCCCCGTCGGGGAATTGAACCCCGGTCTCCCGCGTGACAGGCGGGGATACTGACCACTATACTTACGAGGACTTATTGGCTTCAGTTAAACAGTGCTCATCTCCCTGGGGTTAAGGCATGCCCTCGATCAATTCTCAGTATTGTAATAGGCAGAATTGCTGCTTTTGGTTAGGACAAGTAATCTTTTTTCCTAAATTATTACAATACAGAAATTCCTAGCCAAAAACAATTAGTTTTATGAAGAAATTATTTCATTGAAATAAATATCTATCGATCTGTCTATCTAGCTATCTTTCTATTCATCAATATATATATTTATATATATATATATATATATAATCAGCTCACTTTACCATTTGCAGCTTATAACTATTAGCCACCAGGGGTCACTCCTAACCAAAAGCAGTCATTCTACTTGTAAATCGTGCCAATTGAGTGGAACAGCGGCCTAGGATTCACCACTGCTTCATCTCATTTTCCAACAGATTGTAGACGTAAATTGGTTTTGATGGTACGCCTGTGCATGCTGAAATATTCAGAGCATATTCTGAATTTCAGTTAACACATCAGTAAGCATTTTGGCCATCAGTGAATTCAACCTTTTTTCTCAATCGGAATAGGCAAGGATAATGACAGATATATTTTACAATGTTAGAAAGTACATCATTTTATTTAATTGTGTGAATAAAAGGAATCTCCTCCCCGTCGGGGAATTGAACCCCGGTCTCCCGCGTGACAGGCGGGGATACTGACCACTATACTAACGAGGACTTATTGGCTTCAGTTAAACAGTGCTCACCTCCCTGGGGTTAAGGCATGCCCTCGATCAATTCTCAGTATTGTAATAGGCAGAATTGCTGCTTTTGGTTAGGACAAGTAATCTTTTTTCCTAAATTATTACAATACAGAAATTCCTAGCCAAAAACAATTAGTTTTATGAAGAAATTATTTCATTGAAATAAATATCTATCGATCTGTCTATCTAGCTATCTTTCTATTCATCAATATATATATTTATATATATATATATATATATATATAATCAGCTCACTTTACCATTTGCAGCTTATAACTATTAGCCACCAGGGGTCACTACTAACCAAAAGCAGTCATTCTACTTGTAAATCGTGCAAATCGAGTGGAACAGCGGCCTAGGATTCACCACTGCTTCATCTCATTTTCCAACAGATTGTAGACGTAAATTGGTTTTGATGGTACGCCTGTGCATGCTGAAATATTCAGAGCATATTCTGAATTTCAGTTAACACATCAGTAAGCATTTTGGCCATCAGTGAATTCAACCTTTTTTCTCAATCGGAATAGGCAAGGATAATGACAGATATATTTTACAATGTTAGAAAGTACATCATTTTATTTAATTGTGTGAATAAAAGGAATCGCCTCCCCGTCGGGGAATTGAACCCCGGTCTCCCGCGTGACAGGCGGGGATACTGACCACTATACTAACGAGGACTTATTGGCTTCAGTTAAACAGTGCTCACCTCCCTGGGGTTAAGGCATGCCCTCGATCAATTCTCAGTATTGTAATAGGCAGAATTGCTGCTTTTGGTTAGGACAAGTAATCTTTTTTCCTAAATTATTACAATACAGAAATTCCTAGCCAAAAACAATTAGTTTTATGAAGAAATTATTTCATTGAAATAAATATCTATCGATCTGTCTATCTAGCTATCTTTCTATTCATCAATATATATATATATATAATCAGCTCACTTTACCATTTGCAGCTTATAACTATTAGCCACCAGGGGTCACTACTAACCAAAAACAGTCATTCTACTTGTAAATCGTGCCAATCGAGTGGAACAGCGGCCTAGGATTCACCACTGCTTCATCTCATTTTCCAACAGATTGTAGACGTAAATTGGTTTTGATGGTACGCCTGTGCATGCTGAAATATTCAGAGCATATTCTGAATTTCAGTTAACACATCAGTAAGCATTTTGGCCATCAGTGAATTCAACCTTTTTTCTCAATCGGAATACGCAAGGATAATGACAGATATATTTTACAATGTTAGAAAGTACATCATTTTATTTAATTGTGTGAATAAAAGGAATCTCCTCCCCGTCGGGGAATTGAACCCCGGTCTCCCGCGTGACAGGCGGGGATACTGACCACTATACTAACGAGGACTTATTGGCTTCAGTTAAACAGTGCTCATCTCCCTGGGGTTAAGGCATGCCCTCGATCAATTCTCAGTATTGTAATAGGCGGAATTGCTGCTTTTGGTTAGGACAAGTAATCTTTTTTCCTAAATTATTACAATACAGAAATTCCTAGCCAAAAACAATTAGTTTTATGAAGAAATTATTTCATTGAAATAAATATCTATCGATCTGTCTATCTAGCTATCTTTCTATTCATCAATATATATATTTATATAAATATATATATATATAATCAGCTCACTTTACCATTTGCAGCTTATAACTATTAGCCACCAGGGGTCACTACTAACCAAAAGCAGTCATTCTACTTGTAAATCGTGCAAATCGAGTGGAACAGCGGCCTAGGATTCACCACTGCTTCATCTCATTTTCCAACAGATTGTAGACGTAAATTGGTTTTGATGGTACGCCTGTGCATGCTGAAATATTCAGAGCATATTCTGAATTTCAGTTAACACATCAGTAAGCATTTTGGCCATCAGTGAATTCAACCTTTTTTCTCAATCGGAATAGGCAAGGATAATGACAGATATATTTTACAATGTTAGAAAGTACATCATTTTATTTAATTGTGTGAATAAAAGGAATCGCCTCCCGCGTGACAGGCGGGGATACTGACCACTATACTAACGAGGACTTATTGGCTTCAGTTAAACAGTACTCACCTCCCTGGGGTTAAGGCATGCCCTCGATCAATTCTCAGTATTGTAATAGGCAGAATTGCTGCTTTTGGTTAGGACAAGTAATCTTTTTTCCTAAATTATTACAATACAGAAATTCCTAGCCAAAAACAATTAGTTTTATGAAGAAATTATTTCATTGAAATAAATATCTATCGATCTGTCTATCTAGCTATCTTTCTATTCATCAATATATATATATATATAATCAGCTCACTTTACCATTTGCAGCTTATAACTATTAGCCACCAGGGGTCACTACTAACCAAAAGCAGTCATTCTACTTGTAAATCGTGCCAATCGAGTGGAACAGCGGCCTAGGATTCACCACTGCTTCATCTCATTTTCCAACAGATTGTAGACGTAAATTGGTTTTGATGGTACGCCTGTGCATGCTGAAATATTCAGAGCATATTCTGAATTTCAGTTAACACATCAGTAAGCATTTTGGCCATCAGTGAATTCAACCTTTTTTCTCAATCGGAATAGGCAAGGATAATGACAGATATATTTTACAATGTTAGAAAGTACATCATTTTATTTAATTGTGTGAATAAAAGGAATCTCCTCCCCGTCGGGGAATTGAACCCCGGTCTCCCGCGTGACAGGCGGGGATACTGACCACTATACTAACGAGGACTTATTGGCTTCAGTTAAACAGTGCTCATCTCCCTGGGGTTAAGGCATGCCCTCGATCAATTCTCAGTATTGTAATAGGCAGAATTGCTGCTTTTGGTTAGGACAAGTAATCTTTTTTCCTAAATTATTACAATACAGAAATTCCTAGCCAAAAACAATTAGTTTTATGAAGAAATTATTTCATTGAAATAAATATCTATCGATCTGTCTATCTAGCTATCTTTCTATTCATCAATATATATATTTATATAAATATATATATATATAATCAGCTCACTTTACCATTTGCAGCTTATAACTATTAGCCACCAGGGGTCACTACTAACCAAAAGCAGTCATTCTACTTGTAAATCGTGCCAATCGAGTGGAACAGCGGCCTAGGATTCACCACTGCTTCATCTCATTTTCCAACAGATTGTAGACGTAAATTGGTTTTGATGGTACGCCTGTGCATGCTGAAATATTCAGAGCATATTCTGAATTTCAGTTAACACATCAGTAAGCATTTTGGCCATCAGTGAATTCAACCTTTTTTCTCAATCGGAATAGGCAAGGATAATGACAGATATATTTTACAATGTTAGAAAGTACATCATTTTATTTAATTGTGTGAATAAAAGGAATCTCCTCCCCGTCGGGGAATTGAACCCCGGTCTCCCGCGTGACAGGCGGGGATACTGACCACTATACTAACGAGGACTTATTGGCTTCAGTTAAACAGTGCTCATCTCCCTGGGGTTAAGGCATGCCCTCGATCAATTCTCAGTATTGTAATAGGCAGAATTGCTGCTTTTGGTTAGGACAAGTAATCTTTTTTCCTAAATTATTACAATACAGAAATTCCTAGCCAAAAACAATTAGTTTTATGAAGAAATTATTTCATTGAAATAAATATCTATCGATCTGTCTATCTAGCTATCTTTCTATTCATCAATATATATATTTATATAAATATATATATATATAATCAGCTCACTTTACCATTTGCAGCTTATAACTATTAGCCACCAGGGGTCACTACTAACCAAAAGCAGTCATTCTACTTGTAAATCGTGCCAATCGAGTGGAACAGCGGCCTAGGATTCACCACTGCTTCATCTCATTTTCCAACAGATTGTAGACGTAAATTGGTTTTGATGGTACGCCTGTGCATGCTGAAATATTCAGAGCATATTCTGAATTTCAGTTAACACATCAGTAAGCATTTTGGCCATCAGTGAATTCAACCTTTTTTCTCAATCGGAATAGGCAAGGATAATGACAGATATATTTTACAATGTTAGAAAGTACATCATTTTATTTAATTGTGTGAATAAAAGGAATCTCCTCCCCGTCGGGGAATTGAACCCCGGTCTCCCGCGTGACAGGCGGGGATACTGACCACTATACTAACGAGGACTTATTGGCTTCACTTAAACAGTGCTCATCTCCCTGGGGTTAAGGCATGCCCTCGATCAATTCTCAGTATTGTAATAGGCAGAATTGCTGCTTTTGGTTAGGACAAGTAATCTTTTTTCCTAAATTATTACAATACAGAAATTCCTAGCCAAAAACAATTAGTTTTATGAAGAAATTATTTAATTGAAATAAATATCTATCGATCTCTCTATCTAGCTATCTTTCTATTCATCAATATATATATTTATATATATATATATATATATATATATATATAATCAGCTCACTTTACCATTTGCAGCTTATAACTATTAGCCACCAGGGGTCACTCCTAACCAAAAGCAGTCATTCTACTTGTAAATCGTGCCAATCGAGTGGAACAGCGGCCTAGGATTCACCACTGCTTCATCTCATTTTCCAACAGATTGTAGACGTAAATTGGTTTTGATGGTACGCCTGTGCATGCTGAAATATTCAGAGCATATTCTGAATTTCAGTTAACACATCAGTAAGCATTTTGGCCATCAGTGAATTCAACCTTTTTTCTCAATCGGAATAGGCAAGGATAATGACAGATATATTTTACAATGTTAGAAAGTACATCATTTTATTTAATTGTGTGAATAAAAGGAATCTCCTCCCCGTCGGGGAATTGAACCCCGGTCTCCCGCGTGACAGGCGGGGATACTGACCACTATACTTACGAGGACTTATTGGCTTCAGTTAAACAGTGCTCATCTCCCTGGGGTTAAGGCATGCCCTCGATCAATTCTCAGTATTGTAATAGGCAGAATTGCTGCTTTTGGTTAGGACAAGTAATCTTTTTTCCTAAATTATTACAATACAGAAATTCCTAGCCAAAAACAATTAGTTTTATGAAGAAATTATTTCATTGAAATAAATATCTATCGATCTGTCTATCTAGCTATCTTTCTATTCATCAATATATATATTTATATATATATATATATATAATCAGCTCACTTTACCATTTGCAGCTTATAACTATTAGCCACCAGGGGTCACTCCTAACCAAAAGCAGTCATTCTACTTGTAAATCGTGCCAATTGAGTGGAACAGCGGCCTAGGATTCACCACTGCTTCATCTCATTTTCCAACAGATTGTAGACGTAAATTGGTTTTGATGGTACGCCTGTGCATGCTGAAATATTCAGAGCATATTCTGAATTTCAGTTAACACATCAGTAAGCATTTTGGCCATCAGTGAATTCAACCTTTTTTCTCAATCGGAATAGGCAAGGATAATGACAGATATATTTTACAATGTTAGAAAGTACATCATTTTATTTAATTGTGTGAATAAAAGGAATCTCCTCCCCGTCGGGGAATTGAACCCCGGTCTCCCGCGTGACAGGCGGGGATACTGACCACTATACTAACGAGGACTTATTGGCTTCAGTTAAACAGTGCTCACCTCCCTGGGGTTAAGGCATGCCCTCGATCAATTCTCAGTATTGTAATAGGCAGAATTGCTGCTTTTGGTTAGGACAAGTAATCTTTTTTCCTAAATTATTACAATACAGAAATTCCTAGCCAAAAACAATTAGTTTTATGAAGAAATTATTTCATTGAAATAAATATCTATTGATCTGTCTATCTAGCTATCTTTCTATTCATCAATATATATATATATATAATCAGCTCACTTTACCATTTGCAGCTTATAACTATTAGCCACCAGGGGTCACTACTAACCAAAAACAGTCATTCTACTTGTAAATCGTGCCAATCGAGTGGAACAGCGGCCTAGGATTCACCACTGCTTCATCTCATTTTCCAACAGATTGTAGACGTAAATTGGTTTTGATGGTACGCCTGTGCATGCTGAAATATTCAGAGCATATTCTGAATTTCAGTTAACACATCAGTAAGCATTTTGGCCATCAGTGAATTCAACCTTTTTTCTCAATCGGAATAGGCAAGGATAATGACAGATATATTTTAGAATGTTAGAAAGTACATCATTTTATTTAATTGTGTGAATAAAAGGAATCTCCTCCCCGTCGGGGAATTGAACCCCGGTCTCCCGCGTGACAGGCGGGGATACTGACCACTATACTAACGAGGACTTATTGGCTTCAGTTAAACAGTGCTCATCTCCCTGGGGTTAAGGCATGCCCTCGATCAATTCTCAGTATTGTAATAGGCAGAATTGCTGCTTTTGGTTAGGACAAGTAATCTTTTTTCCTAAATTATTACAATACAGAAATTCCTAGCCAAAAACAATTAGTTTTATGAAGAAATTATTTCATTGAAATAAATATCTATCGATCTGTCTATCTAGCTATCTTTCTATTCATCAATATATATATTTATATATATATATATATATATATAATCAGCTCACTTTACCATTTGCAGCTTATAACTATTAGCCACCAGGGGTCACTCCTAACCAAAAGCAGTCATTCTACTTGTAAATCGTGCCAATTGAGTGGAACAGCGGCCTAGGATTCACCACTGCTTCATCTCATTTTCCAACAGATTGTAGACGTAAATTGGTTTTGATGGTACGCCTGTGCATGCTGAAATATTCAGAGCATATTCTGAATTTCAGTTAACACATCAGTAAGCATTTTGGCCATCAGTGAATTCAACCTTTTTTCTCAATCGGAATAGGCAAGGATAATGACAGATATATTTTACAATGTTAGAAAGTACATCATTTTATTTAATTGTGTGAATAAAAGGAATCTCCTCCCCGTCGGGGAATTGAACCCCGGTCTCCCGCGTGACAGGCGGGGATACTGACCACTATACTAACGAGGACTTATTGGCTTTAGTTAAACAGTGCTCACCTCCCTGGGGTTAAGGCATGCCCTCGATCAATTCTCAGTATTGTAATAGGCAGAATTGCTGCTTTTGGTTAGGACAAGTAATCTTTTTTCCTAAATTATTACAATACAGAAATTCCTAGCCAAAAACAATTAGTTTTATGAAGAAATTATTTCATTGAAATAAATATCTATCGATCTGTCTATCTAGCTATCTTTCTATTCATCAATATATATATTTATATATATATATATATATATATATAATCAGCTCACTTTACCATTTGCAGCTTATAACTATTAGCCACCAGGGGTCACTACTAACCAAAAGCAGTCATTCTACTTGTAAATCGTGCAAATCGAGTGGAACAGCGGCCTAGGATTCACCACTGCTTCATCTCATTTTCCAACAGATTGTAGACGTAAATTGGTTTTGATGGTACGCCTGTGCATGCTGAAATATTCAGAGCATATTCTGAATTTCAGTTAACACATCAGTAAGCATTTTGGCCATCAGTGAATTCAACCTTTTTTCTCAATCGGAATAGGCAAGGATAATGACAGATATATTTTACAATGTTAGAAAGTACATCATTTTATTTAATTGTGTGAATAAAAGGAATCGCCTCCCCGTCGGGGAATTGAACCCCGGTCTCCCGCGTGACAGGCGGGGATACTGACCACTATACTAACGAGGACTTATTGGCTTCAGTTAAACAGTGCTCACCTCCCTGGGGTTAAGGCATGCCCTCGATCAATTCTCAGTATTGTAATAGGCAGAATTGCTGCTTTTGGTTAGGACAAGTAATCTTTTTTCCTAAATTATTACAATACAGAAATTCCTAGCCAAAAACAATTAGTTTTATGAAGAAATTATTTCATTGAAATAAATATCTATCGATCTGTCTATCTAGCTATCTTTCTATTCATCAATATATATATATATATAATCAGCTCACTTTACCATTTGCAGCTTATAACTATTAGCCACCAGGGGTCACTACTAACCAAAAACAGTCATTCTACTTGTAAATCGTGCCAATCGAGTGGAACAGCGGCCTAGGATTCACCACTGCTTCATCTCATTTTCCAACAGATTGTAGACGTAAATTGGTTTTGATGGTACGCCTGTGCATGCTGAAATATTCAGAGCATATTCTGAATTTCAGTTAACACATCAGTAAGCATTTTGGCCATCAGTGAATTCAACCTTTTTTCTCAATCGGAATACGCAAGGATAATGACAGATATATTTTACAATGTTAGAAAGTACATCATTTTATTTAATTGTGTGAATAAAAGGAATCTCCTCCCCGTCGGGGAATTGAACCCCGGTCTCCCGCGTGACAGGCGGGGATACTGACCACTATACTAACGAGGACTTATTGGCTTCAGTTAAACAGTGCTCATCTCCCTGGGGTTAAGGCATGCCCTCGATCAATTCTCAGTATTGTAATAGGCGGAATTGCTGCTTTTGGTTAGGACAAGTAATCTTTTTTCCTAAATTATTACAATACAGAAATTCCTAGCCAAAAACAATTAGTTTTATGAAGAAATTATTTCATTGAAATAAATATCTATCGATCTGTCTATCTAGCTATCTTTCTATTCATCAATATATATATTTATATAAATATATATATATATAATCAGCTCACTTTACCATTTGCAGCTTATAACTATTAGCCACCAGGGGTCACTACTAACCAAAAGCAGTCATTCTACTTGTAAATCGTGCAAATCGAGTGGAACAGCGGCCTAGGATTCACCACTGCTTCATCTCATTTTCCAACAGATTGTAGACGTAAATTGGTTTTGATGGTACGCCTGTGCATGCTGAAATATTCAGAGCATATTCTGAATTTCAGTTAACACATCAGTAAGCATTTTGGCCATCAGTGAATTCAACCTTTTTTCTCAATCGGAATAGGCAAGGATAATGACAGATATATTTTACAATGTTAGAAAGTACATCATTTTATTTAATTGTGTGAATAAAAGGAATCGCCTCCCGCGTGACAGGCGGGGATACTGACCACTATACTAACGAGGACTTATTGGCTTCAGTTAAACAGTACTCACCTCCCTGGGGTTAAGGCATGCCCTCGATCAATTCTCAGTATTGTAATAGGCAGAATTGCTGCTTTTGGTTAGGACAAGTAATCTTTTTTCCTAAATTATTACAATACAGAAATTCCTAGCCAAAAACAATTAGTTTTATGAAGAAATTATTTCATTGAAATAAATATCTATCGATCTGTCTATCTAGCTATCTTTCTATTCATCAATATATATATATATATAATCAGCTCACTTTACCATTTGCAGCTTATAACTATTAGCCACCAGGGGTCACTACTAACCAAAAGCAGTCATTCTACTTGTAAATCGTGCCAATCGAGTGGAACAGCGGCCTAGGATTCACCACTGCTTCATCTCATTTTCCAACAGATTGTAGACGTAAATTGGTTTTGATGGTACGCCTGTGCATGCTGAAATATTCAGAGCATATTCTGAATTTCAGTTAACACATCAGTAAGCATTTTGGCCATCAGTGAATTCAACCTTTTTTCTCAATCGGAATAGGCAAGGATAATGACAGATATATTTTACAATGTTAGAAAGTACATCATTTTATTTAATTGTGTGAATAAAAGGAATCTCCTCCCCGTCGGGGAATTGAACCCCGGTCTCCCGCGTGACAGGCGGGGATACTGACCACTATACTAACGAGGACTTATTGGCTTCAGTTAAACAGTGCTCATCTCCCTGGGGTTAAGGCATGCCCTCGATCAATTCTCAGTATTGTAATAGGCAGAATTGCTGCTTTTGGTTAGGACAAGTAATCTTTTTTCCTAAATTATTACAATACAGAAATTCCTAGCCAAAAACAATTAGTTTTATGAAGAAATTATTTCATTGAAATAAATATCTATCGATCTGTCTATCTAGCTATCTTTCTATTCATCAATATATATATTTATATAAATATATATATATATAATCAGCTCACTTTACCATTTGCAGCTTATAACTATTAGCCACCAGGGGTCACTACTAACCAAAAGCAGTCATTCTACTTGTAAATCGTGCCAATCGAGTGGAACAGCGGCCTAGGATTCACCACTGCTTCATCTCATTTTCCAACAGATTGTAGACGTAAATTGGTTTTGATGGTACGCCTGTGCATGCTGAAATATTCAGAGCATATTCTGAATTTCAGTTAACACATCAGTAAGCATTTTGGCCATCAGTGAATTCAACCTTTTTTCTCAATCGGAATAGGCAAGGATAATGACAGATATATTTTACAATGTTAGAAAGTACATCATTTTATTTAATTGTGTGAATAAAAGGAATCTCCTCCCCGTCGGGGAATTGAACCCCGGTCTCCCGCGTGACAGGCGGGGATACTGACCACTATACTAACGAGGACTTATTGGCTTCAGTTAAACAGTGCTCATCTCCCTGGGGTTAAGGCATGCCCTCGATCAATTCTCAGTATTGTAATAGGCAGAATTGCTGCTTTTGGTTAGGACAAGTAATCTTTTTTCCTAAATTATTACAATACAGAAATTCCTAGCCAAAAACAATTAGTTTTATGAAGAAATTATTTCATTGAAATAAATATCTATCGATCTGTCTATCTAGCTATCTTTCTATTCATCAATATATATATTTATATAAATATATATATATATAATCAGCTCACTTTACCATTTGCAGCTTATAACTATTAGCCACCAGGGGTCACTACTAACCAAAAGCAGTCATTCTACTTGTAAATCGTGCCAATCGAGTGGAACAGCGGCCTAGGATTCACCACTGCTTCATCTCATTTTCCAACAGATTGTAGACGTAAATTGGTTTTGATGGTACGCCTGTGCATGCTGAAATATTCAGAGCATATTCTGAATTTCAGTTAACACATCAGTAAGCATTTTGGCCATCAGTGAATTCAACCTTTTTTCTCAATCGGAATAGGCAAGGATAATGACAGATATATTTTACAATGTTAGAAAGTACATCATTTTATTTAATTGTGTGAATAAAAGGAATCTCCTCCCCGTCGGGGAATTGAACCCCGGTCTCCCGCGTGACAGGCGGGGATACTGACCACTATACTAACGAGGACTTATTGGCTTCACTTAAACAGTGCTCATCTCCCTGGGGTTAAGGCATGCCCTCGATCAATTCTCAGTATTGTAATAGGCAGAATTGCTGCTTTTGGTTAGGACAAGTAATCTTTTTTCCTAAATTATTACAATACAGAAATTCCTAGCCAAAAACAATTAGTTTTATGAAGAAATTATTTAATTGAAATAAATATCTATCGATCTCTCTATCTAGCTATCTTTCTATTCATCAATATATATATTTATATATATATATATATATATATATATATATAATCAGCTCACTTTACCATTTGCAGCTTATAACTATTAGCCACCAGGGGTCACTCCTAACCAAAAGCAGTCATTCTACTTGTAAATCGTGCCAATCGAGTGGAACAGCGGCCTAGGATTCACCACTGCTTCATCTCATTTTCCAACAGATTGTAGACGTAAATTGGTTTTGATGGTACGCCTGTGCATGCTGAAATATTCAGAGCATATTCTGAATTTCAGTTAACACATCAGTAAGCATTTTGGCCATCAGTGAATTCAACCTTTTTTCTCAATCGGAATAGGCAAGGATAATGACAGATATATTTTACAATGTTAGAAAGTACATCATTTTATTTAATTGTGTGAATAAAAGGAATCTCCTCCCCGTCGGGGAATTGAACCCCGGTCTCCCGCGTGACAGGCGGGGATACTGACCACTATACTTACGAGGACTTATTGGCTTCAGTTAAACAGTGCTCATCTCCCTGGGGTTAAGGCATGCCCTCGATCAATTCTCAGTATTGTAATAGGCAGAATTGCTGCTTTTGGTTAGGACAAGTAATCTTTTTTCCTAAATTATTACAATACAGAAATTCCTAGCCAAAAACAATTAGTTTTATGAAGAAATTATTTCATTGAAATAAATATCTATCGATCTGTCTATCTAGCTATCTTTCTATTCATCAATATATATATTTATATATATATATATATATAATCAGCTCACTTTACCATTTGCAGCTTATAACTATTAGCCACCAGGGGTCACTCCTAACCAAAAGCAGTCATTCTACTTGTAAATCGTGCCAATTGAGTGGAACAGCGGCCTAGGATTCACCACTGCTTCATCTCATTTTCCAACAGATTGTAGACGTAAATTGGTTTTGATGGTACGCCTGTGCATGCTGAAATATTCAGAGCATATTCTGAATTTCAGTTAACACATCAGTAAGCATTTTGGCCATCAGTGAATTCAACCTTTTTTCTCAATCGGAATAGGCAAGGATAATGACAGATATATTTTACAATGTTAGAAAGTACATCATTTTATTTAATTGTGTGAATAAAAGGAATCTCCTCCCCGTCGGGGAATTGAACCCCGGTCTCCCGCGTGACAGGCGGGGATACTGACCACTATACTAACGAGGACTTATTGGCTTCAGTTAAACAGTGCTCACCTCCCTGGGGTTAAGGCATGCCCTCGATCAATTCTCAGTATTGTAATAGGCAGAATTGCTGCTTTTGGTTAGGACAAGTAATCTTTTTTCCTAAATTATTACAATACAGAAATTCCTAGCCAAAAACAATTAGTTTTATGAAGAAATTATTTCATTGAAATAAATATCTATTGATCTGTCTATCTAGCTATCTTTCTATTCATCAATATATATATATATATAATCAGCTCACTTTACCATTTGCAGCTTATAACTATTAGCCACCAGGGGTCACTACTAACCAAAAACAGTCATTCTACTTGTAAATCGTGCCAATCGAGTGGAACAGCGGCCTAGGATTCACCACTGCTTCATCTCATTTTCCAACAGATTGTAGACGTAAATTGGTTTTGATGGTACGCCTGTGCATGCTGAAATATTCAGAGCATATTCTGAATTTCAGTTAACACATCAGTAAGCATTTTGGCCATCAGTGAATTCAACCTTTTTTCTCAATCGGAATAGGCAAGGATAATGACAGATATATTTTAGAATGTTAGAAAGTACATCATTTTATTTAATTGTGTGAATAAAAGGAATCTCCTCCCCGTCGGGGAATTGAACCCCGGTCTCCCGCGTGACAGGCGGGGATACTGACCACTATACTAACGAGGACTTATTGGCTTCAGTTAAACAGTGCTCATCTCCCTGGGGTTAAGGCATGCCCTCGATCAATTCTCAGTATTGTAATAGGCAGAATTGCTGCTTTTGGTTAGGACAAGTAATCTTTTTTCCTAAATTATTACAATACAGAAATTCCTAGCCAAAAACAATTAGTTTTATGAAGAAATTATTTCATTGAAATAAATATCTATCGATCTGTCTATCTAGCTATCTTTCTATTCATCAATATATATATTTATATATATATATATATATATATAATCAGCTCACTTTACCATTTGCAGCTTATAACTATTAGCCACCAGGGGTCACTCCTAACCAAAAGCAGTCATTCTACTTGTAAATCGTGCCAATTGAGTGGAACAGCGGCCTAGGATTCACCACTGCTTCATCTCATTTTCCAACAGATTGTAGACGTAAATTGGTTTTGATGGTACGCCTGTGCATGCTGAAATATTCAGAGCATATTCTGAATTTCAGTTAACACATCAGTAAGCATTTTGGCCATCAGTGAATTCAACCTTTTTTCTCAATCGGAATAGGCAAGGATAATGACAGATATATTTTACAATGTTAGAAAGTACATCATTTTATTTAATTGTGTGAATAAAAGGAATCTCCTCCCCGTCGGGGAATTGAACCCCGGTCTCCCGCGTGACAGGCGGGGATACTGACCACTATACTAACGAGGACTTATTGGCTTTAGTTAAACAGTGCTCACCTCCCTGGGGTTAAGGCATGCCCTCGATCAATTCTCAGTATTGTAATAGGCAGAATTGCTGCTTTTGGTTAGGACAAGTAATCTTTTTTCCTAAATTATTACAATACAGAAATTCCTAGCCAAAAACAATTAGTTTTATGAAGAAATTATTTCATTGAAATAAATATCTATCGATCTGTCTATCTAGCTATCTTTCTATTCATCAATATATATATTTATATATATATATATATATATATATAATCAGCTCACTTTACCATTTGCAGCTTATAACTATTAGCCACCAGGGGTCACTACTAACCAAAAGCAGTCATTCTACTTGTAAATCGTGCAAATCGAGTGGAACAGCGGCCTAGGATTCACCACTGCTTCATCTCATTTTCCAACAGATTGTAGACGTAAATTGGTTTTGATGGTACGCCTGTGCATGCTGAAATATTCAGAGCATATTCTGAATTTCAGTTAACACATCAGTAAGCATTTTGGCCATCAGTGAATTCAACCTTTTTTCTCAATCGGAATAGGCAAGGATAATGACAGATATATTTTACAATGTTAGAAAGTACATCATTTTATTTAATTGTGTGAATAAAAGGAATCGCCTCCCCGTCGGGGAATTGAACCCCGGTCTCCCGTGTGACAGGCGGGGATACTGACCACTATACTAACGAGGACTTATTGGCTTCAGTTACACAGTGCTCACCTCCCTGGGGTTAAGGCATGCCCTCGATCAATTCTCAGTATTGTAATAGGCAGAATTGCTGCTTTTGGTTAGGACAAGTAATCTTTTTTCCTAAATTATTACAATACAGAAATTCCTAGCCAAAAACAATTAGTTTTATGAAGAAATTATTTCATTGAAATAAATATCTATCGATCTGTCTATCTAGCTATCTTTCTATTCATCAATATATATATATATATAATCAGCTCACTTTACCATTTGCAGCTTATAACTATTAGCCACCAGGGGTCACTACTAACCAAAAGCAGTCATTCTACTTGTAAATCGTGCCAATCGAGTGGAACAGCGGCCTAGGATTCACCACTGCTTCATCTCATTTTCCAACAGATTGTAGACGTAAATTGGTTTTGATGGTACGCCTGTGCATGCTGAAATATTCAGAGCATATTCTGAATTTCAGTTAACACATCAGTAAGCATTTTGGCCATCAGTGAATTCAACCTTTTTTCTCAATCGGAATAGGCAAGGATAATGACAGATATATTTTACAATGTTAGAAAGTACATCATTTTATTTAATTGTGTGAATAAAAGGAATCTCCTCCCCGTCGGGGAATTGAACCCCGGTCTCCCGCGTGACAGGCGGGGATACTGACCACTATACTAACGAGGACTTATTGGCTTCAGTTAAACAGTGCTCATCTCCCTGGGGTTAAGGCATGCCCTCGATCAATTCTCAGTATTGTAATAGGCGGAATTGCTGCTTTTGGTTAGGACAAGTAATCTTTTTTCCTAAATTATTACAATACAGAAATTCCTAGCCAAAAACAATTAGTTTTATGAAGAAATTATTTCATTGAAATAAATATCTATCGATCTGTCTATCTAGCTATCTTTCTATTCATCAATATATATATTTATATAAATATATATATATATAATCAGCTCACTTTACCATTTGCAGCTTATAACTATTAGCCACCAGGGGTCACTACTAACCAAAAGCAGTCATTCTACTTGTAAATCGTGCCAATCGAGTGGAACAGCGGCCTAGGATTCACCACTGCTTCATCTCATTTTCCAACAGATTGTAGACGTAAATTGGTTTTGATGGTACGCCTGTGCATGCTGAAATATTCAGAGCATATTCTGAATTTCAGTTAACACATCAGTAAGCATTTTGGCCATCAGTGAATTCAACCTTTTTTCTCAATCGGAATAGGCAAGGATAATGACAGATATATTTTACAATGTTAGAAAGTACATCATTTTATTTAATTGTGTGAATAAAAGGAATCTCCTCCCCGTCGGGGAATTGAACCCCGGTCTCCCGCGTGACAGGCGGGGATACTGACCACTATACTAACGAGGACTTATTGGCTTCACTTAAACAGTGCTCATCTCCCTGGGGTTAAGGCATGCCCTCGATCAATTCTCAGTATTGTAATAGGCAGAATTGCTGCTTTTGGTTAGGACAAGTAATCTTTTTTCCTAAATTATTACAATACAGAAATTCCTAGCCAAAAACAATTAGTTTTATGAAGAAATTATTTCATTGAAATAAATATCTATCGATCTGTCTATCTAGCTATCTTTCTATTCATCAATATATATATTTATATATATATATATATATATAATCAGCTCACTTTACCATTTGCAGCTTATAACTATTAGCCACCAGGGGTCACTACTAACCAAAAGCAGTCATTCTACTTGTAAATCGTGCAAATCGAGTGGAACAGCGGCCTAGGATTCACCACTGCTTCATCTCATTTTCCAACAGATTGTAGACGTAAATTGGTTTTGATGGTACGCCTGTGCATGCTGAAATATTCAGAGCATATTCTGAATTTCAGTTAACACATCAGTAAGCATTTTGGCCATCAGTGAATTCAACCTTTTTTCTCAATCGGAATAGGCAAGGATAATGACAGATATATTTTACAATGTTAGAAAGTACATCATTTTATTTAACTGTGTGAATAAAAGGAATCGCCTCCCGCGTGACAGGCGGGGATACTGACCACTATACTAACGAGGACTTATTGGCTTCAGTTAAACAGTGCTCATCTCCCTGGGGTTAAGGCATGCCCTCGATCAATTCTCAGTATTGTAATAGGCAGAATTGCTGCTTTTGGTTAGGACAAGTAATCTTTTTTCCTAAATTATTACAATACAGAAATTCCTAGCCAAAAACAATTAGTTTTATGAAGAAATTATTTCATTGAAATAAATATCTATCGATCTGTCTATCTAGCTATCTTTCTATTCATCAATATATATATTTATATATATATATATATATATATATAATCAGCTCACTTTACCATTTGCAGCTTATAACTATTAGCCACCAGGGATCACTACTAACCAAAAGCAGTCATTCTACTTGTAAATCGTGCCAATCGAGTGGAACAGCGGCCTAGGATTCACCACTGCTTCATCTCATTTTCCAACAGATTGTAGACGTAAATTGGTTTTGATGGTACGCCTGTGCATGCTGAAATATTCAGAGCATATTCTGAATTTCAGTTAACACATCAGTAAGCATTTTGGCCATCAGTGAATTCAACCTTTTTTCTCAATCGGAATAGGCAAGGATAATGACAGATATATTTTACAATGTTAGAAAGTACATCATTTTATTTAATTGTGTGAATAAAAGGAATCTCCTCCCCGTCGGGGAATTGAACCCCGGTCTCCCGCGTGACATGCGGGGATACTGACCACTATACTTACGAGGACTTATTGGCTTCAGTTAAACAGTGCTCATCTCCCTGGGGTTAAGGCATGCCCTCGATCAATTCTCAGTATTGTAATAGGCAGAATTGCTGCTTTTGGTTAGGACAAGTAATCTTTTTTCCTAAATTATTACAATACAGAAATTCCTAGCCAAAAACAATTAGTTTTATGAAGAAATTATTTCATTGAAATAAATATCTATCGATCTGTCTATCTAGCTATCTTTCTATTCATCAATATATATATTTATATATATATATATATATATATATAATCAGCTCACTTTACCATTTGCAGCTTATAACTATTAGCCACCAGGGGTCACTACTAACCAAAAGCAGTCATTCTACTTGTAAATCGTGCAAATCGAGTGGAACAGCGGCCTAGGATTCACCACTGCTTCATCTCATTTTCCAACAGATTGTAGACGTAAATTGGTTTTGATGGTACGCCTGTGCATGCTGAAATATTCAGAGCATATTCTGAATTTCAGTTAACACATCAGTAAGCATTTTGGCCATCAGTGAATTCAACCTTTTTTCTCAATCGGAATAGGCAAGGATAATGACAGATATATTTTACAATGTTAGAAAGTACATCATTTTATTTAATTGTGTGAATAAAAGGAATCGCCTCCCCGTCGGGGAATTGAACCCCGGTCTCCCGCGTGACAGGCGGGGATACTGACCACTATACTAACGAGGACTTATTGGCTTCAGTTACACAGTGCTCACCTCCCTGGGGTTAAGGCATGCCCTCGATCAATTCTCAGTATTGTAATAGGCAGAATTGCTGCTTTTGGTTAGGACAAGTAATCTTTTTTCCTAAATTATTACAATACAGAAATTCCTAGCCAAAAACAATTAGTTTTATGAAGAAATTATTTCATTGAAATAAATATCTATCGATCTGTCTATCTAGCTATCTTTCTATTCATCAATATATATATATATATAATCAGCTCACTTTACCATTTGCAGCTTATAACTATTAGCCACCAGGGGTCACTACTAACCAAAAGCAGTCATTCTACTTGTAAATCGTGCCAATCGAGTGGAACAGCGGCCTAGGATTCACCACTGCTTCATCTCATTTTCCAACAGATTGTAGACGTAAATTGGTTTTGATGGTACGCCTGTGCATGCTGAAATATTCAGAGCATATTCTGAATTTCAGTTAACACATCAGTAAGCATTTTGGCCATCAGTGAATTCAACCTTTTTTCTCAATCGGAATAGGCAAGGATAATGACAGATATATTTTACAATGTTAGAAAGTACATCATTTTATTTAATTGTGTGAATAAAAGGAATCTCCTCCCCGTCGGGGAATTGAACCCCGGTCTCCCGCGTGACAGGCGGGGATACTGACCACTATACTAACGAGGACTTATTGGCTTCAGTTAAACAGTGCTCATCTCCCTGGGGTTAAGGCATGCCCTCGATCAATTCTCAGTATTGTAATAGGCGGAATTGCTGCTTTTGGTTAGGACAAGTAATCTTTTTTCCTAAATTATTACAATACAGAAATTCCTAGCCAAAAACAATTAGTTTTATGAAGAAATTATTTCATTGAAATAAATATCTATCGATCTGTCTATCTAGCTATCTTTCTATTCATCAATATATATATTTATATAAATATATATATATATAATCAGCTCACTTTACCATTTGCAGCTTATAACTATTAGCCACCAGGGGTCACTACTAACCAAAAGCAGTCATTCTACTTGTAAATCGTGCCAATCGAGTGGAACAGCGGCCTAGGATTCACCACTGCTTCATCTCATTTTCCAACAGATTGTAGACGTAAATTGGTTTTGATGGTACGCCTGTGCATGCTGAAATATTCAGAGCATATTCTGAATTTCAGTTAACACATCAGTAAGCATTTTGGCCATCAGTGAATTCAACCTTTTTTCTCAATCGGAATAGGCAAGGATAATGACAGATATATTTTACAATGTTAGAAAGTACATCATTTTATTTAATTGTGTGAATAAAAGGAATCTCCTCCCCGTCGGGGAATTGAACCCCGGTCTCCCGCGTGACAGGCGGGGATACTGACCACTATACTAACGAGGACTTATTGGCTTCACTTAAACAGTGCTCATCTCCCTGGGGTTAAGGCATGCCCTCGATCAATTCTCAGTATTGTAATAGGCAGAATTGCTGCTTTTGGTTAGGACAAGTAATCTTTTTTCCTAAATTATTACAATACAGAAATTCCTAGCCAAAAACAATTAGTTTTATGAAGAAATTATTTCATTGAAATAAATATCTATCGATCTGTCTATCTAGCTATCTTTCTATTCATCAATATATATATTTATATAAATATATATATATATAATCAGCTCACTTTACCATTTGCAGCTTATAACTATTAGCCACCAGGGGTCACTACTAACCAAAAGCAGTCATTCTACTTGTAAATCGTGCCAATCGAGTGGAACAGCGGCCTAGGATTCACCACTGCTTCATCTCATTTTCCAACAGATTGTAGACGTAAATTGGTTTTGATGGTACGCCTGTGCATGCTGAAATATTCAGAGCATATTCTGAATTTCAGTTAACACATCAGTAAGCATTTTGGCCATCAGTGAATTCAACCTTTTTTCTCAATCGGAATAGGCAAGGATAATGACAGATATATTTTACAATGTTAGAAAGTACATCATTTTATTTAATTGTGTGAATAAAAGGAATCTCCTCCCCGTCGGGGAATTGAACCCCGGTCTCCCGCGTGACAGGCGGGGATACTGACCACTATACTAACGAGGACTTATTGGCTTCACTTAAACAGTGCTCATCTCCCTGGGGTTAAGGCATGCCCTCGATCAATTCTCAGTATTGTAATAGGCAGAATTGCTGCTTTTGGTTAGGACAAGTAATCTTGTTTCCTAAATTATTACAATACAGAAATTCCTAGCCAAAAACAATTAGTTTTATGAAGAAATTATTTCATTGAAATAAATATCTATCGATCTCTCTATCTAGCTATCTTTCTATTCATCAATATATATATTTATATATATATATATATATATATATATATATATAATCAGCTCACTTTACCATTTGCAGCTTATAACTATTAGCCACCAGGGGTCACTCCTAACCAAAAGCAGTCATTCTACTTGTAAATCGTGCCAATCGAGTGGAACAGCGGCCTAGGATTCACCACTGCTTCATCTCATTTTCCAACAGATTGTAGACGTAAATTGGTTTTGATGGTACGCCTGTGCATGCTGAAATATTCAGAGCATATTCTGAATTTCAGTTAACACATCAGTAAGCATTTTGGCCATCAGTGAATTCAACCTTTTTTCTCAATCGGAATAGGCAAGGATAATGACAGATATATTTTACAATGTTAGAAAGTACATCATTTTATTTAATTGTGTGAATAAAAGGAATCTCCTCCCCGTCGGGGAATTGAACCCCGGTCTCCCGCGTGACAGGCGGGGATACTGACCACTATACTTACGAGGACTTATTGGCTTCAGTTAAACAGTGCTCATCTCCCTGGGGTTAAGGCATGCCCTCGATCAATTCTCAGTATTGTAATAGGCAGAATTGCTGCTTTTGGTTAGGACAAGTAATCTTTTTTCCTAAATTATTACAATACAGAAATTCCTAGCCAAAAACAATTAGTTTTATGAAGAAATTATTTCATTGAAATAAATATCTATCGATCTGTCTATCTAGCTATCTTTCTATTCATCAATATATATATTTATATATATATATATATATATAATCAGCTCACTTTACCATTTGCAGCTTATAACTATTAGCCACCAGGGGTCACTCCTAACCAAAAGCAGTCATTCTACTTGTAAATCGTGCCAATTGAGTGGAACAGCGGCCTAGGATTCACCACTGCTTCATCTCATTTTCCAACAGATTGTAGACGTAAATTGGTTTTGATGGTACGCCTGTGCATGCTGAAATATTCAGAGCATATTCTGAATTTCAGTTAACACATCAGTAAGCATTTTGGCCATCAGTGAATTCAACCTTTTTTCTCAATCGGAATAGGCAAGGATAATGACAGATATATTTTACAATGTTAGAAAGTACATCATTTTATTTAATTGTGTGAATAAAAGGAATCTCCTCCCCGTCGGGGAATTGAACCCCGGTCTCCCGCGTGACAGGCGGGGATACTGACCACTATACTAACGAGGACTTATTGGCTTCAGTTAAACAGTGCTCACCTCCCTGGGGTTAAGGCATGCCCTCGATCAATTCTCAGTATTGTAATAGGCAGAATTGCTGCTTTTGGTTAGGACAAGTAATCTTTTTTCCTAAATTATTACAATACAGAAATTCCTAGCCAAAAACAATTAGTTTTATGAAGAAATTATTTCATTGAAATAAATATCTATCGATCTGTCTATCTAGCTATCTTTCTATTCATCAATATATATATTTATATAAATATATATATATATAATCAGCTCACTTTACCATTTGCAGCTTATAACTATTAGCCACCAGGGGTCACTACTAACCAAAAGCAGTCATTCTACTTGTAAATCGTGCAAATCGAGTGGAACAGCGGCCTAGGATTCACCACTGCTTCATCTCATTTTCCAACAGATTGTAGACGTAAATTGGTTTTGATGGTACGCCTGTGCATGCTGAAATATTCAGAGCATATTCTGAATTTCAGTTAACACATCAGTAAGCATTTTGGCCATCAGTGAATTCAACCTTTTTTCTCAATCGGAATAGGCAAGGATAATGACAGATATATTTTACAATGTTAGAAAGTACATCATTTTATTTAATTGTGTGAATAAAAGGAATCGCCTCCCCGTCGGGGAATTGAACCCCGGTCTCCCGTGTGACAGGCGGGGATACTGACCACTATACTAACGAGGACTTATTGGCTTCAGTTACACAGTGCTCACCTCCCTGGGGTTAAGGCATGCCCTCGATCAATTCTCAGTATTGTAATAGGCAGAATTGCTGCTTTTGGTTAGGACAAGTAATCTTTTTTCCTAAATTATTACAATACAGAAATTCCTAGCCAAAAACAATTAGTTTTATGAAGAAATTATTTCATTGAAATAAATATCTATCGATCTGTCTATCTAGCTATCTTTCTATTCATCAATATATATATATATATAATCAGCTCACTTTACCATTTGCAGCTTATAACTATTAGCCACCAGGGGTCACTACTAACCAAAAGCAGTCATTCTACTTGTAAATCGTGCCAATCGAGTGGAACAGCGGCCTAGGATTCACCACTGCTTCATCTCATTTTCCAACAGATTGTAGACGTAAATTGGTTTTGATGGTACGCCTGTGCATGCTGAAATATTCAGAGCATATTCTGAATTTCAGTTAACACATCAGTAAGCATTTTGGCCATCAGTGAATTCAACCTTTTTTCTCAATCGGAATAGGCAAGGATAATGACAGATATATTTTACAATGTTAGAAAGTACATCATTTTATTTAATTGTGTGAATAAAAGGAATCTCCTCCCCGTCGGGGAATTGAACCCCGGTCTCCCGCGTGACAGGCGGGGATACTGACCACTATACTAACGAGGACTTATTGGCTTCAGTTAAACAGTGCTCATCTCCCTGGGGTTAAGGCATGCCCTCGATCAATTCTCAGTATTGTAATAGGCGGAATTGCTGCTTTTGGTTAGGACAAGTAATCTTTTTTCCTAAATTATTACAATACAGAAATTCCTAGCCAAAAACAATTAGTTTTATGAAGAAATTATTTCATTGAAATAAATATCTATCGATCTGTCTATCTAGCTATCTTTCTATTCATCAATATATATATTTATATAAATATATATATATATAATCAGCTCACTTTACCATTTGCAGCTTATAACTATTAGCCACCAGGGGTCACTACTAACCAAAAGCAGTCATTCTACTTGTAAATCGTGCCAATCGAGTGGAACAGCGGCCTAGGATTCACCACTGCTTCATCTCATTTTCCAACAGATTGTAGACGTAAATTGGTTTTGATGGTACGCCTGTGCATGCTGAAATATTCAGAGCATATTCTGAATTTCAGTTAACACATCAGTAAGCATTTTGGCCATCAGTGAATTCAACCTTTTTTCTCAATCGGAATAGGCAAGGATAATGACAGATATATTTTACAATGTTAGAAAGTACATCATTTTATTTAATTGTGTGAATAAAAGGAATCTCCTCCCCGTCGGGGAATTGAACCCCGGTCTCCCGCGTGACAGGCGGGGATACTGACCACTATACTAACGAGGACTTATTGGCTTCACTTAAACAGTGCTCATCTCCCTGGGGTTAAGGCATGCCCTCGATCAATTCTCAGTATTGTAATAGGCAGAATTGCTGCTTTTGGTTAGGACAAGTAATCTTTTTTCCTAAATTATTACAATACAGAAATTCCTAGCCAAAAACAATTAGTTTTATGAAGAAATTATTTCATTGAAATAAATATCTATCGATCTGTCTATCTAGCTATCTTTCTATTCATCAATATATATATTTATATATATATATATATATATAATCAGCTCACTTTACCATTTGCAGCTTATAACTATTAGCCACCAGGGGTCACTACTAACCAAAAGCAGTCATTCTACTTGTAAATCGTGCAAATCGAGTGGAACAGCGGCCTAGGATTCACCACTGCTTCATCTCATTTTCCAACAGATTGTAGACGTAAATTGGTTTTGATGGTACGCCTGTGCATGCTGAAATATTCAGAGCATATTCTGAATTTCAGTTAACACATCAGTAAGCATTTTGGCCATCAGTGAATTCAACCTTTTTTCTCAATCGGAATAGGCAAGGATAATGACAGATATATTTTACAATGTTAGAAAGTACATCATTTTATTTAACTGTGTGAATAAAAGGAATCGCCTCCCGCGTGACAGGCGGGGATACTGACCACTATACTAACGAGGACTTATTGGCTTCAGTTAAACAGTGCTCATCTCCCTGGGGTTAAGGCATGCCCTCGATCAATTCTCAGTATTGTAATAGGCAGAATTGCTGCTTTTGGTTAGGACAAGTAATCTTTTTTCCTAAATTATTACAATACAGAAATTCCTAGCCAAAAACAATTAGTTTTATGAAGAAATTATTTCATTGAAATAAATATCTATCGATCTGTCTATCTAGCTATCTTTCTATTCATCAATATATATATTTATATATATATATATATATATATATAATCAGCTCACTTTACCATTTGCAGCTTATAACTATTAGCCACCAGGGATCACTACTAACCAAAAGCAGTCATTCTACTTGTAAATCGTGCCAATCGAGTGGAACAGCGGCCTAGGATTCACCACTGCTTCATCTCATTTTCCAACAGATTGTAGACGTAAATTGGTTTTGATGGTACGCCTGTGCATGCTGAAATATTCAGAGCATATTCTGAATTTCAGTTAACACATCAGTAAGCATTTTGGCCATCAGTGAATTCAACCTTTTTTCTCAATCGGAATAGGCAAGGATAATGACAGATATATTTTACAATGTTAGAAAGTACATCATTTTATTTAATTGTGTGAATAAAAGGAATCTCCTCCCCGTCGGGGAATTGAACCCCGGTCTCCCGCGTGACATGCGGGGATACTGACCACTATACTTACGAGGACTTATTGGCTTCAGTTAAACAGTGCTCATCTCCCTGGGGTTAAGGCATGCCCTCGATCAATTCTCAGTATTGTAATAGGCAGAATTGCTGCTTTTGGTTAGGACAAGTAATCTTTTTTCCTAAATTATTACAATACAGAAATTCCTAGCCAAAAACAATTAGTTTTATGAAGAAATTATTTCATTGAAATAAATATCTATCGATCTGTCTATCTAGCTATCTTTCTATTCATCAATATATATATTTATATATATATATATATATATATATAATCAGCTCACTTTACCATTTGCAGCTTATAACTATTAGCCACCAGGGGTCACTACTAACCAAAAGCAGTCATTCTACTTGTAAATCGTGCAAATCGAGTGGAACAGCGGCCTAGGATTCACCACTGCTTCATCTCATTTTCCAACAGATTGTAGACGTAAATTGGTTTTGATGGTACGCCTGTGCATGCTGAAATATTCAGAGCATATTCTGAATTTCAGTTAACACATCAGTAAGCATTTTGGCCATCAGTGAATTCAACCTTTTTTCTCAATCGGAATAGGCAAGGATAATGACAGATATATTTTACAATGTTAGAAAGTACATCATTTTATTTAATTGTGTGAATAAAAGGAATCGCCTCCCCGTCGGGGAATTGAACCCCGGTCTCCCGCGTGACAGGCGGGGATACTGACCACTATACTAACGAGGACTTATTGGCTTCAGTTACACAGTGCTCACCTCCCTGGGGTTAAGGCATGCCCTCGATCAATTCTCAGTATTGTAATAGGCAGAATTGCTGCTTTTGGTTAGGACAAGTAATCTTTTTTCCTAAATTATTACAATACAGAAATTCCTAGCCAAAAACAATTAGTTTTATGAAGAAATTATTTCATTGAAATAAATATCTATCGATCTGTCTATCTAGCTATCTTTCTATTCATCAATATATATATATATATAATCAGCTCACTTTACCATTTGCAGCTTATAACTATTAGCCACCAGGGGTCACTACTAACCAAAAGCAGTCATTCTACTTGTAAATCGTGCCAATCGAGTGGAACAGCGGCCTAGGATTCACCACTGCTTCATCTCATTTTCCAACAGATTGTAGACGTAAATTGGTTTTGATGGTACGCCTGTGCATGCTGAAATATTCAGAGCATATTCTGAATTTCAGTTAACACATCAGTAAGCATTTTGGCCATCAGTGAATTCAACCTTTTTTCTCAATCGGAATAGGCAAGGATAATGACAGATATATTTTACAATGTTAGAAAGTACATCATTTTATTTAATTGTGTGAATAAAAGGAATCTCCTCCCCGTCGGGGAATTGAACCCCGGTCTCCCGCGTGACAGGCGGGGATACTGACCACTATACTAACGAGGACTTATTGGCTTCAGTTAAACAGTGCTCATCTCCCTGGGGTTAAGGCATGCCCTCGATCAATTCTCAGTATTGTAATAGGCGGAATTGCTGCTTTTGGTTAGGACAAGTAATCTTTTTTCCTAAATTATTACAATACAGAAATTCCTAGCCAAAAACAATTAGTTTTATGAAGAAATTATTTCATTGAAATAAATATCTATCGATCTGTCTATCTAGCTATCTTTCTATTCATCAATATATATATTTATATAAATATATATATATATAATCAGCTCACTTTACCATTTGCAGCTTATAACTATTAGCCACCAGGGGTCACTACTAACCAAAAGCAGTCATTCTACTTGTAAATCGTGCCAATCGAGTGGAACAGCGGCCTAGGATTCACCACTGCTTCATCTCATTTTCCAACAGATTGTAGACGTAAATTGGTTTTGATGGTACGCCTGTGCATGCTGAAATATTCAGAGCATATTCTGAATTTCAGTTAACACATCAGTAAGCATTTTGGCCATCAGTGAATTCAACCTTTTTTCTCAATCGGAATAGGCAAGGATAATGACAGATATATTTTACAATGTTAGAAAGTACATCATTTTATTTAATTGTGTGAATAAAAGGAATCTCCTCCCCGTCGGGGAATTGAACCCCGGTCTCCCGCGTGACAGGCGGGGATACTGACCACTATACTAACGAGGACTTATTGGCTTCACTTAAACAGTGCTCATCTCCCTGGGGTTAAGGCATGCCCTCGATCAATTCTCAGTATTGTAATAGGCAGAATTGCTGCTTTTGGTTAGGACAAGTAATCTTTTTTCCTAAATTATTACAATACAGAAATTCCTAGCCAAAAACAATTAGTTTTATGAAGAAATTATTTCATTGAAATAAATATCTATCGATCTGTCTATCTAGCTATCTTTCTATTCATCAATATATATATTTATATAAATATATATATATATAATCAGCTCACTTTACCATTTGCAGCTTATAACTATTAGCCACCAGGGGTCACTACTAACCAAAAGCAGTCATTCTACTTGTAAATCGTGCCAATCGAGTGGAACAGCGGCCTAGGATTCACCACTGCTTCATCTCATTTTCCAACAGATTGTAGACGTAAATTGGTTTTGATGGTACGCCTGTGCATGCTGAAATATTCAGAGCATATTCTGAATTTCAGTTAACACATCAGTAAGCATTTTGGCCATCAGTGAATTCAACCTTTTTTCTCAATCGGAATAGGCAAGGATAATGACAGATATATTTTACAATGTTAGAAAGTACATCATTTTATTTAATTGTGTGAATAAAAGGAATCTCCTCCCCGTCGGGGAATTGAACCCCGGTCTCCCGCGTGACAGGCGGGGATACTGACCACTATACTAACGAGGACTTATTGGCTTCACTTAAACAGTGCTCATCTCCCTGGGGTTAAGGCATGCCCTCGATCAATTCTCAGTATTGTAATAGGCAGAATTGCTGCTTTTGGTTAGGACAAGTAATCTTGTTTCCTAAATTATTACAATACAGAAATTCCTAGCCAAAAACAATTAGTTTTATGAAGAAATTATTTCATTGAAATAAATATCTATCGATCTCTCTATCTAGCTATCTTTCTATTCATCAATATATATATTTATATATATATATATATATATATATATATATATAATCAGCTCACTTTACCATTTGCAGCTTATAACTATTAGCCACCAGGGGTCACTCCTAACCAAAAGCAGTCATTCTACTTGTAAATCGTGCCAATCGAGTGGAACAGCGGCCTAGGATTCACCACTGCTTCATCTCATTTTCCAACAGATTGTAGACGTAAATTGGTTTTGATGGTACGCCTGTGCATGCTGAAATATTCAGAGCATATTCTGAATTTCAGTTAACACATCAGTAAGCATTTTGGCCATCAGTGAATTCAACCTTTTTTCTCAATCGGAATAGGCAAGGATAATGACAGATATATTTTACAATGTTAGAAAGTACATCATTTTATTTAATTGTGTGAATAAAAGGAATCTCCTCCCCGTCGGGGAATTGAACCCCGGTCTCCCGCGTGACAGGCGGGGATACTGACCACTATACTTACGAGGACTTATTGGCTTCAGTTAAACAGTGCTCATCTCCCTGGGGTTAAGGCATGCCCTCGATCAATTCTCAGTATTGTAATAGGCAGAATTGCTGCTTTTGGTTAGGACAAGTAATCTTTTTTCCTAAATTATTACAATACAGAAATTCCTAGCCAAAAACAATTAGTTTTATGAAGAAATTATTTCATTGAAATAAATATCTATCGATCTGTCTATCTAGCTATCTTTCTATTCATCAATATATATATTTATATATATATATATATATATAATCAGCTCACTTTACCATTTGCAGCTTATAACTATTAGCCACCAGGGGTCACTCCTAACCAAAAGCAGTCATTCTACTTGTAAATCGTGCCAATTGAGTGGAACAGCGGCCTAGGATTCACCACTGCTTCATCTCATTTTCCAACAGATTGTAGACGTAAATTGGTTTTGATGGTACGCCTGTGCATGCTGAAATATTCAGAGCATATTCTGAATTTCAGTTAACACATCAGTAAGCATTTTGGCCATCAGTGAATTCAACCTTTTTTCTCAATCGGAATAGGCAAGGATAATGACAGATATATTTTACAATGTTAGAAAGTACATCATTTTATTTAATTGTGTGAATAAAAGGAATCTCCTCCCCGTCGGGGAATTGAACCCCGGTCTCCCGCGTGACAGGCGGGGATACTGACCACTATACTAACGAGGACTTATTGGCTTCAGTTAAACAGTGCTCACCTCCCTGGGGTTAAGGCATGCCCTCGATCAATTCTCAGTATTGTAATAGGCAGAATTGCTGCTTTTGGTTAGGACAAGTAATCTTTTTTCCTAAATTATTACAATACAGAAATTCCTAGCCAAAAACAATTAGTTTTATGAAGAAATTATTTCATTGAAATAAATATCTATCGATCTGTCTATCTAGCTATCTTTCTATTCATCAATATATATATTTATATATATATATATATATATATATAATCAGCTCACTTTACCATTTGCAGCTTATAACTATTAGCCACCAGGGGTCACTACTAACCAAAAGCAGTCATTCTACTTGTAAATCGTGCAAATCGAGTGGAACAGCGGCCTAGGATTCACCACTGCTTCATCTCATTTTCCAACAGATTGTAGACGTAAATTGGTTTTGATGGTACGCCTGTGCATGCTGAAATATTCAGAGCATATTCTGAATTTCAGTTAACACATCAGTAAGCATTTTGGCCATCAGTGAATTCAACCTTTTTTCTCAATCGGAATAGGCAAGGATAATGACAGATATATTTTACAATGTTAGAAAGTACATCATTTTATTTAATTGTGTGAATAAAAGGAATCGCCTCCCCGTCGGGGAATTGAACCCCGGTCTCCCGCGTGACAGGCGGGGATACTGACCACTATACTAACGAGGACTTATTGGCTTCAGTTAAACAGTGCTCACCTCCCTGGGGTTAAGGCATGCCCTCGATCAATTCTCAGTATTGTAATAGGCAGAATTGCTGCTTTTGGTTAGGACAAGTAATCTTTTTTCCTAAATTATTACAATACAGAAATTCCTAGCCAAAAACAATTAGTTTTATGAAGAAATTATTTCATTGAAATAAATATCTATCGATCTGTCTATCTAGCTATCTTTCTATTCATCAATATATATATATATATAATCAGCTCACTTTACCATTTGCAGCTTATAACTATTAGCCACCAGGGGTCACTACTAACCAAAAACAGTCATTCTACTTGTAAATCGTGCCAATCGAGTGGAACAGCGGCCTAGGATTCACCACTGCTTCATCTCATTTTCCAACAGATTGTAGACGTAAATTGGTTTTGATGGTACGCCTGTGCATGCTGAAATATTCAGAGCATATTCTGAATTTCAGTTAACACATCAGTAAGCATTTTGGCCATCAGTGAATTCAACCTTTTTTCTCAATCGGAATACGCAAGGATAATGACAGATATATTTTACAATGTTAGAAAGTACATCATTTTATTTAATTGTGTGAATAAAAGGAATCTCCTCCCCGTCGGGGAATTGAACCCCGGTCTCCCGCGTGACAGGCGGGGATACTGACCACTATACTAACGAGGACTTATTGGCTTCAGTTAAACAGTGCTCATCTCCCTGGGGTTAAGGCATGCCCTCGATCAATTCTCAGTATTGTAATAGGCGGAATTGCTGCTTTTGGTTAGGACAAGTAATCTTTTTTCCTAAATTATTACAATACAGAAATTCCTAGCCAAAAACAATTAGTTTTATGAAGAAATTATTTCATTGAAATAAATATCTATCGATCTGTCTATCTAGCTATCTTTCTATTCATCAATATATATATTTATATAAATATATATATATATAATCAGCTCACTTTACCATTTGCAGCTTATAACTATTAGCCACCAGGGGTCACTACTAACCAAAAGCAGTCATTCTACTTGTAAATCGTGCAAATCGAGTGGAACAGCGGCCTAGGATTCACCACTGCTTCATCTCATTTTCCAACAGATTGTAGACGTAAATTGGTTTTGATGGTACGCCTGTGCATGCTGAAATATTCAGAGCATATTCTGAATTTCAGTTAACACATCAGTAAGCATTTTGGCCATCAGTGAATTCAACCTTTTTTCTCAATCGGAATAGGCAAGGATAATGACAGATATATTTTACAATGTTAGAAAGTACATCATTTTATTTAATTGTGTGAATAAAAGGAATCGCCTCCCGCGTGACAGGCGGGGATACTGACCACTATACTAACGAGGACTTATTGGCTTCAGTTAAACAGTACTCACCTCCCTGGGGTTAAGGCATGCCCTCGATCAATTCTCAGTATTGTAATAGGCAGAATTGCTGCTTTTGGTTAGGACAAGTAATCTTTTTTCCTAAATTATTACAATACAGAAATTCCTAGCCAAAAACAATTAGTTTTATGAAGAAATTATTTCATTGAAATAAATATCTATCGATCTGTCTATCTAGCTATCTTTCTATTCATCAATATATATATATATATAATCAGCTCACTTTACCATTTGCAGCTTATAACTATTAGCCACCAGGGGTCACTACTAACCAAAAGCAGTCATTCTACTTGTAAATCGTGCCAATCGAGTGGAACAGCGGCCTAGGATTCACCACTGCTTCATCTCATTTTCCAACAGATTGTAGACGTAAATTGGTTTTGATGGTACGCCTGTGCATGCTGAAATATTCAGAGCATATTCTGAATTTCAGTTAACACATCAGTAAGCATTTTGGCCATCAGTGAATTCAACCTTTTTTCTCAATCGGAATAGGCAAGGATAATGACAGATATATTTTACAATGTTAGAAAGTACATCATTTTATTTAATTGTGTGAATAAAAGGAATCTCCTCCCCGTCGGGGAATTGAACCCCGGTCTCCCGCGTGACAGGCGGGGATACTGACCACTATACTAACGAGGACTTATTGGCTTCAGTTAAACAGTGCTCATCTCCCTGGGGTTAAGGCATGCCCTCGATCAATTCTCAGTATTGTAATAGGCAGAATTGCTGCTTTTGGTTAGGACAAGTAATCTTTTTTCCTAAATTATTACAATACAGAAATTCCTAGCCAAAAACAATTAGTTTTATGAAGAAATTATTTCATTGAAATAAATATCTATCGATCTGTCTATCTAGCTATCTTTCTATTCATCAATATATATATTTATATAAATATATATATATATAATCAGCTCACTTTACCATTTGCAGCTTATAACTATTAGCCACCAGGGGTCACTACTAACCAAAAGCAGTCATTCTACTTGTAAATCGTGCCAATCGAGTGGAACAGCGGCCTAGGATTCACCACTGCTTCATCTCATTTTCCAACAGATTGTAGACGTAAATTGGTTTTGATGGTACGCCTGTGCATGCTGAAATATTCAGAGCATATTCTGAATTTCAGTTAACACATCAGTAAGCATTTTGGCCATCAGTGAATTCAACCTTTTTTCTCAATCGGAATAGGCAAGGATAATGACAGATATATTTTACAATGTTAGAAAGTACATCATTTTATTTAATTGTGTGAATAAAAGGAATCTCCTCCCCGTCGGGGAATTGAACCCCGGTCTCCCGCGTGACAGGCGGGGATACTGACCACTATACTAACGAGGACTTATTGGCTTCAGTTAAACAGTGCTCATCTCCCTGGGGTTAAGGCATGCCCTCGATCAATTCTCAGTATTGTAATAGGCAGAATTGCTGCTTTTGGTTAGGACAAGTAATCTTTTTTCCTAAATTATTACAATACAGAAATTCCTAGCCAAAAACAATTAGTTTTATGAAGAAATTATTTCATTGAAATAAATATCTATCGATCTGTCTATCTAGCTATCTTTCTATTCATCAATATATATATTTATATAAATATATATATATATAATCAGCTCACTTTACCATTTGCAGCTTATAACTATTAGCCACCAGGGGTCACTACTAACCAAAAGCAGTCATTCTACTTGTAAATCGTGCCAATCGAGTGGAACAGCGGCCTAGGATTCACCACTGCTTCATCTCATTTTCCAACAGATTGTAGACGTAAATTGGTTTTGATGGTACGCCTGTGCATGCTGAAATATTCAGAGCATATTCTGAATTTCAGTTAACACATCAGTAAGCATTTTGGCCATCAGTGAATTCAACCTTTTTTCTCAATCGGAATAGGCAAGGATAATGACAGATATATTTTACAATGTTAGAAAGTACATCATTTTATTTAATTGTGTGAATAAAAGGAATCTCCTCCCCGTCGGGGAATTGAACCCCGGTCTCCCGCGTGACAGGCGGGGATACTGACCACTATACTAACGAGGACTTATTGGCTTCACTTAAACAGTGCTCATCTCCCTGGGGTTAAGGCATGCCCTCGATCAATTCTCAGTATTGTAATAGGCAGAATTGCTGCTTTTGGTTAGGACAAGTAATCTTTTTTCCTAAATTATTACAATACAGAAATTCCTAGCCAAAAACAATTAGTTTTATGAAGAAATTATTTAATTGAAATAAATATCTATCGATCTCTCTATCTAGCTATCTTTCTATTCATCAATATATATATTTATATATATATATATATATATATATATATATAATCAGCTCACTTTACCATTTGCAGCTTATAACTATTAGCCACCAGGGGTCACTCCTAACCAAAAGCAGTCATTCTACTTGTAAATCGTGCCAATCGAGTGGAACAGCGGCCTAGGATTCACCACTGCTTCATCTCATTTTCCAACAGATTGTAGACGTAAATTGGTTTTGATGGTACGCCTGTGCATGCTGAAATATTCAGAGCATATTCTGAATTTCAGTTAACACATCAGTAAGCATTTTGGCCATCAGTGAATTCAACCTTTTTTCTCAATCGGAATAGGCAAGGATAATGACAGATATATTTTACAATGTTAGAAAGTACATCATTTTATTTAATTGTGTGAATAAAAGGAATCTCCTCCCCGTCGGGGAATTGAACCCCGGTCTCCCGCGTGACAGGCGGGGATACTGACCACTATACTTACGAGGACTTATTGGCTTCAGTTAAACAGTGCTCATCTCCCTGGGGTTAAGGCATGCCCTCGATCAATTCTCAGTATTGTAATAGGCAGAATTGCTGCTTTTGGTTAGGACAAGTAATCTTTTTTCCTAAATTATTACAATACAGAAATTCCTAGCCAAAAACAATTAGTTTTATGAAGAAATTATTTCATTGAAATAAATATCTATCGATCTGTCTATCTAGCTATCTTTCTATTCATCAATATATATATTTATATATATATATATATATAATCAGCTCACTTTACCATTTGCAGCTTATAACTATTAGCCACCAGGGGTCACTCCTAACCAAAAGCAGTCATTCTACTTGTAAATCGTGCCAATTGAGTGGAACAGCGGCCTAGGATTCACCACTGCTTCATCTCATTTTCCAACAGATTGTAGACGTAAATTGGTTTTGATGGTACGCCTGTGCATGCTGAAATATTCAGAGCATATTCTGAATTTCAGTTAACACATCAGTAAGCATTTTGGCCATCAGTGAATTCAACCTTTTTTCTCAATCGGAATAGGCAAGGATAATGACAGATATATTTTACAATGTTAGAAAGTACATCATTTTATTTAATTGTGTGAATAAAAGGAATCTCCTCCCCGTCGGGGAATTGAACCCCGGTCTCCCGCGTGACAGGCGGGGATACTGACCACTATACTAACGAGGACTTATTGGCTTCAGTTAAACAGTGCTCACCTCCCTGGGGTTAAGGCATGCCCTCGATCAATTCTCAGTATTGTAATAGGCAGAATTGCTGCTTTTGGTTAGGACAAGTAATCTTTTTTCCTAAATTATTACAATACAGAAATTCCTAGCCAAAAACAATTAGTTTTATGAAGAAATTATTTCATTGAAATAAATATCTATTGATCTGTCTATCTAGCTATCTTTCTATTCATCAATATATATATATATATAATCAGCTCACTTTACCATTTGCAGCTTATAACTATTAGCCACCAGGGGTCACTACTAACCAAAAACAGTCATTCTACTTGTAAATCGTGCCAATCGAGTGGAACAGCGGCCTAGGATTCACCACTGCTTCATCTCATTTTCCAACAGATTGTAGACGTAAATTGGTTTTGATGGTACGCCTGTGCATGCTGAAATATTCAGAGCATATTCTGAATTTCAGTTAACACATCAGTAAGCATTTTGGCCATCAGTGAATTCAACCTTTTTTCTCAATCGGAATAGGCAAGGATAATGACAGATATATTTTAGAATGTTAGAAAGTACATCATTTTATTTAATTGTGTGAATAAAAGGAATCTCCTCCCCGTCGGGGAATTGAACCCCGGTCTCCCGCGTGACAGGCGGGGATACTGACCACTATACTAACGAGGACTTATTGGCTTCAGTTAAACAGTGCTCATCTCCCTGGGGTTAAGGCATGCCCTCGATCAATTCTCAGTATTGTAATAGGCAGAATTGCTGCTTTTGGTTAGGACAAGTAATCTTTTTTCCTAAATTATTACAATACAGAAATTCCTAGCCAAAAACAATTAGTTTTATGAAGAAATTATTTCATTGAAATAAATATCTATCGATCTGTCTATCTAGCTATCTTTCTATTCATCAATATATATATTTATATATATATATATATATATATAATCAGCTCACTTTACCATTTGCAGCTTATAACTATTAGCCACCAGGGGTCACTCCTAACCAAAAGCAGTCATTCTACTTGTAAATCGTGCCAATTGAGTGGAACAGCGGCCTAGGATTCACCACTGCTTCATCTCATTTTCCAACAGATTGTAGACGTAAATTGGTTTTGATGGTACGCCTGTGCATGCTGAAATATTCAGAGCATATTCTGAATTTCAGTTAACACATCAGTAAGCATTTTGGCCATCAGTGAATTCAACCTTTTTTCTCAATCGGAATAGGCAAGGATAATGACAGATATATTTTACAATGTTAGAAAGTACATCATTTTATTTAATTGTGTGAATAAAAGGAATCTCCTCCCCGTCGGGGAATTGAACCCCGGTCTCCCGCGTGACAGGCGGGGATACTGACCACTATACTAACGAGGACTTATTGGCTTTAGTTAAACAGTGCTCACCTCCCTGGGGTTAAGGCATGCCCTCGATCAATTCTCAGTATTGTAATAGGCAGAATTGCTGCTTTTGGTTAGGACAAGTAATCTTTTTTCCTAAATTATTACAATACAGAAATTCCTAGCCAAAAACAATTAGTTTTATGAAGAAATTATTTCATTGAAATAAATATCTATCGATCTGTCTATCTAGCTATCTTTCTATTCATCAATATATATATTTATATAAATATATATATATATAATCAGCTCACTTTACCATTTGCAGCTTATAACTATTAGCCACCAGGGGTCACTACTAACCAAAAGCAGTCATTCTACTTGTAAATCGTGCCAATCGAGTGGAACAGCGGCCTAGGATTCACCACTGCTTCATCTCATTTTCCAACAGATTGTAGACGTAAATTGGTTTTGATGGTACGCCTGTGCATGCTGAAATATTCAGAGCATATTCTGAATTTCAGTTAACACATCAGTAAGCATTTTGGCCATCAGTGAATTCAACCTTTTTTCTCAATCGGAATAGGCAAGGATAATGACAGATATATTTTACAATGTTAGAAAGTACATCATTTTATTTAATTGTGTGAATAAAAGGAATCTCCTCCCCGTCGGGGAATTGAACCCCGGTCTCCCGCGTGACAGGCGGGGATACTGACCACTATACTAACGAGGACTTATTGGCTTCACTTAAACAGTGCTCATCTCCCTGGGGTTAAGGCATGCCCTCGATCAATTCTCAGTATTGTAATAGGCAGAATTGCTGCTTTTGGTTAGGACAAGTAATCTTTTTTCCTAAATTATTACAATACAGAAATTCCTAGCCAAAAACAATTAGTTTTATGAAGAAATTATTTCATTGAAATAAATATCTATCGATCTGTCTATCTAGCTATCTTTCTATTCATCAATATATATATTTATATATATATATATATATATAATCAGCTCACTTTACCATTTGCAGCTTATAACTATTAGCCACCAGGGGTCACTACTAACCAAAAGCAGTCATTCTACTTGTAAATCGTGCAAATCGAGTGGAACAGCGGCCTAGGATTCACCACTGCTTCATCTCATTTTCCAACAGATTGTAGACGTAAATTGGTTTTGATGGTACGCCTGTGCATGCTGAAATATTCAGAGCATATTCTGAATTTCAGTTAACACATCAGTAAGCATTTTGGCCATCAGTGAATTCAACCTTTTTTCTCAATCGGAATAGGCAAGGATAATGACAGATATATTTTACAATGTTAGAAAGTACATCATTTTATTTAACTGTGTGAATAAAAGGAATCGCCTCCCGCGTGACAGGCGGGGATACTGACCACTATACTAACGAGGACTTATTGGCTTCAGTTAAACAGTGCTCATCTCCCTGGGGTTAAGGCATGCCCTCGATCAATTCTCAGTATTGTAATAGGCAGAATTGCTGCTTTTGGTTAGGACAAGTAATCTTTTTTCCTAAATTATTACAATACAGAAATTCCTAGCCAAAAACAATTAGTTTTATGAAGAAATTATTTCATTGAAATAAATATCTATCGATCTGTCTATCTAGCTATCTTTCTATTCATCAATATATATATTTATATATATATATATATATATATATAATCAGCTCACTTTACCATTTGCAGCTTATAACTATTAGCCACCAGGGATCACTACTAACCAAAAGCAGTCATTCTACTTGTAAATCGTGCCAATCGAGTGGAACAGCGGCCTAGGATTCACCACTGCTTCATCTCATTTTCCAACAGATTGTAGACGTAAATTGGTTTTGATGGTACGCCTGTGCATGCTGAAATATTCAGAGCATATTCTGAATTTCAGTTAACACATCAGTAAGCATTTTGGCCATCAGTGAATTCAACCTTTTTTCTCAATCGGAATAGGCAAGGATAATGACAGATATATTTTACAATGTTAGAAAGTACATCATTTTATTTAATTGTGTGAATAAAAGGAATCTCCTCCCCGTCGGGGAATTGAACCCCGGTCTCCCGCGTGACATGCGGGGATACTGACCACTATACTTACGAGGACTTATTGGCTTCAGTTAAACAGTGCTCATCTCCCTGGGGTTAAGGCATGCCCTCGATCAATTCTCAGTATTGTAATAGGCAGAATTGCTGCTTTTGGTTAGGACAAGTAATCTTTTTTCCTAAATTATTACAATACAGAAATTCCTAGCCAAAAACAATTAGTTTTATGAAGAAATTATTTCATTGAAATAAATATCTATCGATCTGTCTATCTAGCTATCTTTCTATTCATCAATATATATATTTATATATATATATATATATATATAATCAGCTCACTTTACCATTTGCAGCTTATAACTATTAGCCACCAGGGGTCACTACTAACCAAAAGCAGTCATTCTACTTGTAAATCGTGCCAATCGAGTGGAACAGCGGCCTAGGATTCACCACTGCTTCATCTCATTTTCCAACAGATTGTAGACGTAAATTGGTTTTGATGGTACGCCTGTGCATGCTGAAATATTCAGAGCATATTCTGAATTTCAGTTAACACATCAGTAAGCATTTTGGCCATCAGTGAATTCAACCTTTTTTCTCAATCGGAATAGGCAAGGATAATGACAGATATATTTTACAATGTTAGAAAGTACATCATTTTATTTAATTGTGTGAATAAAAGGAATCTCCTCCCCGTCGGGGAATTGAACCCCCGTCTCCCGCGTGACAGGCGGGGATACTGACCACTATACTTACGAGGACTTATTGGCTTCAGTTAAACAGTGCTCATCTCCCTGGGGTTAAGGCATGCCCTCGATCAATTCTCAGTATTGTAATAGGCAGAATTGCTGCTTTTGGTTAGGACAAGTAATCTTTTTTCCTAAATTATTACAATACAGAAATTCCTAGCCAAAAACAATTAGTTTTATGAAGAAATTATTTCATTGAAATAAATATCTATCGATCTGTCTATCTAGCTATCTTTCTATTCATCAATATATATATTTATATATAAATATATATATATAATCAGCTCACTTTACCATTTGCAGCTTATAACTATTAGCCACCAGGGGTCACTCCTAACCAAAAGCAGTCATTCTACTTGTAAATCGTGCCAATTGAGTGGAACAGCGGCCTAGGATTCACCACTGCTTCATCTCATTTTCCAACAGATTGTAGACGTAAATTGGTTTTGATGGTACGCCTGTGCATGCTGAAATATTCAGAGCATATTCTGAATTTCAGTTAACACATCAGTAAGCATTTTGGCCATCAGTGAATTCAACCTTTTTTCTCAATCGGAATAGGCAAGGATAATGACAGATATATTTTACAATGTTAGAAAGTACATCATTTTATTTAATTGTGTGAATAAAAGGAATCTCCTCCCCGTCGGGGAATTGAACCCCGGTCTCCCGCGTGACAGGCGGGGATACTGACCACTATACTAACGAGGACTTATTGGCTTCAGTTAAACAGTGCTCACCTCCCTGGGGTTAAGGCATGCCCTCGATCAATTCTCAGTATTGTAATAGGCAGAATTGCTGCTTTTGGTTAGGACAAGTAATCTTTTTTCCTAAATTATTACAATACAGAAATTCCTAGCCAAAAACAATTAGTTTTATGAAGAAATTATTTCATTGAAATAAATATCTATCGATCTGTCTATCTAGCTATCTTTCTATTCATCAATATATATATTTATATATATATATATATATATAATCAGCTCACTTTACCATTTGCAGCTTATAACTATTAGCCACCAGGGGTCACTACTAACCAAAAGCAGTCATTCTACTTGTAAATCGTGCAAATCGAGTGGAACAGCGGCCTAGGATTCACCACTGCTTCATCTCATTTTCCAACAGATTGTAGACGTAAATTGGTTTTGATGGTACGCCTGTGCATGCTGAAATATTCAGAGCATATTCTGAATTTCAGTTAACACATCAGTAAGCATTTTGGCCATCAGTGAATTCAACCTTTTTTCTCAATCGGAATAGGCAAGGATAATGACAGATATATTTTACAATGTTATAAAGTACATCATTTTATTTAATTGTGTGAATAAAAGGAATCGCCTCCCCGTCGGGGAATTGAACCCCGGTCTCCCGCGTGACAGGCGGGGATACTGACCACTATACTAACGAGGACTTATTGGCTTCAGTTAAACAGTGCTCACCTCCCTGGGGTTAAGGCATGCCCTCGATCAATTCTCAGTATTGTAATAGGCAGAATTGCTGCTTTTGGTTAGGACAAGTAATCTTTTTTCCTAAATTATTACAATACAGAAATTCCTAGCCAAAAACAATTAGTTTTATGAAGAAATTATTTCATTGAAATAAATATCTATCGATCTGTCTATCTAGCTATCTTTCTATTCATCAATATATATATATATATAATCAGCTCACTTTACCATTTGCAGCTTATAACTATTAGCCACCAGGGGTCACTACTAACCAAAAGCAGTCATTCTACTTGTAAATCGTGCCAATCGAGTGGAACAGCGGCCTAGGATTCACCACTGCTTCATCTCATTTTCCAACAGATTGTAGACGTAAATTGGTTTTGATGGTACGCCTGTGCATGCTGAAATATTCAGAGCATATTCTGAATTTCAGTTAACACATCAGTAAGCATTTTGGCCATCAGTGAATTCAACCTTTTTTCTCAATCGGAATAGGCAAGGATAATGACAGATATATTTTACAATGTTAGAAAGTACATCATTTTATTTAATTGTGTGAATAAAAGGAATCTCCTCCCCGTCGGGGAATTGAACCCCGGTCTCCCGCGTGACAGGCGGGGATACTGACCACTATACTAACGAGGACTTATTGGCTTCAGTTAAACAGTGCTCACCTCCCTGGGGTTAAGGCATGCCCTCGATCAATTCTCAGTATTGTAATAGGCAGAATTGCTGCTTTTGGTTAGGACAAGTAATCTTTTTTCCTAAATTATTACAATACAGAAATTCCTAGCCAAAAACAATTAGTTTTATGAAGAAATTATTTCATTGAAATAAATATCTATCGATCTGTCTATCTAGCTATCTTTCTATTCATCAATATATATATATATATAATCAGCTCACTTTACCATTTGCAGCTTATAACTATTAGCCACCAGGGGTCACTACTAACCAAAAGCAGTCATTCTACTTGTAAATCGTGCCAATCGAGTGGAACAGCGGCCTAGGATTCACCACTGCTTCATCTCATTTTCCAACAGATTGTAGACGTAAATTGGTTTTGATGGTACGCCTGTGCATGCTGAAATATTCAGAGCATATTCTGAATTTCAGTGAACACATCAGTAAGCATTTTGGCCATCAGTGAATTCAACCTTTTTTCTCAATCGGAATAGGCAAGGATAATGACAGATATATTTTACAATGTTAGAAAGTACATCATTTTATTTAATTGTGTGAATAAAAGGAATCTCCTCCCCGTCGGGGAATTGAACCCCGGTCTCCCGCGTGACAGGCGGGGATACTGACCACTATACTAACGAGGACTTATTGGCTTCAGTTAAACAGTGCTCATCTCCCTGGGGTTAAGGCATGCCCTCGATCAATTCTCAGTATTGTAATAGGCAGAATTGCTGCTTTTGGTTAGGACAAGTAATCTTTTTTCCTAAATTATTACAATACAGAAATTCCTAGCCAAAAACAATTAGTTTTATGAAGAAATTATTTCATTGAAATAAATATCTATCGATCTGTCTATCTAGCTATCTTTCTATTCATCAATATATATATTTATATATATATATATATATATAATCAGCTCACTTTACCATTTGCAGCTTATAACTATTAGCCACCAGGGATCACTACTAACCAAAAGCAGTCATTCTACTTGTAAATCGTGCCAATCGAGTGGAACAGCGGCCTAGGATTCACCACTGCTTCATCTCATTTTCCAACAGATTGTAGACGTAAATTGGTTTTGATGGTACGCCTGTGCATGCTGAAATATTCAGAGCATATTCTGAATTTCAGTTAACACATCAGTAAGCATTTTGGCCATCAGTGAATTCAACCTTTTTTCTCAATCGGAATAGGCAAGGATAATGACAGATATATTTTACAATGTTATAAAGTACATCATTTTATTTAATTGTGTGAATAAAAGGAATCGCCTCCCCGTCGGGGAATTGAACCCCGGTCTCCCGCGTGACAGGCGGGGATACTGACCACTATACTAACGAGGACTTATTGGCTTCAGTTAAACAGTGCTCACCTCCCTGGGGTTAAGGCATGCCCTCGATCAATTCTCAGTATTGTAATAGGCAGAATTGCTGCTTTTGGTTAGGACAAGTAATCTTTTTTCCTAAATTATTACAATACAGAAATTCCTAGCCAAAAACAATTAGTTTTATGAAGAAATTATTTCATTGAAATAAATATCTATCGATCTGTCTATCTAGCTATCTTTCTATTCATCAATATATATATATATATAATCAGCTCACTTTACCATTTGCAGCTTATAACTATTAGCCACCAGGGGTCACTACTAACCAAAAGCAGTCATTCTACTTGTAAATCGTGCCAATCGAGTGGAACAGCGGCCTAGGATTCACCACTGCTTCATCTCATTTTCCAACAGATTGTAGACGTAAATTGGTTTTGATGGTACGCCTGTGCATGCTGAAATATTCAGAGCATATTCTGAATTTCAGTGAACACATCAGTAAGCATTTTGGCCATCAGTGAATTCAACCTTTTTTCTCAATCGGAATAGGCAAGGATAATGACAGATATATTTTACAATGTTAGAAAGTACATCATTTTATTTAATTGTGTGAATAAAAGGAATCTCCTCCCCGTCGGGGAATTGAACCCCGGTCTCCCGCGTGACAGGCGGGGATACTGACCACTATACTAACGAGGACTTATTGGCTTCAGTTAAACAGTGCTCATCTCCCTGGGGTTAAGGCATGCCCTCGATCAATTCTCAGTATTGTAATAGGCAGAATTGCTGCTTTTGGTTAGGACAAGTAATCTTTTTTCCTAAATTATTACAATACAGAAATTCCTAGCCAAAAACAATTAGTTTTATGAAGAAATTATTTCATTGAAATAAATATCTATCGATCTGTCTATCTAGCTATCTTTCTATTCATCAATATATATATTTATATATATATATATATATATATATAATCAGCTCACTTTACCATTTGCAGCTTATAACTATTAGCCACCAGGGATCACTACTAACCAAAAGCAGTCATTCTACTTGTAAATCGTGCCAATCGAGTGGAACAGCGGCCTAGGATTCACCACTGCTTCATCTCATTTTCCAACAGATTGTAGACGTAAATTGGTTTTGATGGTACGCCTGTGCATGCTGAAATATTCAGAGCATATTCTGAATTTCAGTTAACACATCAGTAAGCATTTTGGCCATCAGTGAATTCAACCTTTTTTCTCAATCGGAATAGGCAAGGATAATGACAGATATATTTTACAATGTTAGAAAGTACATCATTTTATTTAATTGTGTGAATAAAAGGAATCTCCTCCCCGTCGGGGAATTGAACCCCGGTCTCCCGCGTGACAGGCGGGGATACTGACCACTATACTAACGAGGACTTATTGGCTTCAGTTAAACAGTGCTCATCTCCCTGGGGTTAAGGCATGCCCTCGATCAATTCTCAGTATTGTAATAGGCAGAATTGCTGCTTTTGGTTAGGACAAGTAATCTTTTTTCCTAAATTATTACAATACAGAAATTCCTAGCCAAAAACAATTAGTTTTATGAAGAAATTATTTCATTGAAATAAATATCTATCGATCTGTCTATCTAGCTATCTTTCTATTCATCAATATATATATTTATATAAATATATATATATATAATCAGCTCACTTTACCATTTGCAGCTTATAACTATTAGCCACCAGGGGTCACTACTAACCAAAAGCAGTCATTCTACTTGTAAATCGTGCCAATCGAGTGGAACAGCGGCCTAGGATTCACCACTGCTTCATCTCATTTTCCAACAGATTGTAGACGTAAATTGGTTTTGATGGTACGCCTGTGCATGCTGAAATATTCAGAGCATATTCTGAATTTCAGTTAACACATCAGTAAGCATTTTGGCCATCAGTGAATTCAACCTTTTTTCTCAATCGGAATAGGCAAGGATAATGACAGATATATTTTACAATGTTAGAAAGTACATCATTTTATTTAATTGTGTGAATAAAAGGAATCTCCTCCCCGTCGGGGAATTGAACCCCGGTCTCCCGCGTGACAGGCGGGGATACTGACCACTATACTAACGAGGACTTATTGGCTTCAGTTAAACAGTGCTCATCTCCCTGGGGTTAAGGCATGCCCTCGATCAATTCTCAGTATTGTAATAGGCAGAATTGCTGCTTTTGGTTAGGACAAGTAATCTTTTTTCCTAAATTATTACAATACAGAAATTCCTAGCCAAAAACAATTAGTTTTATGAAGAAATTATTTCATTGAAATAAATATCTATCGATCTGTCTATCTAGCTATCTTTCTATTCATCAATATATATATTTATATATATATATATATATATATATAATCAGCTCACTTTACCATTTGCAGCTTATAACTATTAGCCACCAGGGATCACTACTAACCAAAAGCAGTCATTCTACTTGTAAATCGTGCCAATCGAGTGGAACAGCGGCCTAGGATTCACCACTGCTTCATCTCATTTTCCAACAGATTGTAGACGTAAATTGGTTTTGATGGTACGCCTGTGCATGCTGAAATATTCAGAGCATATTCTGAATTTCAGTTAACACATCAGTAAGCATTTTGGCCATCAGTGAATTCAACCTTTTTTCTCAATCGGAATAGGCAAGGATAATGACAGATATATTTTACAATGTTAGAAAGTACATCATTTTATTTAATTGTGTGAATAAAAGGAATCTCCTCCCCGTCGGGGAATTGAACCCCGGTCTCCCGCGTGACAGGCGGGGATACTGACCACTATACTAACGAGGACTTATTGGCTTCACTTAAACAGTGCTCATCTCCCTGGGGTTAAGGCATGCCCTCGATCAATTCTCAGTATTGTAATAGGCAGAATTGCTGCTTTTGGTTAGGACAAGTAATCTTTTTTCCTAAATTATTACAATACAGAAATTCCTAGCCAAAAACAATTAGTTTTATGAAGAAATTATTTCATTGAAATAAATATCTATCGATCTCTCTATCTAGCTATCTTTCTATTCATCAATATATATATTTATATATATATATATATATATATATATATATAATCAGCTCACTTTACCATTTGCAGCTTATAACTATTAGCCACCAGGGATCACTACTAACCAAAAGCAGTCATTCTACTTGTAAATCGTGCCAATCGAGTGGAACAGCGGCCTAGGATTCACCACTGCTTCATCTCATTTTCCAACAGATTGTAGACGTAAATTGGTTTTGATGGTACGCCTGTGCATGCTGAAATATTCAGAGCATATTCTGAATTTCAGTTAACACATCAGTAAGCATTTTGGCCATCAGTGAATTCAACCTTTTTTCTCAATCGGAATAGGCAAGGATAATGACAGATATATTTTACAATGTTATAAAGTACATCATTTTATTTAATTGTGTGAATAAAAGGAATCGCCTCCCCGTCGGGGAATTGAACCCCGGTCTCCCGCGTGACAGGCGGGGATACTGACCACTATACTAACGAGGACTTATTGGCTTCAGTTAAACAGTGCTCACCTCCCTGGGGTTAAGGCATGCCCTCGATCAATTCTCAGTATTGTAATAGGCAGAATTGCTGCTTTTGGTTAGGACAAGTAATCTTTTTTCCTAAATTATTACAATACAGAAATTCCTAGCCAAAAACAATTAGTTTTATGAAGAAATTATTTCATTGAAATAAATATCTATCGATCTGTCTATCTAGCTATCTTTCTATTCATCAATATATATATATATATAATCAGCTCACTTTACCATTTGCAGCTTATAACTATTAGCCACCAGGGGTCACTACTAACCAAAAGCAGTCATTCTACTTGTAAATCGTGCCAATCGAGTGGAACAGCGGCCTAGGATTCACCACTGCTTCATCTCATTTTCCAACAGATTGTAGACGTAAATTGGTTTTGATGGTACGCCTGTGCATGCTGAAATATTCAGAGCATATTCTGAATTTCAGTGAACACATCAGTAAGCATTTTGGCCATCAGTGAATTCAACCTTTTTTCTCAATCGGAATAGGCAAGGATAATGACAGATATATTTTACAATGTTAGAAAGTACATCATTTTATTTAATTGTGTGAATAAAAGGAATCTCCTCCCCGTCGGGGAATTGAACCCCGGTCTCCCGCGTGACAGGCGGGGATACTGACCACTATACTAACGAGGACTTATTGGCTTCAGTTAAACAGTGCTCATCTCCCTGGGGTTAAGGCATGCCCTCGATCAATTCTCAGTATTGTAATAGGCAGAATTGCTGCTTTTGGTTAGGACAAGTAATCTTTTTTCCTAAATTATTACAATACAGAAATTCCTAGCCAAAAACAATTAGTTTTATGAAGAAATTATTTCATTGAAATAAATATCTATCGATCTGTCTATCTAGCTATCTTTCTATTCATCAATATATATATTTATATATATATATATATATATATATAATCAGCTCACTTTACCATTTGCAGCTTATAACTATTAGCCACCAGGGATCACTACTAACCAAAAGCAGTCATTCTACTTGTAAATCGTGCCAATCGAGTGGAACAGCGGCCTAGGATTCACCACTGCTTCATCTCATTTTCCAACAGATTGTAGACGTAAATTGGTTTTGATGGTACGCCTGTGCATGCTGAAATATTCAGAGCATATTCTGAATTTCAGTTAACACATCAGTAAGCATTTTGGCCATCAGTGAATTCAACCTTTTTTCTCAATCGGAATAGGCAAGGATAATGACAGATATATTTTACAATGTTAGAAAGTACATCATTTTATTTAATTGTGTGAATAAAAGGAATCTCCTCCCCGTCGGGGAATTGAACCCCGGTCTCCCGCGTGACAGGCGGGGATACTGACCACTATACTAACGAGGACTTATTGGCTTCAGTTAAACAGTGCTCACCTCCCTGGGGTTAAGGCATGCCCTCGATCAATTCTCAGTATTGTAATAGGCAGAATTGCTGCTTTTGGTTAGGACAAGTAATCTTTTTTCCTAAATTATTACAATACAGAAATTCCTAGCCAAAAACAATTAGTTTTATGAAGAAATTATTTCATTGAAATAAATATCTATCGATCTGTCTATCTAGCTATCTTTCTATTCATCAATATATATATTTATATATATATATATATATATATATAATCAGCTCACTTTACCATTTGCAGCTTATAACTATTAGCCACCAGGGATCACTACTAACCAAAAGCAGTCATTCTACTTGTAAATCGTGCCAATCGAGTGGAACAGCGGCCTAGGATTCACCACTGCTTCATCTCATTTTCCAACAGATTGTAGACGTAAATTGGTTTTGATGGTACGCCTGTGCATGCTGAAATATTCAGAGCATATTCTGAATTTCAGTTAACACATCAGTAAGCATTTTGGCTATCAGTGAATTCAACCTTTTTTCTCAATCGGAATAGGCAAGGATAATGACAGATATATTTTACAATGTTAGAAAGTACATCATTTTATTTAATTGTGTGAATAAAAGGAATCTCCTCCCCGTCGGGGAATTGAACCCCGGTCTCCCGCGTGACAGGCGGGGATACTGACCACTATACTAACGAGGACTTATTGGCTTCAGTTAAACAGTGCTCATCTCCCTGGGGTTAAGGCATGCCCTCGATCAATTCTCAGTATTGTAATAGGCAGAATTGCTGCTTTTGGTTAGGACAAGTAATCTTTTTTCCTAAATTATTACAATACAGAAATTCCTAGCCAAAAACAATTAGTTTTATGAAGAAATTATTTCATTGAAATAAATATCTATCGATCTGTCTATCTAGCTATCTTTCTATTCATCAATATATATATTTATATATATATATATATATTTATATAATCAGCTCACTATACCATTTGCAGCTTATAACTATTAGCCACCAGGGATCACTACTAACCAAAAGCACTCATTCTACTTGTAAATCGTGCCAATCGAGTGGAACAGCGGCCTAGGATTCACCACTGCTTCATCTCATTTTCCAACAGATTGTAGACGTAAATTGGTTTTGATGGTACGCCTGTGCATGCTGAAATATTCAGAGCATATTCTGAATTTCAGTTAACACATCAGTAAGCATTTTGGCCATCAGTGAATTCAACCTTTTTTCTCAATCGGAATAGGCAAGGATAATGACAGATATATTTTACAATGTTAGAAAGTACATCATTTTATTTAATTGTGTGAATAAAAGGAATCTCCTCCCCGTCGGGGAATTGAACCCCGGTCTCCCGCGTGACAGGCGGGGATACTGACCACTATACTAACGAGGACTTATTGGCTTCAGTTAAACAGTGCTCACCTCCCTGGGGTTAAGGCATGCCCTCGATCAATTCTCAGTATTGTAATAGGCAGAATTGCTGCTTTTGGTTAGGACAAGTAATCTTTTTTCCTAAATTATTACAATACAGAAATTCCTAGCCAAAAACAATTAGTTTTATGAAGAAATTATTTCATTGAAATAAATATCTATCGATCTGTCTATCTAGCTATCTTTCTATTCATCAATATATATATTTATATATATATATATATATATAATCAGCTCACTTTACCATTTGCAGCTTATAACTATTAGCCACCAGGGGTCACTCCTAACCAAAAGCAGTCATTCTACTTGTAAATCGTGCCAATTGAGTGGAACAGCGGCCTAGGATTCACCACTGCTTCATCTCATTTTCCAACAGATTGTAGACGTAAATTGGTTTTGATGGTACGCCTGTGCATGCTGAAATATTCAGAGCATATTCTGAATTTCAGTTAACACATCAGTAAGCATTTTGGCCATCAGTGAATTCAACCTTTTTTCTCAATCGGAATAGGCAAGGATAATGACAGATATATTTTACAATGTTAGAAAGTACATCATTTTATTTAATTGTGTGAATAAAAGGAATCTCCTCCCCGTCGGGGAATTGAACCCCGGTCTCCCGCGTGACAGGCGGGGATACTGACCACTATACTAACGAGGACTTATTGGCTTCAGTTAAACAGTGCTCACCTCCCTGGGGTTAAGGCATGCCCTCGATCAATTCTCAGTATTGTAATAGGCAGAATTGCTGCTTTTGGTTAGGACAAGTAATCTTTTTTCCTAAATTATTACAATACAGAAATTCCTAGCCAAAAACAATTAGTTTTATGAAGAAAGTATTTCATTGAAATAAATATCTATCGATCTGTCTATCTAGCTATCTTTCTATTCATCAATATATATATTTATATATATATATATATATATATATATATAATCAGCTCACTTTACCATTTGCAGCTTATAACTATTAGCCACCAGGGGTCACTACTAACCAAAAGCAGTCATTCTACTTGTAAATCGTGCCAATCGAGTGGAACAGCGGCCTAGGATTCACCACTGCTTCATCTCATTTTCCAACAGATTGTAGACGTAAATTGGTTTTGATGGTACGCCTGTGCATGCTGAAATATTCAGAGCATATTCTGAATTTCAGTTAACACATCAGTAAGCATTTTGGCCATCAGTGAATTCAACCTTTTTTCTCAATCGGAATAGGCAAGGATAATGACAGATATATTTTACAATGTTAGAAAGTACATCATTTAATTTAATTGTGTGAATAAAAGGAATCTCCTCCCCGTCGGGGAATTGAACCCCGGTCTCCCGCGTGACAGGCGGGGATACTGACCACTATACTAACGAGGACTTATTGGCTTCAGTTAAACAGTGCTCATCTCCCTGGGGTTAAGGCATGCCCTCGATCAATTCTCAGTATTGTAATAGGCAGAATTGCTGCTTTTGGTTAGGACAAGTAATCTTTTTTCCTAAATTATTACAATACAGAAATTCCTAGCCAAAAACAATTAGTTTTATGAAGAAATTATTTCATTGAAATAAATATCTATCGATCTGTCTATCTAGCTATCTTTCTATTCATCAATATATATATTTATATATATATATAATCAGCTCACTTTACCATTTGCAGCTTATAACTATTAGCCACCAGGGGTCACTACTAACCAAAAGCAGTCATTCTACTTGTAAATCGTGCAAATCGAGTGGAACAGCGGCCTAGGATTCACCACTGCTTCATCTCATTTTCCAACAGATTGTAGACGTAAATTGGTTTTGATGGTACGCCTGTGCATGCTGAAATATTCAGAGCATATTCTGAATTTCAGTTAACACATCAGTAAGCATTTTGGCCATCAGTGAATTCAACCTTTTTTCTCAATCGGAATAGGCAAGGATAATGACAGATATATTTTACAATGTTATAAAGTACATCATTTTATTTAATTGTGTGAATAAAAGGAATCGCCTCCCCGTCGGGGAATTGAACCCCGGTCTCCCGCGTGACAGGCGGGGATACTGACCACTATACTAACGAGGACTTATTGGCTTCAGTTAAACAGTGCTCACCTCCCTGGGGTTAAGGCATGCCCTCGATCAATTCTCAGTATTGTAATAGGCAGAATTGCTGCTTTTGGTTAGGACAAGTAATCTTTTTTCCTAAATTATTACAATACAGAAATTCCTAGCCAAAAACAATTAGTTTTATGAAGAAATTATTTCATTGAAATAAATATCTATCGATCTGTCTATCTAGCTATCTTTCTATTCATCAATATATATATATATATATAATCAGCTCACTTTACCATTTGCAGCTTATAACTATTAGCCACCAGGGGTCACTACTAACCAAAAGCAGTCATTCTACTTGTAAATCGTGCCAATCGAGTGGAACAGCGGCCTAGGATTCACCACTGCTTCATCTCATTTTCCAACAGATTGTAGACGTAAATTGGTTTTGATGGTACGCCTGTGCATGCTGAAATATTCAGAGCATATTCTGAATTTCAGTTAACACATCAGTAAGCATTTTGGCCATCAGTGAATTCAACCTTTTTTCTCAATCGGAATAGGCAAGGATAATGACAGATATATTTTACAATGTTAGAAAGTACATCATTTTATTTAATTGTGTGAATAAAAGGAATCTCCTCCCCGTCGGGGAATTGAACCCCGGTCTCCCGCGTGACAGGCGGGGATACTGACCACTATACTAACGAGGACTTATTGGCTTCAGTTAAACAGTGCTCATCTCCCTGGGGTTAAGGCATGCCCTCGGTCAATTCTCAGTATTGTAATAGGCAGAATTGCTGCTTTTGGTTAGGACAAGTAATCTTTTTTCCTAAATTATTACAATACAGAAATTCCTAGCCAAAAACAATTAGTTTTATGAAGAAATTATTTCATTGAAATAAATATCTATCGATCTGTCTATCTAGCTATCTTTCTATTCATCAATATATATATTTATATATATATATATATATATATAATCAGCTCACTTTACCATTTGCAGCTTATAACTATTAGCCACCAGGGGTCACTACTAACCAAAAGCAGTCATTCTACTTGTAAATCGTGCCAATCGAGTGGAACAGCGGCCTAGGATTCACCACTGCTTCATCTCATTTTCCAACAGATTGTAGACGTAAATTGGTTTTGATGGTACGCCTGTGCATGCTGAAATATTCAGAGCATATTCTGAATTTCAGTGAACACATCAGTAAGCATTTTGGCCATCAGTGAATTCAACCTTTTTTCTCAATCGGAATAGGCAAGGATAATGACAGATATATTTTACAATGTTAGAAAGTACATCATTTTATTTAATTGTGTGAATAAAAGGAATCTCCTCCCCGTCGGGGAATTGAACCCCGGTCTCCCGCGTGACAGGCGGGGATACTGACCACTATACTAACGAGGACTTATTGGCTTCAGTTAAACAGTGCTCATCTCCCTGGGGTTAAGGCATGCCCTCGATCAATTCTCAGTATTGTAATAGGCAGAATTGCTGCTTTTGGTTAGGACAAGTAATCTTTTTTCCTAAATTATTACAATACAGAAATTCCTAGCCAAAAACAATTAGTTTTATGAAGAAATTATTTCATTGAAATAAATATCTATCGATCTGTCTATCTAGCTATCTTTCTATTCATCAATATATATATTTATATATATATATATATATATATATAATCAGCTCACTTTACCATTTGCAGCTTATAACTATTAGCCACCAGGGATCACTACTAACCAAAAGCAGTCATTCTACTTGTAAATCGTGCCAATCGAGTGGAACAGCGGCCTAGGATTCACCACTGCTTCATCTCATTTTCCAACAGATTGTAGACGTAAATTGGTTTTGATGGTACGCCTGTGCATGCTGAAATATTCAGAGCATATTCTGAATTTCAGTTAACACATCAGTAAGCATTTTGGCCATCAGTGAATTCAACCTTTTTTCTCAATCGGAATAGGCAAGGATAATGACAGATATATTTTACAATGTTAGAAAGTACATCATTTTATTTAATTGTGTGAATAAAAGGAATCTCCTCCCCGTCGGGGAATTGAACCCCGGTCTCCCGCGTGACAGGCGGGGATACTGACCACTATACTAACGAGGACTTATTGGCTTCAGTTAAACAGTGCTCACCTCCCTGGGGTTAAGGCATGCCCTCGATCAATTCTCAGTATTGTAATAGGCAGAATTGCTGCTTTTGGTTAGGACAAGTAATCTTTTTTCCTAAATTATTACAATACAGAAATTCCTAGCCAAAAACAATTAGTTTTATGAAGAAATTATTTCATTGAAATAAATATCTATCGATCTGTCTATCTAGCTATCTTTCTATTCATCAATATATATATATATATATAATCAGCTCACTTTACCATTTGCAGCTTATAACTATTAGCCACCAGGGGTCACTACTAACCAAAAGCAGTCATTCTACTTGTAAATCGTGCCAATCGAGTGGAACAGCGGCCTAGGATTCACCACTGCTTCATCTCATTTTCCAACAGATTGTAGACGTAAATTGGTTTTGATGGTACGCCTGTGCATGCTGAAATATTCAGAGCATATTCTGAATTTCAGTTAACACATCAGTAAGCATTTTGGCCATCAGTGAATTCAACCTTTTTTCTCAATCGGAATAGGCAAGGATAATGACAGATATATTTTACAATGTTAGAAAGTACATCATTTTATTTAATTGTGTGAATAAAAGGAATCTCCTCCCCGTCGGGGAATTGAACCCCGGTCTCCCGCGTGACAGGCGGGGATACTGACCACTATACTAACGAGGACTTATTGGCTTCAGTTAAACAGTGCTCATCTCCCTGGGGTTAAGGCATGCCCTCGATCAATTCTCAGTATTGTAATAGGCAGAATTGCTGCTTTTGGTTAGGACAAGTAATCTTTTTTCCTAAATTATTACAATACAGAAATTCCTAGCCAAAAACAATTAGTTTTATGAAGAAATTATTTCATTGAAATAAATATCTATCGATCTGTCTATCTAGCTATCTTTCTATTCATCAATATATATATTTATATATATATATATATATATATATAATCAGCTCACTTTACCATTTGCAGCTTATAACTATTAGCCACCAGGGATCACTACTAACCAAAAGCAGTCATTCTACTTGTAAATCGTGCCAATCGAGTGGAACAGCGGCCTAGGATTCACCACTGCTTCATCTCATTTTCCAACAGATTGTAGACGTAAATTGGTTTTGATGGTACGCCTGTGCATGCTGAAATATTCAGAGCATATTCTGAATTTCAGTTAACACATCAGTAAGCATTTTGGCCATCAGTGAATTCAACCTTTTTTCTCAATCGGAATAGGCAAGGATAATGACAGATATATTTTACAATGTTAGAAAGTACATCATTTTATTTAATTGTGTGAATAAAAGGAATCTCCTCCCCGTCGGGGAATTGAACCCCGGTCTCCCGCGTGACAGGCGGGGATACTGACCACTATACTAACGAGGACTTATTGGCTTCAGTTAAACAGTGCTCACCTCCCTGGGGTTAAGGCATGCCCTCGATCAATTCTCAGTATTGTAATAGGCAGAATTGCTGCTTTTGGTTAGGACAAGTAATCTTTTTTCCTAAATTATTACAATACAGAAATTCCTAGCCAAAAACAATTAGTTTTATGAAGAAATTATTTCATTGAAATAAATATCTATCGATCTGTCTATCTAGCTATCTTTCTATTCATCAATATATATATATATATATAATCAGCTCACTTTACCATTTGCAGCTTATAACTATTAGCCACCAGGGGTCACTACTAACCAAAAGCAGTCATTCTACTTGTAAATCGTGCCAATCGAGTGGAACAGCGGCCTAGGATTCACCACTGCTTCATCTCATTTTCCAACAGATTGTAGACGTAAATTGGTTTTGATGGTACGCCTGTGCATGCTGAAATATTCAGAGCATATTCTGAATTTCAGTTAACACATCAGTAAGCATTTTGGCCATCAGTGAATTCAACCTTTTTTCTCAATCGGAATAGGCAAGGATAATGACAGATATATTTTACAATGTTAGAAAGTACATCATTTTATTTAATTGTGTGAATAAAAGGAATCTCCTCCCCGTCGGGGAATTGAACCCCGGTCTCCCGCGTGACAGGCGGGGATACTGACCACTATACTAACGAGGACTTATTGGCTTCAGTTAAACAGTGCTCATCTCCCTGGGGTTAAGGCATGCCCTCGGTCAATTCTCAGTATTGTAATAGGCAGAATTGCTGCTTTTGGTTAGGACAAGTAATCTTTTTTCCTAAATTATTACAATACAGAAATTCCTAGCCAAAAACAATTAGTTTTATGAAGAAATTATTTCATTGAAATAAATATCTATCGATCTGTCTATCTAGCTATCTTTCTATTCATCAATATATATATTTATATATATATATATATATATATATATAATCAGCTCACTTTACCATTTGCAGCTTATAACTATTAGCCACCAGGGGTCACTACTAACCAAAAGCAGTCATTCTACTTGTAAATCGTGCCAATCGAGTGGAACAGCGGCCTAGGATTCACCACTGCTTCATCTCATTTTCCAACAGATTGTAGACGTAAATTGGTTTTGATGGTACGCCTGTGCATGCTGAAATATTCAGAGCATATTCTGAATTTCAGTTAACACATCAGTAAGCATTTTGGCCATCAGTGAATTCAACCTTTTTTCTCAATCGGAATAGGCAAGGATAATGACAGATATATTTTACAATGTTAGAAAGTACATCATTTTATTTAATTGTGTGAATAAAAGGAATCGCCTCCCCGTCGGGGAATTGAACCCCGGTCTCCCGCATGACAGGCGGGGATACTGACCACTATACTAACGAGGACTTATTGGCTTCAGTTAAACAGTGCTCACCTCCCTGGGGTTAAGGCATGCCCTCGATCAATTCTCAGTATTGTAATAGGCAGAATTGCTGCTTTTGGTTAGGACAAGTAATCTTTTTTCCTAAATTATTACAATACAGAAATTCCTAGCCAAAAACAATTAGTTTTATGAAGAAATTATTTCATTGAAATAAATATCTATCGATCTGTCTATCTAGCTATCTTTCTATTCATCAATATATATATATATATAATCAGCTCACTTTACCATTTGCAGCTTATAACTATTAGCCACCAGGGGTCACTACTAACCAAAAGCAGTCATTCTACTTGTAAATCGTGCCAATCGAGTGGAACAGCGGCCTAGGATTCACCACTGCTTCATCTCATTTTCCAACAGATTGTAGACGTAAATTGGTTTTGATGGTACGCCTGTGCATGCTGAAATATTCAGAGCATATTCTGAATTTCAGTTAACACATCAGTAAGCATTTTGGCCATCAGTGAATTCAACCTTTTTTCTCAATCGGAATAGGCAAGGATAATGACAGATATATTTTACAATGTTAGAAAGTACATCATTTTATTTAATTGTGTGAATAAAAGGAATCTCCTCCCCGTCGGGGAATTGAACCCCGGTCTCCCGCGTGACAGGCGGGGATACTGACCACTATACTAACGAGGACTTATTGGCTTCAGTTAAACAGTGCTCATCTCCCTGGGGTTAAGGCATGCCCTCGATCAATTCTCAGTATTGTAATAGGCAGAATTGCTGCTTTTGGTTAGGACAAGTAATCTTTTTTCCTAAATTATTACAATACAGAAATTCCTAGCCAAAAACAATTAGTTTTATGAAGAAATTATTTCATTGAAATAAATATCTATCGATCTGTCTATCTAGCTATCTTTCTATTCATCAATATATATATTTATATATATATATATATATATATATATATAATCAGCTCACTATACCATTTGCAGCTTATAACTATTAGCCACCAGGGATCACTACTAACCAAAAGCAGTCATTCTACTTGTAAATCGTGCCAATCGAGTGGAACAGCGGCCTAGGATTCACCACTGCTTCATCTCATTTTCCAACAGATTGTAGACGTAAATTGGTTTTGATGGTACGCCTGTGCATGCTGAAATATTCAGAGCATATTCTGAATTTCAGTTAACACATCAGTAAGCATTTTGGCCATCAGTGAATTCAACCTTTTTTCTCAATCGGAATAGGCAAGGATAATGACAGATATATTTTACAATGTTAGTAAGTACATCATTTTATTTAATTGTGTGAATAAAAGGAATCTCCTCCCCGTCGGGGAATTGAACCCCGGTCTCCCGCGTGACAGGCGGGGATACTGACCACTATACTAACGAGGACTTATTGGCTTCATTTAAACAGTGCTCACCTCCCTGGGGTTAAGGCATGCCCTCGATCAATTCTCAGTATTGTAATAGGCAGAATTGCTGCTTTTGGTTAGGACAAGTAATCTTTTTTCCTAAATTATTACAATACAGAAATTCCTAGCCAAAAACAATTAGTTTTATGAAGAAATTATTTCATTGAAATAAATATCTATCGATCTGTCTATCTAGCTATCTTTCTATTCATCAATATATATATTTATATATATATATATATATATAATCCGCTCACTTTACCATTTGCAGCTTATAACTATTAGCCACCAGGGGTCACTCCTAACCAAAAGCAGTCATTCTACTTGTAAATCGTGCCAATTGAGTGGAACAGCGGCCTAGGATTCACCACTGCTTCATCTCATTTTCCAACAGATTGTAGACGTAAATTGGTTTTGATGGTACGCCTGTGCATGCTGAAATATTCAGAGCATATTCTGAATTTCAGTTAACACATCAGTAAGCATTTTGGCCATCAGTGAATTCAACCTTTTTTCTCAATCGGAATAGGCAAGGATAATGACAGATATATTTTACAATGTTAGAAAGTACATCATTTTATTTAATTGTGTGAATAAAAGGAATCTCCTCCCCGTCGGGGAATTGAACCCCGGTCTCCCGCGTGACAGGCGGGGATACTGACCACTATACTAACGAGGACTTATTGGCTTCAGTTAAACAGTGCTCACCTCCCTGGGGTTAAGGCATGCCCTCGATCAATTCTCAGTATTGTAATAGGCAGAATTGCTGCTTTTGGTTAGGACAAGTAATCTTTTTTCCTAAATTATTACAATACAGAAATTCCTAGCCAAAAACAATTAGTTTTATGAAGAAAGTATTTCATTGAAATAAATATCTATCGATCTGTCTATCTAGCTATCTTTCTATTCATCAATATATATATTTATATATATATATATATATATATATATATAATCAGCTCACTTTACCATTTGCAGCTTATAACTATTAGCCACCAGGGGTCACTACTAACCAAAAGCAGTCATTCTACTTGTAAATCGTGCCAATCGAGTGGAACAGCGGCCTAGGATTCACCACTGCTTCATCTCATTTTCCAACAGATTGTAGACGTAAATTGGTTTTGATGGTACGCCTGTGCATGCTGAAATATTCAGAGCATATTCTGAATTTCAGTTAACACATCAGTAAGCATTTTGGCCATCAGTGAATTCAACCTTTTTTCTCAATCGGAATAGGCAAGGATAATGACAGATATATTTTACAATGTTAGAAAGTACATCATTTAATTTAATTGTGTGAATAAAAGGAATCTCCTCCCCGTCGGGGAATTGAACCCCGGTCTCCCGCGTGACAGGCGGGGATACTGACCACTATACTAACGAGGACTTATTGGCTTCAGTTAAACAGTGCTCATCTCCCTGGGGTTAAGGCATGCCCTCGATCAATTCTCAGTATTGTAATAGGCAGAATTGCTGCTTTTGGTTAGGACAAGTAATCTTTTTTCCTAAATTATTACAATACAGAAATTCCTAGCCAAAAACAATTAGTTTTATGAAGAAATTATTTCATTGAAATAAATATCTATCGATCTGTCTATCTAGCTATCTTTCTATTCATCAATATATATATTTATATATATATATAATCAGCTCACTTTACCATTTGCAGCTTATAACTATTAGCCACCAGGGGTCACTACTAACCAAAAGCAGTCATTCTACTTGTAAATCGTGCAAATCGAGTGGAACAGCGGCCTAGGATTCACCACTGCTTCATCTCATTTTCCAACAGATTGTAGACGTAAATTGGTTTTGATGGTACGCCTGTGCATGCTGAAATATTCAGAGCATATTCTGAATTTCAGTTAACACATCAGTAAGCATTTTGGCCATCAGTGAATTCAACCTTTTTTCTCAATCGGAATAGGCAAGGATAATGACAGATATATTTTACAATGTTATAAAGTACATCATTTTATTTAATTGTGTGAATAAAAGGAATCGCCTCCCCGTCGGGGAATTGAACCCCGGTCTCCCGCGTGACAGGCGGGGATACTGACCACTATACTAACGAGGACTTATTGGCTTCAGTTAAACAGTGCTCACCTCCCTGGGGTTAAGGCATGCCCTCGATCAATTCTCAGTATTGTAATAGGCAGAATTGCTGCTTTTGGTTAGGACAAGTAATCTTTTTTCCTAAATTATTACAATACAGAAATTCCTAGCCAAAAACAATTAGTTTTATGAAGAAATTATTTCATTGAAATAAATATCTATCGATCTGTCTATCTAGCTATCTTTCTATTCATCAATATATATATATATATATAATCAGCTCACTTTACCATTTGCAGCTTATAACTATTAGCCACCAGGGGTCACTACTAACCAAAAGCAGTCATTCTACTTGTAAATCGTGCCAATCGAGTGGAACAGCGGCCTAGGATTCACCACTGCTTCATCTCATTTTCCAACAGATTGTAGACGTAAATTGGTTTTGATGGTACGCCTGTGCATGCTGAAATATTCAGAGCATATTCTGAATTTCAGTTAACACATCAGTAAGCATTTTGGCCATCAGTGAATTCAACCTTTTTTCTCAATCGGAATAGGCAAGGATAATGACAGATATATTTTACAATGTTAGAAAGTACATCATTTTATTTAATTGTGTGAATAAAAGGAATCTCCTCCCCGTCGGGGAATTGAACCCCGGTCTCCCGCGTGACAGGCGGGGATACTGACCACTATACTAACGAGGACTTATTGGCTTCAGTTAAACAGTGCTCATCTCCCTGGGGTTAAGGCATGCCCTCGGTCAATTCTCAGTATTGTAATAGGCAGAATTGCTGCTTTTGGTTAGGACAAGTAATCTTTTTTCCTAAATTATTACAATACAGAAATTCCTAGCCAAAAACAATTAGTTTTATGAAGAAATTATTTCATTGAAATAAATATCTATCGATCTGTCTATCTAGCTATCTTTCTATTCATCAATATATATATTTATATATATATATATATATATATAATCAGCTCACTTTACCATTTGCAGCTTATAACTATTAGCCACCAGGGGTCACTACTAACCAAAAGCAGTCATTCTACTTGTAAATCGTGCCAATCGAGTGGAACAGCGGCCTAGGATTCACCACTGCTTCATCTCATTTTCCAACAGATTGTAGACGTAAATTGGTTTTGATGGTACGCCTGTGCATGCTGAAATATTCAGAGCATATTCTGAATTTCAGTGAACACATCAGTAAGCATTTTGGCCATCAGTGAATTCAACCTTTTTTCTCAATCGGAATAGGCAAGGATAATGACAGATATATTTTACAATGTTAGAAAGTACATCATTTTATTTAATTGTGTGAATAAAAGGAATCTCCTCCCCGTCGGGGAATTGAACCCCGGTCTCCCGCGTGACAGGCGGGGATACTGACCACTATACTAACGAGGACTTATTGGCTTCAGTTAAACAGTGCTCATCTCCCTGGGGTTAAGGCATGCCCTCGATCAATTCTCAGTATTGTAATAGGCAGAATTGCTGCTTTTGGTTAGGACAAGTAATCTTTTTTCCTAAATTATTACAATACAGAAATTCCTAGCCAAAAACAATTAGTTTTATGAAGAAATTATTTCATTGAAATAAATATCTATCGATCTGTCTATCTAGCTATCTTTCTATTCATCAATATATATATTTATATATATATATATTCACTGAAAAAACCATAGGTTTCACACCAGTTATAGTTAGGAATTAGCATTTAAAAAACCTATTAAATTCACTGAAAAAACCATAGGTTTCACACCAGTTATAGTTAGCTGGAAATTTTACTGATATAAAACCATTGAAATTCCCACGTTATAGTTAGTCGGACTCACTATAACTTGCGCGTGCAATGCACTGCTGATGACATCACATATTACATCACTCATGACATGGTCAGTGACATCACTCATGACATCACTGATGACACCATCCAGTGAATATGTGTCTTTCTGAAAAATAAATATTAGTGAGTTATGTTTAAAAATTTAAATACATATATTAGTGTTTCACTTTGTGTATAAGTGGCTACATGTGTTGATAAGTAGCAACATGCGTATGTATATGGGTTATTTGATATTATTATTAGTATCAGTATGAGTGTCTATATGGTTTGGTGGGGGTATTACTTAGCACATAGATGCATGAGTGACTGACTCTTTGTTTGTATGTGTTTTGAAGACAACATATGTACAGGACTGTATGGGTGGATGAGTGTCTATATGTGTTTGTTAGTGAGTGAATGACTGTCTCACTAGTGTCTTTATCAGTAACTACATATGTTTTAATCTAGTATATATGAATATTGATGTATATAAGTGAGTATATGTGAGAGTAAGAGATTGTAAGAGTTCCTGTTTAAATAAGTATGTGTTTCTATAAGTGATTGTTTAAGAGAATAAATATGTGTAATTTTAAATAGAAGTAAGGTGGAAGTGTGTGTATAACTCTATATTCAAATAAATGGATGTCCAATAGTTTATCTGCACGTGTGAATATGTGTGTGAGTAACTTTTGGATGAATGTCGGTGTGTAACAGGATGTATAGGTGTATCACTTCATATGATGAGTGAGTATATGTATGAGTGACTATATAAAACTATTGGTGAATGAGTGGATGTGTATATAGATAGTGGAATTACTGAATTGCTTGTTGTAACTGATATAGGTATCTCCATTTTTTTAAAAATTTCAGTTTCTATTTTTGAATATGTGTCTCAAGGGTTACATTATAGTGAAAGGAGGTCTGTCACTATGTCACAAGGATGGTGTCATGAGTGATGTCACTGACCATGTCATGAGTGATGTAATATGTGATGTCATCAGCAGTGCATTGCACGCGCAAGTTATAGTGAGTCCGACTAACTATAACGTGGGAATTTCAATGGTTTTATATCAGTAAAATTTCCAGCTAACTATAACTGGTGTGAAACCTATGGTTTTTTCAGTGAATTTAATAGGTTTTTTAAATGCTAATTCCTAACTATAACTGGTGTGAAACCTATGGTTTTTTCAGTGAATTTCATAGGTTTTTTAAATGCTAATTCCTAACTATAACTGGTGTGAAACCTTTGGTTTTTTCAGTGAATTTCATAGGTTTTTTTAATGCTAATTCCTAACTTTTTATATAGACTCATACCTATGTGTTTTTTAGTGAATTGCTAAAGTATGTTTTTGTAAAAATGAACACTATAATGTATATTGAGATAATATTTTTAATTTAAAATATTTTTTTTTATATTTCGCTTTCGGTGCGCGCACCGGTGCGCGTACCGTCAGCGCACTAACAAAAAAAAAGAAAAAAAAATGAAGGAGGGACTGTGTAATAGATAGTAAGACAGATAAAAAGTGTAAAAGGAAGTAACTGAGAAAAGAAAAATGAATAAGGGAGCAAAAGAAAGAAGAAATAGGAAGAAGACTAAAGCAGAGGTTAAGGGAGATTGTAAATGGATGTTGAAAGTAAAAAGAAGGACAGTTAAGTATGGGAATGTCAGGTAGTGACGGAATCAGAGGAAAAGAATAGCAGTGATTGAGGGAAAGTAAATATCAGTGAATATAAGTAAAAAGGGGTGAAAGAGGGTACATGTAAGTGAATAAGGGTAACACATGGGGAGTAATAGAGACAAACAAGAGAGAGAGTAAAAGAAGGACTGTCACAAAGGGACTAAGTGAACCAGTAAAAAAGGTAAGTGAAGGAGTGTGCATAGGCAGAAGTACTGAAAGAAATTGAATGTGGTCGGAAGTAAACATGGAACAAAAGAATAAGTGAGGGAAGCAAAGTAAGGAAATAGGGGTGCGGTAGGGTGACAGAAAAATAGTGAAAATAAAACAAAAGGTGATAACAAAAAAGATTTTGTAAACACACTTACCATATAATCAATGCAAACTTGTATCTATGAAAGATAAAAGAAAAAACACGTTATAATTTCTTAAAAATATATAATAAAATAGAAACAACAGTTCATGAGGTTTAAAAATCTACAAAAGTTTACTAAGAAATGATGCAATAGTGAAGGATACAAAAACAGAAAGAAAGTAATGTAGAAAGAGAAAAAAAAAGGAAAAAGAAATAGAAAGAGAACAAATTCCTAAAGGTAAATAAGATACTAAAAGAATGTAAGATATCAAATCAAAATCAGTAAAGATAAGAAAATAAAAGAAAAATGAGTGAAAAGGAGAGAAGTCTGATTGAGAAACTATAAATAAAAAAGAGGAATAGAAGATGATTGAGAGTGAGTGAAGTAAAGTAACAGAGTGAAGGGATGAAAGGAATGAAGTTAGTATAGAACGATGGATAAAACAGGAGTGAGAGAGTAAGTACACAGAAAGACAAAAGGAAGAACTAAGTGAACTACAGTACAATGGATGCGAAAGAAAAAAAAAGGAGAAAAAGAAAGAGAGGGTTAGGAAACTAAAGCAGTGGTACTGTGAGAATATGAAAAAGATAAAAAGTGGTGGAAGGAACAGAGGAAATGCAGACAGTTCCTATTAGATTAAGAAGTTGTGAATGAAGTGCACTAAAGAAACAGCGATGAAAAAAGAGTGTAAATTAGTAAAGAGAGGTAAATAAGGGTGAAAAAGAAAATGAGTATAAGACAATGTGAACACAATATAAATTACACAATGCAAACTACACAATAACTTCTACAATATGTTACATTATTTATTTTTGCTGTTCTCAGAATATATTGAATTTCACTTAAATTAGTGAGATCAAAGTCTTCATCATATAACAGCGGGAAAAAAAAAACACAATCTAAAAGATTGTGTTTAAAAAAACCCATTCAAACATACATCTCATATAAGTACACTAATCTTTGATTCACTTACTTTTCCGTGAGACCAAATTGCAGATAGTGAAGGTCCTTTTGGTGGAAAAAAGTCTGCTGTGCTCTATAACTTCCATTTCATCGACTTCCTATGAAAAAAGATCTAACAACATCATATGTTACACTTTCCTCACGGCCAATTTGTGTCAGATATATCAGTATTTTTTACTTTGAGATCCACTTAAAGTATCTACATGAGATTGCAGATAGTGAAGGTCCTTTTGGTGAAAAAAAGTCTGCTGTGCTCTATAACTTCGATTTCATCAACTTCTAACAACATCATATCTTACATTTTCCTCACGGCCAATTTGTGTCAGATATATCAGTATTTTTTACTTTGAGATCCACTTAAAGTATCTACATGAGATAAATAATTTCAAATATTAGATTAACTAACTAACTAACTAACTTTTATTAACTATTCCCGTCTTCAAAGGCCAATTCCCTTTACTAAAACTTTGGTTTTAAAAACACTAGATAAGAATTTGTAGAGTCATAAGGCAAACGTTGTTTATAAGTTAAATGAGAATCATTGCAGTAACTCCATCCATTTTCAGATTTTAAGTAGCATGTATAATGTCCTGAGGTGGTCGAAGATCCATCATGATAAATAATAGCTTCAGTTGTAAAGGTCCTTCCAGAAATTGATAACTGAGAAGCCACAAAATTTTTGATAGAAGTTGTCAATTTAGTTCCATCAGGTCTACATCGTTGGAAAACTAAAATAATATACTGCCCATACCTTTGTATAAATAATGTGGACAGCATTGTACAGTTACATTGGGTACACACCATATTATGATCTGCTGCTTTAACTAGATTTTTAAAAGACACTGATTTACAGTCTGGTAAAGTCAAATATATAAATCTTTCAGTGTCTATTGTAGTAGTACTTGATAAACTACAATTGTGGCAGTCATGCTGCCATTGATAAGAAAGACTGAAAAGATTATCTACATCTACACCTTCATCTTCCAAAACACCAAACATATACATTAAAAATTCCTGACAATCCTGCTGAATGTTCTGTGAAAATTTATCTTGACCAGAACACAAATCTAAAATATTTCGAATTTCTGTTACACTTTCTATTTGTGCTGTAACACTGCTACATTTCTGAAACACAGAATTCAATAAACCACACAATCTTTGATCCCGATTTTCAACAATCTGTTCTTGTAAACTTTTAAGAAAAAAAACAACATTAACCACTACATTAGCATAGCAGTTGACACCAGAACTGTTTTCAAACTGAAATCCAACAACATTTTCTCCACAATTCTTTTTCTTCCTGTTTTCAATTACAGTTTTCTCTACTTTTTGTCTTTTTGCAACTACCTCACTACAATTATCCTCATTTCTTCTTTTTCGGCCTACCACACGTTTTTCAAACAGAGGATATTGAGGCAAATGTGGAGCATACTCTCTTCTTAACCTATTGTATTCTTTAACACAATCTAGATCGGCAGAAATCTTTGTCTCATCACACGCAATCAAGTACAATCCTGATAAAGTTCTGACTCGAGATAATGCCACATATGCCATACCCTCTTTAAACACAGATCTTCCAATGTTCACCAATGCACTATCTACACTTAAACCTTGAGATTTATGAATTGTCACCGCATACGCCAAACAAACAGGAAACTGTTTTCGGCGAACATATAAGTCTTTTACAAGTAAAAATCTAGCAGAACAACGACTTATTTGTTGTACTTGTTCAATGCCATCAAATTTTATTTTTAAAAATTCAATTCCATCTCTATTTCTGTAATTCACAAAATCAACAACATAACCCATTGCTCCATTTACCAGACCGCTTTCAACATTTAAATTCCTTCTCAAAATGATACGACAATTTAAACACACATTCAGAGTCTTTTCAAAACCAGCTGTTTTTGAAATACTTTTCTCCAATGAATGCAATTTAGTTTTCAAATTTTCTGACAAAACAATTGTTGCACCCATATGCTCTATTTTATCTATTGCTTCCAGTTTCACAATCTCTTCATTTTCTAAGTCTAACATTTTTTGATTGAAGATGGAACATTCTTGCAGAGTTGGCATCAAACATATCCCAGATTTCTTCTCAGTCATTTTTTTAAAAATATTCTCTGGAAGAATGTTTTCATTTGCATACAAATTTGAAATTAATCGACTATGCAAAGCTTTTTTCCCTTTCTCAGTCATTTTTCCAATTCTTACATCTTGTAGAATATTTTTATAATCTTCATCCTTGGCCTGTCGCATATTTTGAAGCAGTTCAGCATATTTAAAATTTAGCCATATATTAACATTTCCAATGCTTCCAAGGGACTTCCTGGTATCTTCATGCGTGAGCATTTTAAACACTGGTTGTCCTTTTACTGGAGTCAACTGCAATAGATCTCCAAAAACAATAATGTGTTTTCCTCCAAATAACACATCATAGTCTGTTTTAAGAATTTCTTGCATTCTCAAATGCACAAAAGCAAGCATTAGATTTGAGACCATGCTTACTTCATCTATGATAAGAAGTTTCATTTTCTTCAAGACTCTTGAAACTTCAGAACACGCATCTCCAGATAGCTTGTTGTAATGCAATTTATTATCATGTTCAACTGGCAGCATCAATAAACGATGTAGAGTAATCCCTTTAATGTTATGTGCTGCCAGACCAGTTGGAGCAGTTACAACACAAGACAGTGGTGAATCAGTCCTTTTCTGCAGATAACTTGCAACGGCTTTAATTAGAAAACTTTTTCCTGTCCCCGCTTCTCCACTTACATACAGTCGGACAGGGTCAAATAATATACATGAGCACTCTTTTTTCTCATGTCTGAATCCATGTTCAATCTGCTCTGTGACTTCATCATATATCTTTTTCTGCTCAATGTTTAGTTGCGTTACCAAATCTTCTAAGTTAACTCCATCCTCTTGAGCTTGTTCCATAGCTCTTTCCACCTCATCCATGGCAGTGGCAGCTTCATTTTGGATAATTGGTCCTCCTAGTGGATCCTGGCTCAATGAAGTAGAACTCTGACTATCTTGAGAACTGTTTCTAGCTATCTCTTCAGCAATTGTGGTTTCTTGCTCCATTTCTTCATTCAACATTTGCAGATAATTTAGAAAAATAGGACATTCTATGGTATCCTTAGTTGCATTAAAAGAGTCTTCATAACAGAGAAAATCTCCAAGTAGTTCCTCTTCTGTACGCCATGGCTTAAAGAGTTGCAAAAGAGCTAAATAGTAAAATTCTCTTTTGTCTGGAACTTCACAACTCAATTTTCGATGATTAATCAAATGGCCTTTTTTCTGCTTCACTAGACATCCTTCATAGCCAATGAGTGCATATTTTCCATTATTGATATCTTCTGTGATGTTCCTCTTATAACTGTAGTTTTGAAGAACTTCATACAAACATGTGTTCTCAAGGTGAGTACTTCTATTTGGATAGTATGTATCCAACATATTTGTCTTCAAAATATCTGTACTGTTTGGTTCTTTTTCCGCCAAATATTCAATTTCTTGTACAGATTTCAAAACTCGGTTTCGTGTTGCAGCAAGACCAAGACTCACCCAAATGATTGTTCTTGATTTGGCATAGAGACTTGCTGATGATAACCGATCAGAACATTCATATGCTCCAATTTCTCGATGCGACAACATCTTCAGACTGAAACTGTATAATTTCTTGCTTAGACTCTTTTCATGTGAAATGTCCTCCCACATTTCCTTCAGTTCTGTCTTTTCTTTTTTGGTGATGTAAGATGTCACATATCGAGCCACAGCAATAGAGTTGTCAGCAACGAACTGAATATCCATGTTAGCATTCCACATGGACAAAATCACTGGGTTGTAATCGTTGATGTACTTAGATTCTTCATTTCTTTTCAAATTATATGTGTTTTTGGGAGATTTTCTCGTCACAGTATGTCGTAGAGATGACATCAAATTATTTACTCTTCCTTTAGAAATCACTGGTCGAGGAAATGCAAAACGACATTTCGTGTAGTACTTTTCCTTGTTTTTAAATTTTCGACGACAGTACTTTCCACAACGATGAGATTGAAAACGTAAAACTTGTTGCCTTAAATTGTTTTCTTCAGTAGATTTTGGAACAGCACATGTTGAATACTCTTCAATGAAACTCATCACTGTTTCATCTGAATCTGATCCAAATTTGGGTGCATCTTTAATCCACAACAACATATGTATATGAGGAGCACCTCTCGCTTGATATTCCTTCCTCCAAAAGAAATCCAAAACCTCTCCAAGGGGAGGATTTTTTTTGTTGGTAATAAAAGACATCATAGCTTCAAATCTATGATTAAAATATCTGCAAACATTCACTGGATCTAAAGAACACAGTTCTCCTGGTGTTTTCAATTCTATATTTGGTATGTTTTCATTTGCCTCTCGTAGAAATTGAAGTAAATCGTCCCAGGCATACTCAGCACAGCTAAGAGTGAGGAACCATGTAGGAGTTCCTAAGTTTCTTAGCATACATTTCAATTCTCCATGACGACGAAACCAATACTCGTTGGTTCCACGTTGACATGCCATGAGATTGATTAGCTGAGATTCCAAAATACTGTCTTGCAGATTAACTTTCTCCATAAAGTCCCTTGCACATACATTTTGCAAATGAGGTCCACTTTTTAATATATGATTAACTGCATAAGAAAGCCCAGACAAATCACTTTCAAACAGTAGATGAAATAAATATGGAATGCATTGACGAAACCTTGGATCTTCTGCATATAATCTTAGAGTCCGGTATTCAGCTGCAGGAATTTGAACTGGTCGATCATCATATCGTCCACCACAACCTGTTGGAAATAATTGTGGAAAACAACGAGCTTCCAAACTTTCTTCCCATACACTAATGGGACTTCCTTTTGCTGCCTTCATTTGAAACAAGTCAATTGCATTTCCCATTACTTCTTTGGAATGCAAAGGATGAACAGTATAATGTTCATATATTTCTTCAGTTCTAGACACATCAACTTTTTCAATTTGACCAACTGAAGAATCACTATCTTCTTCTGTAGCTGTTTCCTCTACTCCAACACTAACATGTTTGTAGTACTCATTGTTTTTAACTAAATACAACGTTGCCTTCTTGACTTTTTTAACATCCACTAAATCTTGCCAAATTTTCTTACTCTTTGTTGGAACCCCATTAACTAGAATAACTAAAGGATCTTCTTCTACTCTTTCTACACCAATTGTATTAATATTTTTCTTTACATCTAGAGGCAAATAAACAACTCTTCCCTTTAATCCTCTCAGTAAATCTGATGGAGGCAATTTCCCTGTCTTAGGCTCCATGCGAACAATAGCCTGAAAAGGATGGACACATTGAATCAAAATAGATTCATAAGTATTTAGATCCATCAATTCAGAAGGAATATCTATCAACTGAAGATTATTATAAACTGCTCTTGCAGGCATTCTATTTTCATTTAATTTTTTCAAACAATAAGTGCAAATACGCTGATCCAAACTCAAATCAAAAGAATTCTCCACCAACAAATAACTTACAAAATCCTCCCATTCACTATTATTTTCCAATTCACTTTTTGCATATAAATCAACTAACCTAGTCTGAATTTTATAATGAGTCCGTCGACAACACACACAAGTTACATTAGGCCTCTCACTTGATTTCACCTTAAACTTGATAATTTCCTCATCAAACTTTTCAATACTTGAAATTTGTCCATTATCTTCTGCATTACCATCCATTACTATATCTATTTCTACACTGTCCTCTTTGTTCCCAAAATAACAAAACTCAATTTCTTCACAAATAGTCTTCACATCCACTTCAGATCCATGCAAAAGAGCACTATTTAACTGTTTAAGCTTAAGTGCAGGACTTTTTGCATAATACAACTTCCTCACTAATTTCCTTACGTTATTATGATGCACTGCTAACATCCTAAAATGATGAAAAACACTCCGACAAACTTTTCTAGAAAGACATGCTAGTGAATGCCCTTGCAAACCTGTGCTTTCTCTCACTCTGCAAGGATCTAACTCTTGCAGGATCTTCATTTTTTGTTTGAGACTTTTTTTACTATATGTACGTAAGAAATTTCGAAGCAAATCAATTGATTCCTGTCGCACACTACAAATACTACTGCATTTCCATGTGTACACTGGACCCTTAGTACGTCTCCCTAAAACTTCATCAGCTAAGACCTCTTCTGCATCTCTAGATACAAGTTTCTCTTTTTCCATCACACAACTATCTTTCACCTCATATGCACGACCACTGGTGTCAACTGCATGCACCAAATCATTTTCCTGAAAGTAACTCTCCTCATTAAAAAAAGGCTCAGAACTTGAACTATGCATCCATTCACCAGAAAATACTTCACAAAAATTACTCCGATTAATAATTCTTTTCCATCTACTGTTCGATTTGAAAACATCCATTGCCTTATTAAGTATCCTAATTCTATTGATTATTAAAATAAATAATTTTTTCTTAACTTCAAAAGCCTGATCAACAATCTTTTCTACACTTTTCTTTTTCTTGTAAAAAGCAGCTTTTAGTTTACTTTTCTTTTCATTTTTTAGCAAATTTAAAACTACCCTATTGCGAAACATTCGCCTACGAATGTCCCTAAAAACATTTACCCTTCTATTGCTAACCATTCTCTTCTCTCCTGGTCCAATGGAAACATTTTTTGTGGGCTTCTCTTTCCTTTTTAGATTTGTTGACTTTTTCTGTATATTCACATTAGCAATTTCATTTTTTTTCCTACGACATATGTTGCGAAGAAAAGACTTAATTGGCTTACCAGAAGCTTTTCTGGTGTTTTTTGAAGTAGTTGTTGAAGAGGATTCCATAAACTCTGTTGTTGATGTTCTCCTTTTCCGTATGGTATTTTTGATATTTCTTTGCCTTGAAGGCATTTTTGCTTCCTTTTCAGAAGTTGATTTGAATCTGTTGTTCTGTTAAAAAAACACATGAAAGACCACTATTAGCAAACAACAAAGTAATGTTAAAAAGCAAACAATATAAACAATAAATTGCAACATATTTAAGTTTATACAATAGCAACACATGGCTTTATTTTTAAAGGCCTTGCGCCACCAGTGCGTCACTTATTACCCATGTTTAAAGTCAAGCATCAGCTGCACATGGCATTCATAAATAAGGGCCAAATGCAAATACCAATCAATTGCACCCAAAAATCGATTTTTCAATAACATGTAAGAAACACTGCGCAAAACCTAAGTACAACCACTCAATATCATCAAACAAAGTCAGGGTCTGATTTATAAAGGCCTTGCGCCACCAGTGCGTCACTTATTACCCATGTTTAAAGTTTTGCATCGGCTGCACATGGCAATCATAAATAAGGGCCAAATACATATACCAATCAATTGCACCCAAAAATCGATTTTTGAATAACATGTAAGAAACACTGTGCAGAACCTATGTACAACCAATCAATATCATCAAACAAAGTCAGGGCCTTATTTATGAAAGCCTTGCGCCACCAGTGTGTCACTTATTACCCATGTTTAAAGTCATGCATCAGTTGCACATGGCAATCATAAATAAGGGCCAAATACATATACCAATCAATTGCACCCAAAAATCGATTTTTCAATAACATGTAAGAAACACGGCGCAGAACCTATGTACAACCAATCAATATCATCAAACAAAGTCAGGGCCTTATTTATGAAAGCCTTGCGCCACCAGTGCGTCACTTATTACCCATGTTTAAAGTCATGCATCAGCTGCACATGGCAATCATAAATAAGGGCCAAATACATATACCAATCAATTGCACCCAAAAATCGATTTTTCAATAACATGTAAGAAACACGGCGCAGAACCTAAGTACAACCACTCAATATCATCAAACAAAGTCAGGGCCTTATTTATGAAAGCCTTGCGCCACCAGTGGGTCACTTATTACCCATGTTTAAAATCATGCATCAGTTGCACATGGCAATCATAAATAAGGGCCAAATACATATACCAATCAATTGCACCCAAAAATCGATTTTTCAATAACATGTAAGAAACACGGCGCTGAACCTAAGTACAACCACTCAATATCATCAAACAAAGTCAGGGCCTTATTTATGAAAGCCTTGCGCCACCAGTGCGTCACTTATTACCCATGTTTAAAGTCATGCATCAGTTGCACATGGCAATCATAAATTAGGGCAAAATACATATACCAATCAATTGCACCCAAAAATCGATTTTTCAATAACATGTAAGAAACACGGCGCAGAACCTAAGTACAACCAATCAATATCATCAAACAAAGTCAGGGCCTTATTTATGAAAGCCTTGCGCCACCAGTGCGTCACTTATTACCCATGTTTAAAATCATGCATCAGTTTCACATGGCAATCATAAATAAGGGCCAAATACATATACCAATCAATTGCACCCAAAAATCGATTTTTGAATAACATGTAAGGAACACTGCACAGAACCTAAGTACAACCACTCAATATCATCAAACAAAGTCAGGCCTTATTTATGAAAGCCTTGCGCCACCAGTGCGTCACTTATTACCCATGTTTAAAGTCATGCATCAGCTGCACATGGCAATCATAAATAAGAGCCAAATACATATACCAATCAATTGCACCCAAAAATCGATTTTTGAATAACATGTAAGAAACACTGTGCAGAACCTATGTACAACCAATCAATATCATCAAACAAAGTCAGAGCCTTATTTATGAAAGCCTTGCGCCACCAGTGCGTCACTTATTACCCATGTTTAAAGTCATGCATCAGCTGCACATGGCAATCATAAATAAGGGCCAAATACATATACCAATCAATTGCACCCAAAAATCGATTTTTGAATAACATGTAAGGAACACTGCACAGAACCTAAGTACAACCACTCAATATCATCAAACAAAGTCAGGCCTTATTTATGAAAGCCTTGCGCCACCAGTGCGTCACTTATTACCCATGTTTAAAGTCATGCATCAGTTGCACATGGCAATCATAAATAAGGGCCAAATACATATACCAATCAATTGCACCCAAAAATCGATTTTTGAATAACATGTAAGGAACACTGCACAGAACCTAAGTACAACCACTCAATATCATCAAACAAAGTCAGGCCTTATTTATGAAAGCCTTGCGCCACCAGTGCGTCACGTATTACCCATGTTTAAAGTCATGCATCAGCTGCACATGGCAATCATAAATTAGGGCAAAATACATATACCAATCAATTGCACCCAAAAATCGATTTTTGAATAACATGTAAGGAACACTGCACAGAACCTAAGTACAACCACTCAATATCATCAAACAAAGTCAGGCCTTATTTATGAAAGCCTTGCGCCACCAGTGCGTCACTTATTACCCATGTTTAAAGTCATGCATCAGTTGCACATGGCAATCATAAATAAGGGCCAAATACATATACCAATCAATTGCACCCAAAAATCGATTTTTGAATAACATGTAAGAAACACTGCGCAAAACCTAAGTACAACCACTCAATATCATCAAACAAAGTCAGGGCCTTATTTATGAAAGCCTTGCGCCACCAGTGCGTCACTTATTACCCATGTTTAAAATCATGCATCAGTTTCACATGGCAATCATAAATAAGGGCCAAATACATATACCAATCAATTGCACCCAAAAATCGATTTTTGAATAACATGTAAGGAACACTGCACAGAACCTAAGTACAACCACTCAATATCATCAAACAAAGTCAGGCCTTATTTATGAAAGCCTTGCGCCACCAGTGCGTCACTTATTACCCATGTTTAAAGTCATGCATCAGTTGCACATGGCAATCATAAATAAGGGCCAAATACATATACCAATCAATTGCACCCAAAAATCGATTTTTGAATAACATGTAAGGAACACTGCACAGAACCTATGTACAACCAATCAATATCATCAAACAAAGTCAGAGCCTTATTTATGAAAGCCTTGCGCCACCAGTGCGTCACTTATTACCCATGTTTAAAGTCATGCATCAGCTGCACATGGCAATCATAAATAAGGGCCAAATACATATACCAATCAATTGCACCCAAAAATCGATTTTTGAATAACATGTAAGGAACACTGCACAGAACCTAAGTACAACCACTCAATATCATCAAACAAAGTCAGGCCTTATTTATGAAAGCCTTGCGCCACCAGTGCGTCACTTATTACCCATGTTTAAAGTCATGCATCAGTTGCACATGGCAATCATAAATTAGGGCAAAATACATATACTAATCAATTGCACCCAAAAATCGATTTTTCAATAACATGTAAGAAACACGGCGCAGAACCTAAGTACAACCAATCAATATCATCAAACAAAGTCAGGGCCTTATTTATGAAAGCCTTGCGCCACCAGTGCGTCACTTATTACCCATGTTTAAAATCATGCATCAGTTTCACATGGCAATCATAAATAAGGGCCAAATACATATACCAATCAATTGCACCCAAAAATCGATTTTTGAATAACATGTAAGGAACACTGCACAGAACCTAAGTACAACCACTCAATATCATCAAACAAAGTCAGGGCCTTATTTATGAAAGCCTTGCGCCACCAGTGCGTCACTTATTACCCATGTTTAAAGTCATGCATCAGCTGCACATGGCATTCATAAATAAGGGCCAAATACATATACCAATCAATTGCACCCAAAAATCGATTTTTCAATAACATGTAAGAAACACTGCACAGAACCTAACTACAACCACTCAATATCATCAAACAAAGTCAGGGCCTCATTTATAAAAGCCTGGCGCCACCAGTGCATCACTTATTACCCATGTTTAAAGTCATGCATCAACTGCACATGGCAATCATAAAAAAGGCCAAATAAAAATACCATTCATTTGCACCCAAAATCGATTTTTAAATAACATGTAAAAAACACTGCGCAGGACTTATATACTAACATACAATTTCACTTCTAAAACATAACTATCTGCTTCCAAATATTCTCCATAGAGAAAATAAATCTCTATCTAAATTAAATGAATCATTACTTACCTTTAGAAATGCTTTTGGAGATTGAAAACAGTGTCAGACACACACACCAATTTTTCTTTAGCAGAGGAGAAGGTGTGCTCTCAATACACTGAAACCAAGACTGGCATAGAAAATCTCTATCTTTGTACACATATGCCTTAATTCAACCAATGAAAACTCTTCCCTCACTATTTTCAAACCAACACCCATCCCCCTCTCAAACCTTTCTATCTGTTACCATAGCAACTCCCTCCTAACTGAACTCTAAGGTTCAAAAGTTTATCTTACAATGTTGCAAATTAACTCAGCAAGGATGTTTGACCTGTCAATACAGCAGCCTATACAGGGTATTTTTGCTTTTGGTGACTTTTTTTAAACCATTCAAATTGCTTCTTTCACACAACATAACCATACACCCTAACTTTCAGTTTTCAACTATCTGAATCCACCAATCATTGCTAGTGATTCAAGAGCACAGAAACTCCACAATTATTTTTTTGTGAACTCCTACTGTTCCAACTGCCATTTCATTCCCACACTTCATCTGACTGGACCAGAACCTTCTCACATCATGTACTCTGTTTGGGTTATTGGACATAGCTACATCCACTGGGCTCAAAGGTATGCAGCTAGCAGAAATTTTCATAACCTTGATTTATCAAATGTGGAAATCAAGTGGATTGGCCACAGAGGATTAAAATGTCACCAATTGATACCATTGGTGAAAACCTTTTTGCATCTGCCAGAACCTGACCTTATAATTGTGCACTGTGGTGGAAACGATCTAGGCACATTAACTGGGGTAGGTCTGGAAATGCTATTAAAGGACACCTTTCATCAATTGATGATACTTTTTCCCCACACTGCCTTGGTATATTCCAATATATGCCAAAGACAGAAATGGAACTGGTCCAACCAATTTGGTCCACAATTTGAGAAAGCACGGAAACATGTAAATAAATCTGTTTCTGCTTACATGAGAGACTATGGAATGGGTTCATTATACAATAATAACTTGCGTTACAACATGCAAGACATCTACAGAGGAGATGGAGTGCACTTCTCAGATGAGGGGAATAGAATATTCCTCCTGAATTTAAGAATGTGTATTGGAACCTACTTGTAGGTACCTAAATCAACCACAGAACCCAAAAGCTCTTTTCAGAGCTACCCTAACTCTGATCATTCAAAGCGTTTATTTTTTTCTAACTTTTTTCACTATTTTTCACCAAAGTACGCTTTCGGGTACGCTTAAAGGTGCGCGCACCAGGCGCTACCCCCGCGAAAAATTAAAGAATTTTTTTTTTTTTTTTAACGTTTATGAGCCTCCTAAGCCCCCCTCAGAAAACCTAGAGGGTCAAGAAGTCTCTACAGTTCCCCCTTCTATCCATTCCGAACATTGTTTACCCTCCATCTTGTGTCTCGATTGTTCCGAAACACAAAATGGAGGACTCCCGTAACGCTGCCAGTGCGCGTAAAGGAGCGCGCACCCCTAAGCGCTCGTTAAAAAAAGGTGGGAAAGTAATTTACGGAAAACCCAATGGAGACACTTTCATCAAATATAGAATACGCCCTACTACATAGCAGTCCCTACCATTTGCCCAAATTTGGTGAAATTCCATTGAGACATTTAGGCTACAGGCCTGTCTAAATATCCTGAGGTAAATTACATGACAAAAACACACTTGTAATGTTAGAATTTACAACCAATTAAAAAGTATCTCTCATTTTCTACGATTATTTCCTGACGTTTGATTGGTTAAGTACAACAATATATATAAAAGAAGAGAGGGAAACACAGCCATTTTGACTACTGCTTCCTGAAGTACACTTGAAAACAAATTTCACTGACAACTTCAACTAATTTCTCTAAGGTAACTTCTAATTATGGAAGTATATTGTACACGTTAAGTTTATTTCTTAAAAAATATTCTGTTAGTGATATGCTATCCCTCTTTAATAGTTAGAGATAGAGATAGACTTCTCTGTAATAGTTATGGATTGAGTTAGGCTTCTCTGGTATACTAGCTCTACTAATATAGTTAATTTATATGCAATTTTCAGAAAGAAAATGGAAGGAGAAAATAAGGCAAATGATACTTCTATCAAAGTAAAGGTGGAAAAACCAGAAGATGAAAAAAAAGAAGTTGATTTCATGGATGACTCTTTGGATGAACAGTTTATAGAATGTTTGGAAGAAATTGAATCATGTACATATAATTATGAGGAAATTCCGGACAATATTATGTTAGAAATTTTATTAAATTATGAAAAAGAATCAGAGGAATAAATTTATCTTTAATAATTTCAATTGTTTCAGACAATATTCTTTTTTATATGTAATTCATGAAGTATTACCAAAAATGTTTAAAATATAAAGTGAGACTTATAGTATACTGTTCAACTATTTTTCTGTTACATAGTAAGTTTACTCATAGTTACTACCTTTCTCCCACTATATTATCTCATATGAATATTTTACACCTCATTTTCATAAGTGAACAGGACAGACTACTCATGATCCCCTAGAAATTCTCAGGGAGTGCTTAAAAGATCTGTTTCTCCTTTCCAGACAGACTATATTATGAATTCCATATACCACAAAAAATACAATAACAACATGCAAGATGTCTACAAAGAAGATGGTGAACATTAAATTTAAGTCTCTTCATTAGTACCTACATGTAGGTACTTACATAAAATAAAAAAATAAAAAAAAAAACAATTCATAAACATACAATTTTTGAAGTGATTATTTTTCCATAGTACCCTCCTCGATACGCTCCCCGGTGCGCGCACCAGGCGCTTCCCCCGCGAAAATCGAAAAAAAAAAAAAAAATTTTGAGGCCCCGCGGGGCCCTTTAATGGCCCCCATATCAAACCTAGGGGGTCAGGGGGGGTCTACCCTGCCCCCTTATGGTCAATTCCACCCTTTGTTTTTGCCACCTCTTATGACTAGATTTTACCGATAGACAAGATGGCGGCCGCTCCGGACTGTTTAGAATGTTTACAGACAACTGAGAGCCAATCAGCTTTCTGCGCGCAAGTCGCGTGTCGCGCCGGGAGCGCTCACCGGTGCGCGCACCGGAGAGCGCCTATAGATATATATATTTTTTTGAACGTTAATTTCTCAAAATCCACTGAAGCACATATCTTGAGACATAGCAAAGGCACATCGGGCTACCAGTCCCTACAATTTTGCCAAGTTTGGTGGAAATCCATTCAGCCGTTCGAGCTAAAAGTGAAATCGACCGCCCTATGGAAATTAACATGGGGAAAACGCGTTTTGGGACCCCCCTTTTATCTCGGCCCCCGCTTGACGAATCCCCCCCAAACTTTCAGGGAAGGACCGGACCGCCATGAGACCATTTTCCTGAAAATTTCAGGCAGATTCGTCAACCGGCGCCAAAGTTATTCAAAATAGAATGTTGAGATTTAACATTGAAAATTATCCTAACTATAACTACCTACTGGCGACCGCCAGTAGGTAATATGTATATATATATTTGTGCGCTGACGCTCCCGCAGCACACCGCACAAGACAGCGCTACCCAGGAGAACAAACGGACACCAAGTTTCAGTGGTAGGTGTAGCAGAGTTTTTTTATTTTTTCATCAGCATAGTGCCAAAGGTGCCACGATCCGACGCGTTTCGGCGAACCTGTCGCCTTGCTCACCAGATACCAGCGTTTGTGATTGTGAAAAATTTAAATAGTGAACCACCAATAGCAGCACTCCTTGTCATAGGTCACATGACCATTTAGTCATTGTTGCATAGCAATGGAAAACAGACTCATATGCATGCTGTTTCTAAGTGCTAATATTCACAACTGAATTAATATCTGTATAAATACAAACACAGTACACATAAACCTTGTTTTTTAGCGATAAATTTCTCATCATGATTACATTGCCCTATTTCATGTTAAAACAATAAATACTAGAATCATTATTAAAATCATAACAATACCTAGCAATGAAATCATTTTGTGCTTATACCTGCTTAATACAGTATATTGACAACATAATAGAACTGTTCTCAACTCCAAAAATACGCTCAACAAAATATTTGGTCATGTGTATGCAAAAATACTGTTTAAATTCATAAAAAGTGCTGTTGTGCAAGAAGAAAGTGCAGCCAAGTGAATGAAGTG